>NC_142013.1:99355251-99719001 GCF_049901735.1 Notechis scutatus | reverse complement strand
AGATCATGAAAACATGAAGACATAATGCAAAGAAATAATATAATTTCCCTTTACTCTGCTGTGCTTCTTGAATAGCAGCTTCTAGCCCTCAAGTACTATTTTTAAAATCAGTTTCCACTTTTACACAGACAGCAACTTATATCTATGGTTGACATAAATATTTGAGATATAGTGTAGGACAGGCGGTCTCCTATCCAAGAAATTAAAATGATTGTTTTTTGTCTCTGACTACAATCATTTTAAAAATGCATACCCAATTAGATAAATCCTTAAAATAGTTTTTGGCAAATTTTGAGGATCAGATAGCTTGGAATATTTCCACATATAGTAATTTTGAATATATGTGGCAGTTTAAAAAATGTACAGAAGTAAAGATTTAGGAAATCACTTGACATGAAGTTCTCTTCACCCTCAGTTGATTCTGCTTAATGGAAGTTGGACACTTCCAAAGTATTTAATTAGCTATCTATTTGTTAAATTAAGTATTCCACAGTGCTAGAAATCTCTACCACGCAATAGCAGCCCAGTGATTTATAGAGAAGGGGACCTTAAAACTATGAGCAAGTTAACAGAATAAATCCTGATTTAATATGATATCCTTACACTGAATATGTTGTCCTGGTTTAATGGAAGGTTATTTTAATGGGGGATTTATTAGCAATGCAAAAACCCTTTGGCAAAAATCGGTATGTAAATAAATTTACACAAATAAATCATGGATTTTCATTCCAGTGGAGAAGCATCTTTGTGTATTGCTGCTCCAAGTTGAATCTCTGGCATCTCCAGCTAAGATGTAAAAAGGATTTTGACAGGAGCAGAGAAAGTAACTGTCATCTAGAGAAAACAACAATGAGCTAGATAATATTACTGTTATAATTCAGTAAATTATGTTTTTATTATTTTTATATTATAATGTCAGGACTAATTATAAATCAAGTACAACATATGAATGATCATGCTACTTTCAGAACAAATTATTTGGTCTTATTCTTATTTTCTGGAAATATTAATAACTAGCGGGGAAAGGAAGTCAAGTTTTCATCACCGTCACATATTGTACCCTTTAGTGTAACTTGAAATCAAAGAAAGGTTCTAAGAATAAGCATCTAGAAGAAGCTACAATGTTCTCAAATTTCTGTTGTGTCATCTTGATGTAACTCAAATTCCATGATGATTTTGCATCATGTTATGATACTGAGTGAGGTCACTTGTCTCCTTTCGCCCCTTTGAGAACACCCTTGGTTCTATGTTCTCTAGAAATTTCAATTTCAATACATCATGTTAACCAATTGGTAGATTGGATGATTTGTTAAGTATATTGCTTAAAGAAACATTAACAACATAACCGCAGTCATAAATGTTGATAATATGCTCAACACTTATTAGTATCTTTGATAATATGCTCAACACTTATTAGTATCTTTCAATCATTCTTTTCTTTCCTTCTTTCTTCCCTCCTTGAACTTTTTTTTTCCATGCAGAAGATAGAAAGACATAGCTAGGTATTATGTGCATGTGTGTGGTTGTAGATATAGAGATGATATATGTAGATAGAGGTAGAGATGATATACAAATATATATAGATGATATAGATATAGAGAAGGAGGAGGAGGAGGAGGAGGAGGAGAAGGAGAAGAGGAGGAGGAGGAGGAGGAGGAGGAGGAGGAGGAGGAGGAGGAGGAGGAGGAGGAGGAGAGAGAGAGAGAGAGAATGTATTCATAAATGCTTCCTTTTTATTTTCAGAATATTAAAACTGGACATAGGTTATTGCTCTCTAGCTAATACATTGTCTAGAATTTTGTGATACACTAGTGAGGTCTGAAGTTTGAAATTGTTGCTGATCATATAATTAGCCTACCTTCAATACAAAATGTTCTAGCAGCTCTGTATGGTCAATTCAACAATACAGCAAATTACCGGTATGCTTATGTACCAGAAAAAATGACTCCATTGTTTTGAGGACAGGTGATCAAAAATATGAGCTGTACAGTCTTAGCTGGTATTACAACAGATGAATTTAAGAAAAGATCACAACACACGCTTGAATTGCTTACAAAAAATGCAATTACTGAGTACCTGCCTAGCAGAGTTTGACATATAAAAAAGATATTTTAATACATTTTTGGTAAAACTTACATCTGTAAAATTATCAGAAAGTTGCCAGAGGAGTATTTTTATTAGGTCTGAACAAAGAGAGAGGGTTTTTACACATGAGCTATAATAATGATGACATTATTTATGCTATCTTTGATTAATAGTCATTCTAATTGGATTGCTTGTGGAAAAAAGAGTCAAATATAATGTATTAGTTAGTAGTCTCAAGACAATCAGTCCTGCAAGGTATGTTAAATTCTGAGAGCTTTTAATAATCATTAATATTTCAATTTAAATAATTTAGCACCTATAATAGTTGGGGGAAAAACTTGTTCTGTAAAGTTTTAATTGCATGAAACTGATGGTGAAAGCTATTTTACCTTGGACAAGACTCAAAAATATTTAGTAGAATCTTAATTATTGTCAGTCACTTTTCCTTTACAACAGAATGGGACTTTTTGCCTTCTAAATTTGCAATTCATATTTTTAGATCTCAAACGTAGCAACTGATATCTAAGTCCTACTAGAATACAGTGAAAATATGACTATGGATAGACCTATTATACTTTTGCTAATAGAGAGGCATCTTCAGGAATGATTAAAAAAAAGTAAAGATGATGGATACAACCACACAATCAAAATCCTGCACTGCTTTTTTTTTACATGCATTGAACAAGTAATACATGTAAAAAGGTGTGTGTGTGTGTGTGGTGTGTGTGTGTGTGTGTGTGTGTGTAAGAGAGAGAGAGAGAGAGAGAGAGAGAGAGAGAGAGAGAGAGAGAGAGAGAGAGAGAGAGAGATGGTCATGGCCATATCATGGTTTTCTGACTCTTAACATACTGGAGTGTATGGACTCTTAACATACTGGAGCTAAGACAATATAATTGTTTCACCAGGAGTTGTGAAGATCCAGGAAAGGAACCAAGGGGAAAAATTGGGAGAAAAAATAATTGGTAAAGAAAAGTTCCTGAGGATGGGCTCAGAAGACTAAACCTCTGGCCCTAGTAACCAGCCCAGTTTGAATCTTACAGAAAGAAAAATAAGTTCAATTTGTTCATCCCCACTATGATCTTGTGCTTTCCTTCCTAATGCCTTTTTAAAAAAAATCCCAAATAGAAAATGTTATTTTCTTCTAATATTCCAAAGTTTGTTCCAGTCTGTAGAATTTTCAATGTTATTGCTTAGCTCAAGAGAATACAAATTAAAAGCACATTTTAGCACATCTTCGTGTGATTATTCTTTATTCTTAATATGATTAAGTCAGATTTTTTCTCTCTTCTACTTTGTGCAAACAGACTACACATAATACCTGTTATAAACACTGAAATTTCTATTAATATTATTTTTCTGTTCCTATCATCCCTTTCTATTGTGGTGTGATATAACATTTTTTTAAAATCATTATGTCCTACCAGCACTAAAAAAATCCCATTTCCTTCAGTGATGTTCCTCGACTAAGCCATATTATAGGCAAGGATCAATACACATTTTCACTCTTAATGAAATGAACATGTCTAGAGAAGCAGGATCATGAATATTTTAATCATTTTAATAACTTTTTTCCTCTTCATTAAGGCATTTCTAGTGTTTGCAGATGAATAAGTTCCTTATTTAAAAAAAACCAGGTCTCTAATTATTATCCTCTTTATTTAAAGAGTATACTTGATATTCAAATAATCAGAAAATGGCATTTAGCTAATTCATAATAAAATTATGAATGAATTCTTAACCTTCATCATTTTAAATAGTCAACGTTTTATTTGAAGTAAGACTCATAAAGAATTCTAATCTTTTCAATGCTGCAGATCAGTTCAGAAATGGAAATTAAATATAAAAAGTTGTCCAGAGTATCTCTCCTTCATACTGGATAACCAGAAGCCAATATTCTGAAATCAGAGAACATAGTTTAACAGATTGTACTGTGGCTGTCTTTCATTCTCAGAATTAATATCCATTTTCCTCTGGTCTATGAAATTAACAATGATAAACAAAACCTAACATATACTGATATGTATATATGTATATATGTATATATGTATATGTGTATATATGTGTATATATGTATATATATGTATATATGTATATATACATACATGTACACGTACACGTACACACACACACACACACACACACACACACACACACACACACACACACATATATATATATATATATATATATATATATATATATATATATATATATATATATATATATATATTAAGTTGTACTACATGTATGGGTATGGTATTCAGCTTTGTTCGGGTATTTTCCCACGTCATTATAGTTGTGCTTTTAAAGTTGTAGCAACGTTTCGGCAGAATCTCATCTGCCATCATCAGGCTTCTGTATTGTGTTCGTCTGTGAGTCAGACTTTTACAGTTCTTTCAGTTTTAAATTTGGGGCTAGCCTACTGCTGTGCCAGAATGGTTTTTTCTTCATCCTGATTGGTTGGGAGTCTTGGTCTGTGTTTATTGGTCTTGGAGTTTGCTGTGTTCTGTTTGATTGGTGTTTCTAATATCTTCTGTCTGTTTTGTGGCCTTTTTTTGTGTCTTGATTGGCTGGCAACATTGTGTTCCTGTATTGGAGGCTTTTAGTGCAGCTTGGCTCCGAGTAAATGGACGGCTATCATTTGTTAGGAAGCTGGGTTTCATCTGGGTGCCTGGTTGGGGTGTGTTTGAGCTGGAGGTATCAGGGGGGATCTGTTTGTGCCCAGGTGTTTGCCTGGCTAGTGGTGTGGAGATTTTTTTTGTTTGTGAGTGCAGGCTTCCAAATAATTGACAGTCTGGTGGAATCATCTCTGCTATTCATGCTTTCTGGTCTTTTTTCAATCTCTATGGCTTCTCTGGTGATTCTGTGGCTAGGGTTTTCTATAGTGGCTAGGGTTTTGATGCCATTGAAGTTGATGCTATGACCTGTGGCTTTCATTTGTTGGACTAGTGAGGAAGTGTGTTCCAGCTTTTTTACTGCATTTTTGTGTTCATCCAGGCGGGTACTTATTCTTCTATTGGTCTGTCCAATGTATGTGGCCGAGAATGATGCACAGGGGACTGCCGTGTTTGGAGTGGCGGCGGCAGCTCCAAACGTGGAAGTGGCAGCTCCAAACATGATGGCAGTGCTCCAAATGGCGCGGCACTCCAAATGGCGCGGCACTCCAAATGGCAGCGGCACTCCAAACATGGAAGCGGCAGCTCCAAATGTGGCAGCGGTGTTCCAAATGGCAGTGGCACTCCAAATGGCAGCGGCACTCCAAACATGGAAGCAGCAGCTCCAAACATGGTGGCGGAATGGGCAGAAGTGAAAGCAACAGCGGCCGGTGCCAAAGGTCTTGGGTCTGCAGCAAAGGTGTTTTGTGGGAGTAGGGAGCTCTCTGTGCTTCGCCATGATCACCCGTTAGGAGCAGGTGGTGGCGAGGCTGCCCGCCGGGTGCTCTAGATGAGGATGCAAGGGGGGGAATTAAGTCACCCCCGAAAAGATGGCCTAGCCATTTTTTGGGGGCTCAAAAAAATATAAGACCCGGCCTGATTTTATGAGAAACACAGTATACACAAACGCGCACACACACACACACACACACACACACACATATATATATATATTCATTCTTAAGTTTTTACAGGTATTTATATGTAGTGTTCCTGATGCATTGTGGGCCCACAGTCTTCAAAATGGCCAAGGTGTTGGCCAAACCCCAGGACGTTAAACAGATGGGCGTGGCCAGATTTGAACCGGCTACTGAGAGACCATTATGCGCCAGCTGTCTCCAGCCTTATCCGGAGACACGAATTCTACAAACGAGACCAATGAGAAGGTGAGAGCATCTGGGATTTCGTGGCGGCTCTAAGGGACATTGGAGGGGCGTGCGAGTTTCTCAACATGGACGAAGCCATGAGAGACCGCGTGGTCCTCAGACTGAGAGACCTTACCCTACAGAGCCGACTGCTGACCTGACCCAATATCACCGTGACCGATGCCATCGCTGAAGCCACCACCGCTGAAGCAGCGAAAAAATCAGCAGCCTCTATGCGGCTAATGAATACAGCTACCCAAGAAACTCAGGGCGACTCAGGGCGACCCGAGACAAGAAACCAGAGGGCACTCAGAAGCCCACCACCACCACAACCACCCACCATGAGGACATCGATTCCTCGCCCGACACCGACGACGAGGAAGAAGAAATACATAGGCTCCAGTCGGAATGGAATCGGCGAGTGAAGAGGGAAAGGAAATCGGAATTCCATTGTGCCGGATGCGGAGGAGACCACCCACGTTCCGAGTGCCGTTTCCTGCGAGAGATGGGGGCACATTGCTAGAGTCTGCTGGAACAGAAAGAGCTACAGCCCTAAAAGACGAGGCAGCACACCCCCCCAGAACCAGAGAGAGACAGACCGGGAGTCATTGGAGCCAAGAAAACAGAAGTAAGCGGTTCAACGAGAAGGAGGAAACACACCAAACAATCATCATTGGCCATTCGAGCGCAACCGATGCAAGAAAGGTACACATCAATGTCAACATAGAAGGACAGCCATGCAAGATGGAGGTGGATTCCGGCTCATATCTGTCCATGGTATCATGGAATACCATAAAGAACTTGATACCAGACATACAAAGAAAAGAACTGGAAAAACAAAACCTGTCCCTGAAAGACTACCAGGGAAACAGGATCCCTGGAGTTGGACTCGGACATTTCAAACTCAAGTTCAAGAGACATACTGAAATCCTCCCATTAACGATCGTCGACCAGGATCACCCTAGCCTGCTTGGACTCGAATGGTTCGTACCCCTGGGAATCGGAGTGACTGGAATCAACAGCATCACCGAGACGGACTGGGAGGAGAGCCTGATGAAGGAGTTCCAGGATGTATTTGACGGGAAGCTAGGCAAGTACCGAGGGACCCCTATATAATTTAATTTGAACCCAAATATAGCCCCAATCAGGCTAAAGGCCAGACAAGTTCCCTTCGCATTAAAACCAAAAATCGATGAGGAATTGGATAAACTCATCGCACAGGGGGTGTTGGAACCCATCGATCACACAAGATGGGAAACTCCAATTGTGACTCCCATTAAGCCAGATGGGTCCGTGCGCATCTGCGGAGACTATAAGGCCACCCACAACCACGCGCTACAACCAAGCGCATACCCTGTTCCGGTGGTCCAGCATCTCTTACATTCACTGGGGGGAGGAAAAGTTTTCGCGAAGCTCGACTTTGCACAAGTGTATCAGCAATTGCCAGTCGACCCCGAGACAGCAGAGGCACAGACAATTGTGATGAATAGGGGAGCATTCAAATGCAAAAGACTGCAATTTGGCATCAGCGTGGCCCCAGGCATTTTCCAAAGCCTGATGGAGCGCCTTCTGCAAGGACTCAAGGGGGTGGTCCCTTATTTTGATGATGTACTGGTATCCACCGGGGACAAGAAGCAACTGAAAGACTGGCTGAGGGAAGTCTTGCGAAGATTTAGAGAAGCAGGACTCAAAGTCAAAAGAGAGAAATGCCAGCTAGCCACCAATCAGGTTGAGTTCCTGGGATATCTCATAGATGAAGAAGGGATCCACCCCACCGAGAAAAAAATAAGAGCTATCAAAGAAGCGCCCAGACCCCAAAACAAAGCAGACTTACAGGCATTTTTGGGACTCATTAACTTTTACAATGTCTTTTTGCCACAGAAGGCAACGATAGCGGAACCATTGCACAGATTACTGGATAAGAAAGCTACCTGGACCTGGGGCCGACAAGAGGAAGCCGCATTCTAGGGAGTTAAAGACTTATTGACATCCGAATCTGTGCTAATTCATTACAGCGACACCCTGCCACTAATGGTCACCTGCAACGCATCACCATTCGGCATCGGTGCCATCCTCAGCCACACCTTACCCAATGGCAGAGAAGCACCGATCGCCTTCTACTCCAAAACACTGTCAAAAGCAGAAAGGAACTACAGCCAACTGGACAGAGAAGCCCTAGCCGCAATAACGGGGGTCAAACGATTCCATGAATACCTTTACGGTAGGACATTCTCACTAATTACAGACCACAAGCCACTCTTGGGAATACTCGCGGGGAATAGGGCCACTCCCAACATCCTGTCACCACGGATGACATGGTGGTCAGAGTTCCTCGCCGCATACAGCTACAATTTAATCCACCGGCCAGGAAAGGACATACCCCATGCAGATGCCCTGAGTCGTTCACCCCTACCTGAACTGGAAGATGACCCGGCACCAACCACGTCCACTCTACAAATTGAGACATTACCGAACCTTCCCATCACCGTATCAGACATCGCAAAAGAAACTGCAAAAAACACACAGATGGCGCGGATTTTAAACTGGGTAGGTAAAGGTTGGCTGGAAACTGATAATGATGAAACTTTTAAGCCCTTCCGTAACCGACAAATTGAACTCTCGATTTTGAAGGGATGTGTACTGTGGAGGGATAGAGTTATCATTCCAGAAATACTACAGGAAAAAGTACTGTATATGTTGCATGAAGGACACCCGGGTATCGTAAAAATGAAATCTCTGGCCAGGAGTTACGTATGGTGGCCAGGGATGGACACGGATATTGAGACATGGGTGGGAACATGCACTCAATGCCAAAAGTCCAGACCTACCCCCCCTCCTGCACCTGTCCTCGACTGGGAAACACCGAGGGGCCCCTGGTCGAGGATCCACATAGATTTCGCAGGACCCACAAAAGGACATACATTTTTAATAATAGTAGATGCCTACTCCAATTGGCTGGAGGTAAGCATCATGCACTCCACAACGACAGAAGCCGTCCTCAAACAGCTAAGAAAATTATTCGCAACGCATGGGTTACCAGATCTATTGGTCTCAGACAACGGGCCGCAGTTCACGGCGTTGTCATTTGAAAAATTCCTTGCCGAACAGGGCATACGGCATGCCCTAACAGTGCCCGGTCGGCCGGCTACAAACGGACAGGCGGAACACATGATTCAGTATACCAAAGAGGCATTAGATAAGCTAGACATGGGTGACATCCAAGACAAAATCTATAAAATGCTAACCATCCAACATATAACACCGAACACCATGACTAATAAGAGCCCAGCAGAACTCTTGATGGGCAGGAAACTACGGTCGCACCTGGATAGATTACACCCCACATACAACCCTGAAAAGCCACCAGACTCCTCCAGTAAGTACCGCACATTTACAACAGGGGATCTGGTATACGCAAAAAACCTTACGGGGGACCCACTCTGGATACCGGCTAGAATAACCCAAATAACTTTCAGGGATCATTTCTATAGTATCCGCGTATAACGGGACCCCGGTCATACAGACTAGAAACGGTGGAGGGAAGAAACTGGAAGAGACACATAGACCAACTGAGGTCTAGAACAATAGAAAGAAACACCGACAACCCTAGGAGCGAAGGAGAAGAACATACGCACACACAAGCACCACATCAAACAGACAATAATAAAGCCAGAGAGGGGGGAGATCCCTCAAACACAAATAAAAGGGGAGGGGGAGACCCTCCACTAACACGACAAAAAACAAATCACCAACCAACACCACCAGTAGGCCCGTCAAGAAATCAAAACTACTTACCTGCAGACGACTTCGAAAGAAGGGAGCTGGCAGCGGAAAACCAACATGAAGCCACTCCTGGAAGAAGCAGCCGAGCTGACTCAACCAGCCCGGGTAGACCAGGCGGGAGCAGCAGAGCTGACTCAACCAGCCCAGGTAGACCAGGTGGGAGGGTGACTCACCCTTCCAGGAGGTTCCATGGAGAAAGACGGGAGAGACAGCGATCCCGTCCGAAACAGCCGAAGACAACACCACAACTGAATTGCGCAGGTCAAGTAGGAACCATAAAAGCCCCACCTACTTGTTTGACTACGTAACATAGGTTGGACCAAACCAAGTGGGGAGGGGTGTTATATATTTGCATACTTGTAATACTGCATTACGATTGGTCCGCCAATACTGCCTATTGATTGGTCCATCCTGACTACTTGAATACTGTTTTGTAATTGGTCTGCCTGATGGTGGGAATTTTAAGGAGCCATCATTGGCTGCGAGCCATGAGCAGCCACTATAAAAGAGGCTGCCGCGGCTCCGGTTTTGTTGAAGTTACTGAGAGCAAATAAAGAGCTGAATTCACACTGGTCTCGAGTCAGATCTGTTCCCGCGACAGAACACTTTCCATCCTTCCAAAGTCAGCAAAATGAGGACCCAGATTATTGGGGGCAATATGATGACTCTGTAAAACTGCTGAGAGAGGCCTGTAAAGCACTGTGAAGCAGTATGTAAGTCTAAATGCTATTGCTAATGCTATGTCAAAATAAATCAATGTCTACTGTATTTTGTCCCTCAGCTGTAGCTTTGCACTCCCCCGCCCCCCACTGAATCTTTCCATCAGGGATGGATGTTTTTGTGCTGTCCTGAATAATCCACAGGGTTCAGTTTAAACACCTGTTCAAGTTGCAATGACTATGGATCTCACCAAAAGCAATCTCTCTAAATATAGTTGTCTTTGCCTGCTTGGAAAATACCTTGCAGGAAAGCAAAATAATTAGTTGAACATTGCCCCTCATTCTCCAAGGAAGACATGAGACACAGAGTTAATAATGTAAAAATAGCAGGAAAATAAGGCTATTGCTTTATTGTTGACTTTGAGAAAGACGATGGAGTAGTAAGTGTTGAATTTATTAATTTTTACAAAATAAAATTTAACTGGAGTGGATTATTTGGTTAATAATTGAACTGTGGGGGTGCAGTGATTAGAATACTGCCCACTGCCAGGAGTTCAACCCTGACAGGGATCAAGGTTGACTCAGCCTTCCATCTTTCCAAGGTCAGTAAAATGAAGACCCAGATCGTTGGGGGCAATATGCTGACATTGTAAACTGCTCAGAGAGTGCTGTAAAGGACTATGGGGAGGTATATAAATGTACTGCTATTGCTATTTGCTGCCAGGTGGTAGTGCTACAAAAAGTATTCTTTGAATGTGTTCAGTCTTCTGTTTGGCCTGGTCGGTCTCAAAAGAAGGTAATATGAGAAAGTTGTAAAAGTCTAACAATCACCACAGTTGTAAAGGTGACTAGCTGAGACTTCCTTTGTGTACATGCACTTCTCCATGCTCTGTGAAACTAACAGCAATTCATTCCTCATCTCTGAACCCAGGGCAAAAAATCAGATCAGAAATAATTACCTAAAATAAGTACATATTGTACAAGTTTATTTGTTGCCACTATCATCTGTGCAACTGGAAAGTAAACCAATCTTAATGCAAACAGAGATGAGCTGACATTAACCTCAAGCATATATTTTATTTATTGATTCATTATGATGTTTAATTGCTGCCTATCTCACAAAATATACTCTGGGTGGCACACAATACCCCCCCATAAAATAACATTTAAAAATATCTACAACTTAAAAACATTAATAATATGATTAAAAGGCAACGTGACAACCCAGGGCTGGGCATGGAAACAACACAGCCAGAACAAAGGCTTAACTCCCTTTTATTGTTCCAACTTTCTCTCAAAAGTTCCACCGTTCACTGCAAGTGCGGGAGCAAAGCTCTAAACATACACCTCCAATAGTTCCTGACTGCTATTAATCCAAAGGAGCAGCCACAGTTCAGGAAATTTGGTTTCAGAGAGTCCTTGCCATAGGAAGAGTTCCCTGGGACTGCAGAATCATCTGGAGTATAACTGTGTCACTGTGACTTCGCACATAGACAGGACAGACCACCACGGCAAACAAGACAAGCACAGCAAAGTATCCAGACGTTGGTAACTGCATGTGAGACCAGAAAAAACAATGCTTGTTCCCAACAAACACCTATCCCAACTGCATTTCTTTAAATCTCATTCCCCAGGTGAGCTTTGTGAAGAAGGGCGGGGCACCCTCCTCCCAAGTCATCTGACTGCCCTGTGCTGTTCCCACCTCTTCTCCATTCTCCATTCTCGGGATCAGGGGGAGGTAGTTGCTCACCACTGGAGCTCTGTCACTCCTTTGCTCCACTGCCTGCCATGTCCTCCCCCCCTCACCTGGCCTTCCTGCTGGTGACCCTTCCCAGGCCCAAGGGACCTGGGACCACCTTGTGCTGCTCCTCTAGTCCTTCCTCCATTGGCCCTAGCTCCATCTCATCCTCCTCCTTGGTCTCAGCCTCTGACAGGACCATGACAGGCAAGTAGAGAGTAATAGATATTAACAGCAATGAACAGCAATTCATCAATTTACCATTCTCTGGACCTGTTGACAAGTTTTGAGGGACTGTACAGAAAATTAGGAGGTGGATAGTACAGCTGAAAATGCCCACCTCCTGAGTTATGGTAACTCACCTCCTGAGTTATGGCTATTATGGTATTTATACGTATTACTATAGCTTCATTGTACAACTGATACAGAAGTATTCTTATATTAGATCCTCAAGCAGATTTCCAAATTTAGCATGCGTTAGGAAAAGATTATTTCTTTCTTTTTTCCTTTTTCTTAAAAAAAACAACCCTAAGCATCTAGAGAAATAATAATAATTTAAAAGAAAAAAATTCTACTTGGTCACATGATACATTATTTTACTTGGTTACATGATATATCAAAGGCAGTAGGAAAATACACCAAAACTGCCACGAGAAAGATGAAAAGAAAAAGGATTTTGCAAAATTAGCACGAGGACAAGGATAATGGCATAAGAAAATCAGCACCTTTGTGTTTAGCCAAAACATATAGATGAATATAGCACACTACTGGTATGAGAGCAACAAATGACACTGACATTCAATAAGTATACAATCCACATTTCTTGTTTCTTGTAATTGCCTCCCATTGCAAGCAATGTCTATTAAGATCTTGAGTCCAAGTGGATTAGGATCTGCTGGCATTCTAGGACTCAGGACTACTGATTTCTTTGCCTGTTCTCTTTGCCTTCCTTGATCATTGCATTAAGTGACTTCTGGTCTAAGCAGAATGCTTCAGTATTGTTAGCATCTTTAATTGAAGTGATTGTGCCACTGACACATGGTATACTATAATTTCTACAAATGCTCATTTCCACAGTCCTGAAATTAACTCTGTGCAATTGACTTATGGTGGAGCTTCATGCTCGCTTGCACTCTGCTAATAGGAATTTGCAGCTTATGGAGGTCACAAGCAATGCTCATGCTACTGCTCTTTATGCATGACTTGGTCAACAACAAGATAAATGAGGGTTGGCATCATAATCTCTCCTCCCTGACAAGATTTTTTCTTTGTGAATGTATTACACAGAGGTATAGCTTAGGTACTATGTTGCTTCTTTGTTCCTTTGGCCGCATGCAGATAATTACACAGACCAGACAATGGAACAAGTTGATCACCATGGAGGATCATAATCTACTGGGAGTACTTAGTATCAGACTAGGTTTCCCCTTCTTCCTATTCTAACTTGAGTTTTATTGTTTGTTTTTCAGCAGATGCTGTATTGCACAAAATATTCTTGCTACTCGTTGGAAAGGCTACCTGACTTTCCTCCAGCTCTTGTTATAGTGTCACCACAGGAGGAAATTAGGATCAGGTAAAAGCACTCATTTTTTTCTTTTAATGACCCTGCAACCCCTTGCTTTGGAGTTGGGTGGGAATAACTGATTGGAGCTGAGCATTTACTGCCTGGATACCCTTCCTGATGCCTCTGTGGAGTATGCTCACATACAACATCATAAATAGTTTGGCGCTTGCAACCATTCCAAGCACATCAACACCTTCTTCACTACCCCCCCCTTTTTTTTTCAGGGAAAGGCAATCTCTTTTTTCAGTATGGAAATAATGGAATAAGAACTATTGCTTAGTTGGCATCATCAATTAATTAGAAGAATCAAGATCAGCATAAAGATAGCTTAGCACTTGACTGTTTATTCTATTTGAGTGCTACAGATACCAAATGTACTACAGTGTTACAGGTACCAAATGAGTGCTAGCTAACCCTACAAAATCCTAGCTTGCTTAAAATTATCTGAACAGACTGGCCCATCCCAGTCACTTTTTAATTGAAAGATGAGAGTAGTTAAGTGATGGAAAGATTGGTCAACTTGAAATTGGCCTTTGATAACAATGATCACATTTGTTGTTGTTGTTTTCTGAGAGATATACTTCTTTCTATCATCGATCCTACTGCCAGAAATTGTTATTCATAAACGTTCCCAAGAAATTCTTGGGGACAGACAGGGTATGGTAGTTCCCTCAGGCAGCAGATTTTTGGATGCAATCAAAAGGAACTAGATAGAAATTTTATTTGCATTTATTATATTGTTACTGGCAAGGCGGGAAGAGTTGCTTGTGAAATTTTCAGTTTCAGTTTCAAATGCCAACATGGCCTCGATGACTTTGGCTACTGTGCAATTTGTCCTGGATTAGAGGTGGGTGGGAGATGGGTTTTGCAGCACCACTTCTCTTCAGATAACCTTGATATTTACAGAGACACAGTATCTATATATTCTGAAAAGGACTGGAAGGACATATGGGAGAAAGAAAAAGAAAAGACGCAACACCAGTGCTAAGTGGCTGCAGGATCTGAGAGAAGACTATCATAATCTTTCAGAGCAGGGACCAGTCCCCATCTCAATAGCAGACATCCAACAGTGAGTCAAGAATATGAAGAACTGGACAGTACCTGGCTCAGACATGATCTACACCTACTGGATTAAGAAACTAGTAGCAGTGCATGAACACTTAGCATCACAAATGAACCAGCTTCTACCAACAGGCTAATATCCAGACTGGCTAACCCAAGAAAAAAACAGTGCTGAACCTAAAAGATGCCCAGAAAGGAATTGTCAGGGTTCTGGCAATTGCTCTAATTAAATCATGAGCCTCAAGCTAAGCTTCAAAAGAATTCAAAAGATTTATTAGGAGCAACATGACCAGTACTAACCCATATGAAGCCAAACTGAGACATGTAATTTACGATCATCTATGATCCTGTTTTCCCCTGCCCTCCTGGGAGTGTCATATATCAGACTCTCCAATGAAACACGTTCAAGGGCTGGGTGTCATCAATCACGCTCTCCACTGAAAGGTTTTCCCGGGCAAAAGATCCAGAAGCCTAGGCTACAATCTCCACAAGGTAAGCATGGAATGTGCTTCTGGTCTTCATCTGCCGCACTGCTCCATCAGGCCTTTCCCCCCTCCTTCTAATGTCAACTTGGAAACAGACATAGGAATGATTTGGTTATTTGATGATGTGAAAGATATCTCGGGAAGTAATCTTTTCCAAGTAAAGCTGCCTTTTGCAATTGACTGATTATGCTGTTTGTCAATGCTGCTCATTTTGAAGTGGAGCTTCGGATGCTTTGTGACTGCACCCAAGGTGCTTAATACTATTGGTGCTATCTTTGCTTTCTTTTGCTATGTAGTCTTTCTATTTCTATTTGCAGGTATGACAGTTCTGCAGAAATGCAACAAATATGCAGATAGATGCATATCTTGATCTTGATCTTGATCTACAGCAGAGCAATTGCTGGGAGAGGGAAAAGCAGCATTTGTCTGCCTGATTAAGAAGGAAGAGCACTGATGAAAATTAGCCTCCAGAAGCTGCTATTTGTATTTTGGCTGATTAAGCTTAAGCTACCTTGATACATGGAACAGTTTCATTTTCTGTACACCTTTCACAGCTCAAAAGCAAATCATCAAACAAATCATCTGTATTGCATGAATTCCATTATTGTTTTTGCCTTTCCAATAGAATTCATGGAATTATCCACATATCAAATTTAGTGTTCAGATCTGGAAGACAAAGAACTGTGTGCATACTACAATATCTATCTATCTATCTATCTATCTATCTATCTATCTATCTATCTATCTATCTATCTATCTATCTATCTATCTATCTATCTATCTGCCTCTCTCTCTCTCTCTCTCTCTCTCTCTCTATCTCTCTCTCTATCTATCTAAGAGGAAAATGTGGAAAGATTTTGGCCCTCCATTTTTCCAGAATTGAGAGAAATGAAAAAAAAAAGGTTTTCAAAAAGAAATCTGACAGATTTGTATAGAGCATTGATTTCATTAAAAATAGATATTTAATATAGAAAGCAATATACATAGCAATGAAGTAACTTACTAAAATATGTTGCAAAGGATATTTTACTGTACCTTTCCTATCTGGAATAATACTGTTCATACACGTGTTTTGACACAGTTTTCTGTATTTAGGTTTTTTTTTTTTTTAAACCAATTAGCAACAATTATCACTAACACAATGCAGCATGTTTTTATTCTGAATATAATCAAATCCCTTAAGTAGCTCAGTGTTGCCCAATATAGTGTCCTCCAGATATTTTATCACTTCTCAAATTCCCTGCCAGATTGAGAAAGACAGATTTAACTGAATGGTCTGTCTCACAGACAGATAAACCTTATTCATTTTTAAGCAGTTAGAAATCTACTGCAGTAGGGAAACTGTTAGCAGTGTGAATTGTTAGATGGGTCTCTGAACCACATAGATTATCCCAAAGTTGGGTCTGATATCAAACCCATGGCATTACTCGTTCCTGGCATGCAATGGTTATACATTAAACACCACTTGTTTCTGTATTTGAGCTGTGTATGTTATAATGATTTATTCTTTTAAAAAATCATGCAGTGCAAATTGTTGTGGTAGCCATAGCAACCACAGCACTAGAGTTTCCATTTCATGTAAGAGTATGTACAGATGAAGGCTGAATGCCTGGGGCACCATTATACTTCAGTTCAGGTTCCTAGTCAAAAATAATTGACCTCATGTAAATATGTAAATTATTGAATTCTTTGTTCTACTGCTGTTTATTATTATTATTTTCCTACATTATTGTTTGGAATGAAATTTGTTCTAAAGGTTCTTTATTCACTGGAATAATCTGCCTGTAGGTTGCAATCCCTATATACATTTTTTCTTCAGTAAAATCTACTGAAGTCATGGGGATTAAGCTGATTAATTGTACTGTCAAAATTTAAGCCTTGTGTTTCACTCTGCATTTAGGGAGTGATAAGATGACAGAGTTTAAAGACAGTTTACGAAAATGGCAACAAAATCATTGCTTTAGACTGGAAAATCACCAGGAACCTAGTCCAATAAAGTTTAATTTATGAGTTTGTTTTAAGGCCAGTGTGTCTTCACATTTTATCCCCTTCTGATATGAAATGACTTAACAAAGGCATCAGGTGTTTTTGATGGTATAACTACACATTTCTGATTATTTGGTCTCTCAACCTTGGATCTGACAATGTTGTATATATTTTTATCCATTTTCCAACCTTCCCTTTTTAAGGAAGGTTGTTGAGACAAAATTAAGGACTCAGCTTCAAAAGACCCAGGAGGAAGCAAATTATCCGGACTACTTTCATACCAGGCTATAGTAAGGTAAAGGTAAAGGTTAGTAGTTTATGGCTCTAGGGGATGGTGCTCATCTCCGTTACAAAGCTGAAGAGCCAGCGCTGTATGAAGACATCTCCGTGGTCATGAGGTTGGCATGACTAAATGCCGAAGGTGCATGGAACACTGTTACCTTCCTACCAAAGGGGTCCCTATTTTTCTACTTGCATTTTTACATGCTTTCGAACTGCTAGGTTGGCAGAAGCTGGGACAAGTAATGGGAGCTCACTCCGTTACACAGTGTTAGGGATTCAAACCACCAAATTGCTGACCTTTTTGATTGACAAGCTCAGTGTTTTAGCACTGCGTCCCTTAGGCTATAGTATTGACATGGAATTGGTTCTATGAATGGTTAATCTTTGGAGGTCTTAAGATGATGATGATACATGCATCCTGTCCCTCCTAGATCATCAAGAGTGTTATCTTTCAGGGCAGGCTTAGTGGTTGGGAGTGAGAGGCCTATCCTAAAGATTAGGGGTCCCCAACCCCTGGGCTGTGGAACCATTCAGAGCTAGGCCATGCATATGCATGCTCCGGTGGCTTAGAGGTGGAGCTCTCACCTCACAATCAGGAGGCTATGAGTTCAATCCTAGGTAGAGGCTAATAATTGCAATATGCCTGCAGCTTGCACAGAACCATTGCCTCTTCCCTCTACATTCCCTTTGCCAAGCCGGAAATGTTGAGGACCACTACTATAGAGCTTTGTTTTCTTTTTTGGAACTGGTTCCAGTCAGTACTCATGGACTGGAAGGGGAGGAGGGGACAAATCTACCCATAACTCCCTGCTATGTGGGGGTCTCCATAAAAAATTAACATTGGAATGTGAAGTCTAAATGTGATAGAACAACCATACAGAAACATGTAGCAAAAATCCAACTAATGGGATGACAGAATTTTCTGGACCTGACATGAGAATCACAATGGGATGTTATTTTCCACGGATTCATAATTATTCACACAAGCTTCAAAAAACACCATAGCATGTCTCTTTATTTGCCTGGTATTGTCCCTTAAGGATAAGGGTTTAATTTGAACATGAAGAAAACTTTCCTTCTGATCGTAGTCTCTGATTAGTAGATTTGGCTCTTCTCATTGCTGCATCTTTCTCTGTGAATATGTAGCCATTTAATAAACCTCTTCTAATAGAAAAAAAAATTGTATCAGTTTGCTATTCAATGTTTACATGAAGGTCCAGAAAGAGCAACATTCTGGTGAAATAAAGATTATTTCTCTGTAATGACATACCCACATATTTGGGATTAAGTTTCCCCTTTTGAGTTGTGTACATGAACACCCTTGTTGAAGGAGCTAAACAGGGCTGCAGAACATACACTGCCCAGCGAATTCATTACAATTCTTAGAATGAAGTCAGTATTGATGAATTTGATTTTTCTGTCTTGGTGAATTAAAGAAAAAGATATATTTATCTCCACCTCCACCTTTACTCTTATTAGACTTGTATACAAGTGTATGCCTGTTTATGTATATGAGAGGAGCTTTCATGGGGGAAAATGGGCGTTTCTTATTTCATATTCTTTATACTTTTTAGACAGGCTATGAATATGCTTCAGCAATGACAAATTAATTTCACAGGATATTGCTTTTATTGCATCACTTTGTACAAGTTTTAAAGGGAATGAGATGTACAAAGACTAAAAGCAATAACATTATACTCAACTGGGGAGAAACACAGGCTTACGGTATGCTTTATTTTATAATAAATAAATTGCTTTTGACTAGCAACAGCTAATGCTTGAAAAATATGATTGGGGATGCAGTAATAATTAGCTTATTTAAAGAAAACTAAAGCCCTGAAGATACTCCAGGGATAACCGATGTATAAATCTCTCCAAAAATGAACAAGTCTGTACAGTTTGGTAATCAAGCTCTTTGAATCTTCTGTCATTCTGGAGTGAACCTAATTTGCTTCTCTGTTTCACAAAGCATCTTATGTAAAGTTTTCTTTCTTATATACCAAAACTACTATAACTAAGTTTTGAAAAAAAAAATCCCATGGCATTATTCAATTACATATGCAATTGGAATTTTATGTAATGAATGATATTTTCATTTCTGCAGTTATCTTAATAGGCTTTTAGCATAATGCTATCTTTACCTTGTCCAGTCCACATTGGTCATTGTGCAGCTGTGAATGTCACAAAAGATGTATGTCTAAAGGTATTTGAAAATGTATTTATATTTCTAAATGCATTTCTCTACCCCCATAATTAACTGGTCTTGGTAGTAAGAGGGATATTTTCCTGGAAAGCCCTTGTATTTGATTCCCTTCTTCGAAACTAAAATGTTGTAATGGAAACAATGAGGGGGAGTTGAGAAAATGCAATTCATCAAAACAGTCTCCATTTTTGAAATGGCCTCTTATTAATTTATTTCAATTTCTTTACTGCTCAGCGTTCAACAATATTCATCCTTATGTCATAGTAATTCTTACTATGCCTGTACCTCCTGGGTAGCTCTCTCCACTAAACATATGTTTTGTAAGAATTACTAAACTTCTAGGAAAGACAGGTTTCTGTTTTATAATTTTCCTTTTCTTATTTTAGGAATTAGCTAACAATATATTACTAGCAAGTGGGTTGGTGCAAAGCTAAGTAAAGGTGAAGGTTTCCCTGTCCATTTATGTCTGGTTCTAGGGCATGGTACTCACCTCCATTTCTTGGCCAAGAGAACCACAATGTTGTGAAGACATTTCTTTGGTCTTGTGGGTAGCTATATGCCAAAGGTACAAAGAATGCTGTTATCTTCCCATCAGAACATGGGAAGGTAACAACATTCCATGTGCTTTTGGCATATAGTCATGCTGGTCACATAACCACAGACAGGTCTGTGGACAAAGCTGGTTACTACTATCCCTATTAGTCTACTTGCAATTGAATGCTTTTGAACTGGAATAGTATAGAATAGAATAACAGAGATGGAAGGGACCTGCTTAGGCAGGAAATCCTATACCATTTCAGAGAAATCATTATCCAATCTCTTCTTAAAAACTATACTTCCAGCATGGGAGTAATGTACAACTTCTGGAGGCAAGTTGTTCAACTGATTCATTGTTCTAACTGTCAGGAAATTTCTCCTGAGTTCTAGGTTGCTACTCTCCTTGATTAGTTTCCATCCATTACTTCTTGTCCTGCCCTCAGATGCTTTGGAGAACAGGTCAGCAGGAGCCCACTGAAAGTAAAAATACCAAAATGCCACCAGTTCTGTACATTCAAATAAGTCAAATAAAAGGAGTCAGAAATTATCAGTTTCAATGTAAAGTGCAAACAAACAAACAAGCCCTCTGTTCTTAAAATTATTGCACACCTTAATCCTTTTTACCACGGGCATTTCTAAGGATTCTAAAGAAGCTAACAATAGAATTATTTATTGGCCAAGTGTGATTGGACACACAAGGAATTTGTCCTGATGTAAATACTCACAGTATACATAAAAGAAAAGATACATTCATCAAGAGTCAAGAATCATAAGGTACAACACTAAATGATAGTCATGGGGTACAATAAGCAATCAAATCATACTAAGAAACAGTCTATAGATCGTAAGTATACAAGCAACAAAGTTACAATCATACAGTCACAAGTGGGAAGGGATGAGTGATAAGGAGTGATGACAAGATTTAACAGTAATAGTAGTGCAGACTTTATAATAGTTGAACAGGGTTGAGGGAATTATTTGTTTAGCAGAGTGATGGCTTTCGGGGGAAAAATGTTCTTGTGTCTAGTTGTTCTGATGTGCAGTGCTCTATAGCGTCATTTTGAGGGAAGGAGTTGAAACAGTTTATGTCCAGGATGTGAGGGGTCTGTGAACATTTTCACAGTCCTCTTTTTGACTCGTGCAGTATACAGGTCCTCGATGGAAGGCAGGTTGGTAGTAACTGTTTTTGTTTGCAAAGACTCAGATGACTTTCCAGATGTCTTCCAGTCATTTCTAGCACAAGGTTTTGTTCTAGGATATTTAGTTTGGGAAGTAGATTCAGTTAGGTTTTGGTAAATGTGGATATCTGGATATGCCTTGTTATTTAGATGAGTGGTCTGGTTCCATCACATCCTCCTCTAATTGTCCAGTATTGTGGAAAGAGAGAGATTGGTGCTCTATTTTTGTAAAATATTATGAAATATAGGCCAGAACATAGCTATATATACCCAACAACAAGCCAATATCTCACAACCAAGCCATATGATTCAGCTACATATGCATTTAGAATTTTATGTAATTAATGATATTTTCATTGCTGCTGTTTTCTTAATATGATCATCAATTCTTCAAATTTTTACATAGTTAATGGAGAAACTCTGATGACATTCCTTTCCAATTGATTCATTAAGATGTCCAAAGACTCAAAACCTTTTCCAGAATATGTTTCAGTCTTAAACCCAATGAGACCAATTTAACATTAAAAACAAACAAACAAACTTGTTACCATTGGTGTCTCATCAGCAGCTGCCTTTAATTATATATTCCATACATGGTAAATGTCAATTTAAGTTTATTTCAACTTAAAACAATATTCTTCTTTTTAAAGTTTCAAATGGACTGCTGCACCAGGTGGACTAGAAATAGGATTTTTAAACTGAGGGGGTCCTTGGTGCTCTCTAAGCTTGGTTATTTTCCTGCAGACATTTCTTGCAGAGTTTTCATTACCCAAACTAGATAACATCATCAGCATTCGAAGTGAACCAAGGACCCTTCATTTCAACCTTGAGCTTCAAATATTCTCCTTTATTAGATTTTGAAACTAACTATAAGAATCAATTTTCTGGGTTGTTTAAAATCCTATTAAAATATAAATGAGGATTTTGAATCTAAATACCCCTATGTTGTGGGTCAGAGAAAAATATGATAATAGGAGACTTTGGAGGCTGAACGCTAAAGACACTAATTAAAATTAAAGAAGAAGAGACTGACTAATATAGAATGGAGAAAAGAATTTAAATTTTGGAAGAATTCAAGGATATTGGGCAACAATGGACCAGAAATTTCTCTTAAGTTTGTCAACTACCATAAAAAGTAATTTAAAAGATAACATAAAAGAGTATACAACTGGGCACCAGGCTATTCTGGATATGGATTTAAAAATGAGAAAATAAAAGAATGGAAAAAAAGAGATTACATAGAACTTACAAATGAAAGTGGCTGGTTTTTATTAACTAAAAGAGATATACAAATAATATATTAGAAGGGTGACTTGGAGAACTTTCTTATCTTGAACTCACCAAAAAACTTGTTATATTCAGGAAGGAGTTCCTCAGAAAACAGAAAATGAAAAGAAAACAGCTTTTGAGAGGTTGTTTAAAGGGTATAAACAAAGTGTGTGTATGTATGTGTATCTCTCTGCATATATATGTATGCAGAAGAGAGAGAGAGAGAGAGAGAGAGATCAACCCACATACTATATATATATATATATATATATATATATATATATATATATATATATATATATATATATATATATATATATATATATATATATATATATATATATATATATATATTTTCTTAAGTTTCGGTACTTACATGTATGGTGTTCGGCTTGGTTGGTATTTTCCCACGTCATTGTAGTTCTTTAAAGTTGTAGCAACGTTTCAGCAGAATCTCATCTGCCATCATCAGGCTTCTGTATTGTGTCCGTCTGTGGGTCAGACTTTACAGTGGTTTCAGATTTAAATTTGGGGCAGCCTATTGCTGTGCCAGAATGGTTTTTCTTCATCCTGATTGGTTGGGAGTCTTGGTCTGTGTTTATTGGTCTCGGAGTTTGCTGTGTTCTGCTTGATGGGTGTCTCTGATATCTTCTGTCTGTTTTTGCTCTTTTTATCTTGATTGGCTGGCAGCATTGTGTTACTTTAATGGAGGCCTTTAGTGCAGCTCCGGAAATGGACGTATCATTAGTTAGGAAGCTGGTTTCATCTGGGTGCCTGGTTGGGGTGTGTTTGAGCTGGAGGTATCAGGGGATCTGTTTGTGCCCAGGTGTTTGCCTGGCTTGTGGTGTGAAATATTTTTGTTTGTGAGTAGGCTTAAATATATATATATATATATATGGCCTTCGCTTTAATTCGGATTTTCCCAATATATTGTTTTTTAAATTGTAAATTTCATAGAATATCATCTGCATATATTTTCTTAAGTTTTCGTGGGTACTTACATGTATGGTATTCAGCTTTGTTCGGGTATTTTCCCACGTCATTATAGTTGTACTTTTAAAGTTGTAGCAACGTTTCGGCAGAATCTCATCTGCCATCATCAGGCTTCTGTATTGTGTTCGTCTGTATATATGTTTTCTTATGTTTTTGCGGGTATTTATATATATGGTATTTAGGTTTCTTCAGGTATTTTCCCATGTCTTAATATTTGTTCTTTTATTATAGCGACGTTTCGGCAGAATCTCATCTGTCATCCTCAGGCTTGTATATTGGGTTCTTTTTAATCTTGTGTGTCAGGCTTGGCAGCCATTTTTTGTTTGAATTTGGTGCTGGCTTTCTGTTTTATTTGAATGGTTTTTTCCTCATCCTGATTGGAGTCTAGGTCTGTTTTTATTGGTCTTCGAGTTGCTGTGTTCTTGATTGGTTGGCAACATTGTGTTTTGTGCATTGTGGTTTCTTAGTGCAGCTTGGTTTTTTGTGAATGGCCGATAATTATTTATTGGGAAGCTAGGTTTTATTTGGGTAGCTGGCTGGGGCGTACATATACATATATACATATACATGTATTGTTTGTGTATGTGTGTACAAAGTGTGTGTGTATATACAGTATGTGTATAATATATGTGTATCTCTCTGTGTGTACACACACACATACACACAGAGTATGATGGTCCAGTGGTTAGAATGCAGTATTTCAACGTAATTCAGCTCACTGCCAGGAGTTCAATCCTGACCAGTGTGTGTGTGTGTGTGTGTGCACGCAGTATATATATGTTGTTCTTTCTATTAGCTCTTGAGGTGTTCTCAACCAGGACTGAAATATTTGCTTATAGATAAGATATGGGGAAAAGGGTTTTGGGGATACTGTTTGAACAATTAAAAAGTAAGATTGTTAATATGTTCCTTTTTCTGGTAGCTCTTAATAGATTTTATTTTTACTAGTTTGAATGATGAAATTTTAAAGATTAATTTATAAATAAGAGATAACATATAGAAAGAATTTGTTTGTTTGTTTTACTTTTAGAGAAAATGAAAAACTACTTGGAAAGGAAATGAATATGAAAGTGATTTATTTTATTAAAGTCAAAATATATGTATTATTTCTGGTAGCTTAATGCAGGGGTCCCCAACCACCGGTCCGTGGACCGGTACTGGTCCGTGGAACAAGTCCTACCGGGCCGCTGGCTTGCTGGCGCCGCCATCTTTTTTTGATGAAAAAGTGCTTCCGGTGAGCTTTTCTGGGTAGAAAGTTCACCGGAAGCACGTTTTCATCAAAAAAAGATGGCGGCGCCAGCGCTTCCGGTGAGCTTTTCTGGGTAGAAAGCTCACCGGAAGCACTTTTTCATCAAAAAAAGATGGCGGCGCCCAGCTGATGCTGGTACCGGGCCGCGGCGCCCAGCTGATGCCGGTACCGGGCCGTGGCGTAAAAAAGGTTGGGGATCACTGCCTTAATGGATTTGTGCTGATTAAGATTGAACGTGGTGGCTTTTTAATGTGTTTATAGATGAAATATGACACATAGGAAGAAGAGATGTTTGGCTGAAATGTTAGAAAAGGTGATAAGTTACTGAAATTGTTTGTGCTTGTCTTGATGAAGGTGGAGGTCATTTTTATATATACATATACACACAGAGATACACAGACATACAAACACAGAGAAACACACACATATATTTTCCCTGTACATTTTTATCATTTTATCTTTCTTCTTAATTTGTATTAATTTTTATCTTGCATTTTAAAATTTTAATAAAATATGTCTATAAAAAAATTCATGGTCCACCTTTAGCTACATGAGCCATTGAATTGTGAACCAGTTCTGAAAGGCAGCCACGTGTACAGCATGTTACTTTAACTGTGAAGTCACCAGGAACCAGCCTTCCCAACATAGAATCGGTTGCAATTGGCTATGAGTTCAGGAATATCTCCAAATTGTGCACCAGTTTTATCTGGGCAGTTGGCTATGAGTTCAGAAATTTCTCCAAATTGTGCACCAGTTTTATCTGGGCAGAGGCACTCCAATCAAAACTAAAGAGGAGATAAAAGAGTCATGAAGCCATAGCTATTTGGTTTTACCTGAGAGGTGCCTCCACTCATCTTCACAATGGCTCTTCAAATGTCCCTTGACTCTAGGACAGGGGTCTTCAAATTTCACAGCTTTAAGACTTGTGAATTTCAATTTGCAGAATTCCCCCTCAGGAATTCTGGGAGTTGAAGTCCACAAATCTTAAACTTACCAAGTTTGAAGACCCTTGCTCTAGGAGGTACCAATCACCTTAACCAGAATTGCTAATAATATTTTACCACTCTCATCATCATCATTGTCATCATCAACACCATCATCATGGAATCCTTAATAAAGACTTAAAACTTAAAGCATAGAATGATAGAGTTAGGAGGGACCTTGGAGGTCTTCTAGTCCAACCCCCTGCATGAGCGGGAGGCCCTATACCAGTTTAGATAAATGATTGTCCAGTCTCTTTTTGAAAGTCCCCAGTGATGAAAGCAAGTTGTTCCATTCGTCGATTGCCCTCATCATTAGGAAATTTCTCCTTAGTTTTAGGTTGCTTCTGTCGTTGGTTAGTTTCCATCCATAGTTTCTCATCTTGCCTTTTGGTGCTTTGGAAAATGGTTTGACCTCATTGTCTTTGCAGGAGTTCTGTGCTTCTATACTTTTTTTGCTCTTTTGTTTTCCTCCAGCAGCATTCTAGGTATCTCTTTTACTGCTTCATCTTCTAGAGTTCTTTTAAAAATGTGATTTGGTATCCAAATGTAGTCCGTACATATGAAATCCAAAATAAGATATTCATTCCTAGGGTTTGAGGAATAACCTCAAGTTCTCTTTCAAACCCAGAAGGCTTCATTAAGTAGCTTTGTTTTACAGTGTAGCAAAGCCAGGTCTGAAGTTTCATGCCCAAAGCATCTGATTATTTTTTCCCTTCTCCCCATCTTTCCCTTTTCCAACTGTCCAATTACATTCAAACAAATTGTTTTGGTAACAATCCTTGGCTTGGCTGGCTGGTGTTACATCCCAGCCTCCTCTTTATCTCCCCACAGCTCCTTCTCCCCATTGCCTATGGTATCTGACATGTAGTGAAGCATGGCTGGTATAGCAGAATGACAGTGCTGTCACATGGGGCAAATCCAGTATAGTTTTTTTGCCCTACTTTGGTGAAGAGCAGCCATAGAGAACTCTAAAGCTCACATCTGACCATGAATGAGACCTAGTAGAAGCAGTCCTGAATTCCAAATCATATCACCAGTAACAAAAAGCAGGATAAGAATTTCCATGATCACCCAAATAATCTTGATTCCTTTGGGTTTCTGAATGTGCATGCATATTTTTCAGTGAAATGTAATGCTCCAATAGATCTCTACATGAATTTTAACTTAATATGCTTTTTTTCCCCTAATAACATTCACGCTGATCTTGAACTACTGATCTTTTGTTATATGTGCTTATCATGTAAGGGATCTAAATTAAAGAGATCTAAATAACCACTTTGAATAAAAACGCCTATAAACACTGCCACCAATACCTTTTCTATGAACTTTTGAAATCCTGCTTGATTAGCTATAATTGGCCAAATGATAAACCAAGAGTATCAGCTATTGAGCACTTTGTATATCAGACACATATATTACTGTACATATATTACCAACATAATGCACAAGCTATAAAAAGAATGATAGTCTGAAGCAAGGTGGCAACCTAAGAGTCTTTCAGGTTGTTGAATAATTTTCAAAATTCTAGGTTGGTGGTGCTTTGGCTATATATGGTGATACGTTTTGCTCAACAACAACAGTGCACAGCAGAGAGTGGTAGAGGATTTAAATAAGACACTTGCTTTTAAAAATGGCATTTAGCCATAATTTTGTGGGTTATTTTGAATTCTCCTTGCTATGGATTTAACAGGAGGAGATTTCTGGTGACACTCTTCTTTTGTAGCCTGACTTGATAAAAAAAACTTAGGCTAAAGGTTACATCCATTTTCCTGAATGCATGTTCATTAAGAATTCTAAATATTAATTATATATAGCAAGGTCAGATAAAAGAAAAAGAGAAGGAATAAATAATTATTTTTGAAGAGGCTGACTTTAATCAGCTGATTCATTAACCCAGTATTTCTCTTGTACACATACAAGAACAAATTTCATAGACCAAATCACAGTCCATAAAATAAAACAAAAGCTGCACTGTAATTGGATTCACTGATTCTAGTTTGTAGTCCAAATCTACTAGGATACAGTTACTGTTGGCTGGGTGGCTTTCCAATTAGGAAAAGAGAACCATAGAAAGAACCATTATCAAAAAGTAATATGAAGACTTTTATTTTAATTTTGCTTTAGTTTTCTAGTTATTGATAATGTTTGTCTAAAGATAAGTGAGCAGGGAAATAAGTGAGAAAAAGGAACATAGAACATCAGAGTATGAAGGCACTTTGGAGATCTTCTAGTATAAGGGTCTTCAAATTTGGCAAGTTTAAGACTTACAGACTTCAACTCCCAGAATTCCTGAGCTAACATGACTGGAGGAAGAATTCTGGGAGTTGAAGTCCACAAGTCTTAAAGTTGTCAAGTTTGAAGACCCCTGTGAATCTAGTCCAACAGCAGGACACCCTATATAACATTTCAGATAAATGGATCACCAAGAATGGAAATATAGAGTTGGATGTCATCAGCATACAATATATACCTCAACCCATGGTGACAGATGATCTTACCCAGTGGTTTCATATATGTTGAAAAGAAGTAGAGAAAGTACATCCTGCAATACACCATAGAATGGCAGCTGAAGGCTGGGCCTCTTACTCCTCAGCAAAACCAACTGGGACCTGCCACAGAGAAAGGAGCCAAACCAGTGCAGAATTTATGTTTCCCTAGGAAAGGAAATTTTAAAATGTTCAGGCAGCTATCTAATTTGCAATGGGAAAATGAGTTTAGAATGCATTTAGCTCTATGACTGGGATAGAGTCATAGGTCCCAATTTCTAACAAGTGATGATAGACTTTTTCATTAGTATTTATCTTCTCCTTACAAGTAAAATAATTTATAATAACACATAACATGAGCTTAAATGGACTCCATAAAATGGTAGAGGACAGGAAAGCCTGGAGGAATGTTGTCCATGGGGTCACGATGGGTTGGAGATGACTTCATAACTAACAACAACAATAACAACAACAGTAAACAGATTAACAGAGTTAGAAGGGACTTTGTACATAGGTCAACTTATCAACCCTCTTCCCAAGCAGGAGACTCTACACCATTTCTGACAGATGGCAGACCATTCTCTTCTTGAAAGTCTCCAGTGATGGAGCACCCACAACTTCTTCCATTCTGCTGGTTGATTGTTCTCACTGTCAGGAAATTTCCCCTTAGTTCTAGGTAGCTTCTCTCCTTGGTTAGTTTCCATCCATTGCTTCTTATCTTGCTTTCTGGTCTTTTGAAAAATAAGTTGATCCTCTCTTCTTCATGACAGTTCCTCAAGTATTGGAACACTGCTATCATGGCATTCCTAGTCCTTTTTTTTTTTTACTAGACTAAACGTATCCAATTCCTGCAACTGTACTTCAAATGGTTTGATCTCCACCTCCCTAATCAACTTTATTGATCTTCTCGGCATTCTTTCCAGAGTCTCATGACCTTTTTAATATCATGTGACCAAAACTGAATACAGTATTCCTTTAAGAAGGCTTTTCTTTCTATTTCTTTCTGCTGTATTCCTTTAAGAAGGCCTCCTTCTTAAAAAGATAGACCTTTTAAAAATCATCAACCAAAAGAACACCCACCAGCGTGTGAACTCTGATTTGTTTGTTTGTTTGTTTGTTTTGTTTTGTTTGTTTGTATCACTGCCACTTTGAGAAAAAAATAGATGTCAATTAGATGTCTGGGATCATTGTTTTGAATTCCCATTTTAATCTTGAAATTGTAAGCTTCAACTCTAGAATGTAAAGATTTCCATTACAGAAAATTACTGAAGAATTATAGAAACAGCAAGAGGATTTTTAAAAAATACTTTCATAAATATGAATTTTACTGTTCAACATAAAAATAATTTTGAAAGTAGTTTATGCAATAAACTAACAATCCAAAAAGACTAAAAATGCCATTAAAACCCATGTAATTATAATCACAAAAGAAGAGATAATCTTTGAAAATTATGATAATATATAAATAAGCAAAGTTTGAGAGTGAATATTATTACATGGAGTCATAGAACCATACCACTGGAAGAGACCTTAGAGTCCAATTCAGGGCAGGAATCCTTATTCCTTTCTGGCTAAATGCTTGTCAAATCTTTATCTGAAACCTCCAATGATACATCATCCATAACCTACAACAGAAAATGCTAAGTTATTACGTGCTTGGATCTGGGAAGGTTTGGCATTACCTGTAACACAGTAATGTTGTGGCAGATGATGGAACTTAGAGAGATGGATACATTTATTTTTCTGCTTACAGAAAAGACTATATCTACATTTATTGTGGAGTGGAAACTCATTGTAGACTTTTTGCATGAAAATGAATGGATGGTTGTGATTTTGATTAAGAAAAGAAATAGATAATAGGGGAAAAAGTGTTTCTTTTTGTAACCATAAAGTAGAAGATCATTTTACTTCTATTTCCTGCAAGGAAAACCAGAAACCACTTGTTCATCATTTTTTTTTGCTCTTTTGTCTTTCATTCATCTTTCTTTTTCTTCCCCTTTTTTCTCTGCTTTGAAATAGTTTTTCTTAGTTTTTTTATCTTCTTTTAAAAACTTCTATGCTTTTGCTGAATTATAAGGGAAATTTTTAAAAGCAAAACATACTTTAATTTTGAGAAATTTTCCAATCCATTGGAGTGCCATTGGAAGAAAGAAAGAAGAAAGCCAGCCTTTCTTCTACAGAAAATATACTACATAATAGTGCAATATTCAATGGTGCTTATCAATGAACTATTGAATTGTCAGAACTAATTCAAAGGAGAGGACAAAACCGTTCTCATAAAACTAAAAAAGAATCAAACCATAACTATCCTCCCAGTTAGCTTGTAAGGCTAGGTAAGGATTCTAGGCCGATCCCCTTTTTCATGTCACTCCATCAGTCCTTCTACAATGTGGTGTCTAGAAGTGACAACACTCTCATACAAAAAAACTAAAAGTATAGATTCAGTATATAGATGACACTTTCATCAAAATAATGTCTTAATCAAGGAACTACCAAGGAGAAAATTGCCCTCAGAAAAAAACAGGCAAGGCAATCTACCATATATACATGACAACAAACCTCACACTTACACTGATAGTTACTAATTGGGTAATTAAATGTCTGTGTTGGAAGGTAAATCCATCTGATTCAGTTCCAAGCAGAGAGAAAGATTCTAGAAACAACATGGAGGCTGATTAGAAAGAAAGTTTAATGATGAAGCAGAACCACCAAGGTTTGTGGAAAAAATTGTGTTTAGAGGGGCTGGGTTTTTATACCTTCTGGATTCCTTTGAGGGTCATGTAGGGGTCATAGCTGGCTCTGTAGGCAAAAGAGGAAATGCAAATCCTAGGTGTTTTCTGAGCTAATTTTGTCAACCTTTTGTTTGTTCTAAAAGCTGGCCTCCTCAGTTTCTGCTTGGGGCAGGGAAACTGGGGCTGGTTTCTGCTTCCCTTAATATTTTTCCCATTTCTCCTTTAGGGGAAATATTCTATCTTGCCTTTCTTTTAAATATTTCCCAAAATATTAATTCTTCTGATTTGGGTGGGGGGGGGGGCTTCCCACATCTGCAAGAAATACCAAGCTCAGAGAGCACCAAGGACCCCACAAATCAACCTGCATCTAAATATATTCTCTTTGTTGGAGTCAATGAACTATTTTCAACCTTAAAGGCTTGTGATTCATTAAGCTGACACCTTTCTGTGGACATTTTCCAGTTTCTCAGAAGATGAGATGAATCATTCTCCCTTTACTTTCCGATACCTGGTCACAATATTCCAAAACATGCCTTTGGTTCCCTTATTTTATACTGTACGAATGGTATTACTTTATTTCTATGATAATGAAGTATAGTTGTTTCTTGTGACAGTGCTTTCTTGTTAGGGGAGGTGGGATAAAAGCCTCCATGTCTACAAACACCTGGAAAAGCAAAAGGAAGGAACTGGGATTAATGGGAAGAAAATATTCACTAAAAAACAAAAGGCATTGATAGCGTAGTTCATGCAGAAGATAGCTAGCAAGCCTTGAATTCCCGGGTGAATAGGAAATGAAAGAAACAGAACAACGTCCAATCAGATCTCATGGTGGCCACAGTCCAGACTGAAAACTAGCTTGGCCCTATGGTCTGCTTGTTGCAATATGGCTGGAATTTCTGAACTTGGGATGATGATGATGATGATGACGATGATGATGATGATGATGATGATGATGATGATGATGATGATGATGATGAAAACCAGTGTGAGAACCTGGAAGAAAAGCAGCTTAGACTGCAGTGCAGAATTGCCCTTAAGAAGAGCTCACTTCTGAGTATATATCAAGAGACTTACACTGCAAGGTTTGTAAATTGGTTTTTGTACTGGCAAATTTGCACTTTAATTCACTTGTGCATAGAATGCTGTCTCCTAAAGATGTTAATGAGGGTGTGTCATCTTTAAAAATATAACACTAATGAAAACATTCCCACACAGATAATAAATCTTTTCCTATGAAATCTTTTTAAGCACATTTCTGCAGGCACCCACATACAGTTGTATTCATTTTATTTACCATGGCAACATGAAATAATAGATACTTATCACAACTCAAATGTGGCTACACAAAGAACTTCAGAGTATAGAGGCGCTTATTGGAAAGAACATTTAAAACATGAAATTAGATTTATTGAAAGCAGAAGTCTCCTCCTCCTCCTCCTCCTCCTCCTCCTCCTCCTCCTCCTCCTCCTCCCCCCCGCTTCTCCTCCAATGTGGCAGGAGATAAATCATCCATGTATCTGCCTCACACATAGAGAGAAAGAGGAATCAGTATATTTCTAAACTACTATGTATCACTTTTTATTACCTTGAATTTCATACATCCATTTGATTCCTCATTATTCTGAAATAATAGCAAAGTATATCATTCTAACATAATCTGGTTTATTCACCTGCTTATGTTTTGGGGACTAAGCCATGCGAAATTTCACATCAGGGTGTGAATGTGATCATATGAAAGAAATGACCATGAAAAAGACATTTCAAGCAAAAATATTTTTGGATTTATATTTTCTGTCCAGATTTTTTTTTTAAAATGAGGAATGGTCAGGATAATGAGCAGATCAATTTTCTAAGGCCTTTGAAGAGTTTTTAGAGGCCCTGGAGACTATTGAATCTGGATGTTATTTTTTGCAATATTTAAGCAGGTACAGGTTTATCATTCATTTATTTACATATGGTTTGTACAGCAGGTTCAGCATCCAAAATTGCTACTATCAGGTCTATTGGACAGTTTAAAAACTAAGTTTCAAAAGGAAGGAAGGAAGGAAGGAAGGAAGGAAGGAAGGAAGGAAGGAAGGAAGGAAGGAAGGAGAAGAAAAAGAGATAAGGAAAAATGAATTCTGCATGAAGAAAGACTGGATAGTAGAACAGCTTGAACAGGTATTGGATGGTTGCTCCTACTGGATGGTTACAGAGTGAAAGATTATTGTTTACGAAGACAGAACAAGCCAAGAGAACATACCATATGGTGAAGCTGTAGTTCAGTTAGCCCAATTATGTGTACTGTATTAAGCTACAGAGATTTCCTAAGTGTTTCCTACTTTTCCTACTTTTTATCAAAGTCCAAACATATCTTGGTTTGGATAACTTAGAACTGTGCTGCTTGCAGTCAGATCTAGGTATTGCCTACAAAATTATACGTAGTAATGTTTTACCTGTAAATGATTTTTTTCTGTTTTAATCGCAAAAATACAATGGCTTTAAACTCAATGTAAATCATTCTAAACTTGATTGTAAAAAATATGATTTATGTAATAGGGTTGTCGAAGTCTGGAATGCCCTACCTGATTCAGTTGTCTCAGCTACAAATTTTCACAGTTTCAGTCACAAATTGATTTCCATGGACCTTAGGTAAAGGTAAAGCTTCCTCTCACACATACATGTTAGCCGTTTCCAGCTCTAGAGGGAAATGCTCACCTCCGTTACAAAGCCAAAGACCCAGCACTGCCCTAAGATGTCTCCGTGGTCATGTGGCCGGCATGACTAAATGCCAAAGTGGTCCCTATTTTTCTACTTGCATTTTTACATGCTTTCAAACTACTACATTGGCAGAAGCTGGGACAAGTAATGGGAGCTCATTCTGTTATGCGACGCTAGGGATTTGAACCACCAAACTGCCAAGCTTTCTGATCAACAAGCTCAGTGTTTTAGCCACTGAGCCACTGCGTCCCCTTCCATGGACCTTACTTCATACTTACGTGGTCAACAGAGGGAGCGTGCCTAAGTTCACTAATGTGCCTATCGTCCCTTTCATTGTATTTTTAGTTCTCTTACTCTTGTTCTCATTTTTGTTTGACAAATTCCAATAAATAAAATAAAATAAATAAAATAAACATATCACCCTTAGGTAATGCTTGCTAGAATCAGTCACAATGAGAGTTTAATTCTGCAGTTTCCCTGATATTGTTGGGACTCTATGAGTGTCCTTGATAAATAATGGACTATTCTCAGAGGATCAGCACTTTCTGAAAGTAGATCCTTTGGTTCCCAAAGTTCTGATTATTTATTTGTAAATGCTAGGCAGGGATATAACTAAGAGTGGAGAGGTGGCAATTAGAGTGGGACAGGCCTTACACCTTCATGTACATGTCAGATGTTATTTACCAGATTTCTATCTCAGGGACAACATTTATCTTTCCGCTGATGCATGTTAACATCATTGGTTTTATGTTAATCATTCAACCTGGGATACATATTATTATTTCCTCTAGGCCACTCAGTGGCCTTGGAGAGGCACTCAATGTCTGTTCCTCTTGCGAGTCAAGCAATTTTCAGCTGGCCACATCTGTGACCACAAGCAGGGAGGGAATCTAATTAATTATTTTATCTAGTTAATTAACTCTATATTTCAAACCATGGAGTTAAAATATTTTTTACCTTCAAAGTAATGGATTCTACTATTATCACACATACAGTATCCATATATTCATTGCAAATCAAATCACATCAATTTATTCTGAAGTTTAAAAAAAAAATCCAATATCATAACCAGAATTAAGCAGAGATACAAATATCTGAGTCCCCAGGTCTTCAATAGGTAGCAGAGGTGACAAAAGGCATTGGGCATGCCAATATTAGAAAGTCTGTTAACACCATTCAATTCTTACCAAATTCTTAGAACGGCTTTCTTATTGCTTCATTTATAGAATAGGAGCACATTTTCCCACAGACTACCTATTTATTGGAAAATACATTAAATTTGATAATGATACTGACATTCAAAAAACTACTCTAAAGGACATTCTCTATAGAATTAGAGAATGGATACAAATTTTAGTTTCCTGCAACATATGCAGGAATCAAGTCATATACTTACACTGTTGATTATTATTTTCTTTCTTTCCATAACTAACTAATATCTATTAGGGCTCTAGGGAATTTTAGGAATTTCTAGGAATTTGTCAGAGAAACATTAACGATATTGAATACAAATTTTAAAAGCAGTATCATTGCTAGTATAGAATGAAGAAGAAATTTTAAAATATGTAAAGTTTAGGTTTTTAATTTTCTTCTTCTTCTCCTTCTCCTACCACCTCTTACAACACAGTATCAACAGTAGAGACCTTCAAATTTCTAGGTTCTATCATATCACAAGACCTAAAATGGACACCTAACATAAAAAACATCATCAAAAAAGCACAACAAAGAATGTTCTTTCTGCGCCAACTCAGAAAGCTCAAACTGCCCAAGGAGCTGCAGATACAGTTCTACAGAGGAATTATTGAGTCTATCATCTGCACCTCTATAACTGTCTGGTTTGGATCTGCAACCTAACAAGACAGACACATACTTCAGAGGATAATTAGGACTGCAGAAAAAACAATTACTACTAACCTGGCTTCAATTGAGGACCTGTATATTGCACGAGTCAAAAAGGGGGCTGTAAAAATATTTACAGATCTCTCACATCCTGGACATAAACTGTTTCAACTCCTACCCTCAAAACGACACTATAGAGTACTGCACACCAGAACAACTAGATACAAAGATAGTTTTTTCCTGAACACCATCACTCTGCTAAACAAATAATTCCCTCAACACTGTTCAACTATTTACAAAGTCTGCATTACTATTACTATTAATCTTCTCATCACTCCTTATCACCCTTCCACTTGTGACTGTATGACTGTAACTTTGTCACTTGTATCTTTATGATCTATATTGACTGTTTCCTAGTATGATTTGATTGCCCTATGACTATTATTAAGTGTTTTTACTGGATGATTCTTGACTCTTGATAAATGTATCTTTTCTTTTATGTACATGAAAGCATTTGCACCAAGACAAATTTCTTGTGTATCCAATCACATTTGGCCAATAAAGAATTCTATTCTATTCTATTCTATTCTATTCTATTCTATTCTATTCTATTCTATTCTATTCTCCCCCTCCTTCTCCTCCTTCCACTTCAGGTATCAAAGGAGATACAGAGTTCTGGTTCTTGCTTTTCTGGAGGTTTCAACCATGATTAATTTATGCTGTTGTAATGTGCCTTTGATGTTGTTTGTCCATCTTCTTCTGGATCTGCCTCCTGTTTTTTGACCTTTTCCTCTTTTTATATATACCTTGTACAGTATGGAATCATAAGACATCATCTCTAGTTGAGCAAACTACCTTATTTGCTGTTTTTGTATGTTGTTTAAGATTTGCTCTATGCCATTTCATTCTCTTATGATCCCATTTCTGATTTTACCTCTCCTGCTCATTCTAGCAGTAGTCCTCAAATATCTCATTTCTATGGTGACTAACTTTCATTTATGTTTTATTGTAAGTGTCCATATTTGGCACTGGTAAGTTAGGTAAAGATAAAGGTAAAGGTTCCCCTCACACATACGTTTCCAGCTCTAGGGGGAAGTGCTCATCTCTGTTACAAAGTCGAAGAGCCAGCACTGTCCAAAGATGTGTCCTTGGTCATGTCGCTGGCATGAGTAAATGCCAAAGGCACATGGAATGCTGTTACCTTCCCACCAAGGTGGTCCCTATTTTTCTACTTGCGTTTTTACATGCTTTTGGACTCACTCCATTATGCAGTGCTAGGGATTCAAACAGCCGAACTGCCAATTTTTTTGATCGACAAGCTCAGCGTCATAGCCACTGGATTTTAAACAACTGGGGATAGAAATTCACAAGTGTGCTTAAACAGTAATATAAACGAAAAGTAAACAACTCTTTCCATTTGAAAAGAGAAGAAATTGTTGAAAGAAAGCAATAAATATCTATTTAAGATATTTGACCATTTAGTGTTTTGATACTTCTACTTGAAAGAATAAGATTAATATATGAACATTGGTAGAAATCAGGTTTCTAGGAATCTTATTTTTATTAAAAGAAGGGGGCAGGAGATCTGGCTCCCAAAGCTAAATATATGGTTTGAAAATATGTTGGAATTTTTAGAGATAAAGCAATATTCTATTTATTCAGACAAGATTTCACAGTTTTCATGCTGTGAGCATTAAAAAAGCAAAAATAATTTGTGTTTAAATAAAACTATAAAATAAGACTATAAATTATAATTATCCAGGACATTTGTATTCAATTGCTTATTTCTTAACCAAAGACTTTTTTTTTCTCTTGAGTGGTCTCATGCAATATTAATATTACTTTACAATAGTTCCCCTCAAAAAATACTGGGAGGGGGACCCTCACATTTCTTTCAGGTCATTTTCATGTGACATCTATCAATTTCCTCTAAGAAATTGAAATGGTAAAGTTTGAATAATTATTATTGGTTGATTCTTTAGTGGAACATTATGTTCTATCAGAACTTTAATTAGCTATTAAATTTCCCAATATTGACTAAAGGTCTTCTTTCACAACTCTAGATGAAAACATTGAATTCAAAACCCCTGAATTTAAGTTGTTTCTGAATTTATTCTTAGAGTTCTGAAATAGAACATTCATGTGTGACCTTTCTTTTTGGCATGAAACACCATGAAAGATATATTTAGGTAGTTTGGATGCCTTCTTGGCTTGTGATAAGATGGGTTTTCCCCCCTGTAAATTGTGTAATGGCTTTTTACTGAGTTTAAATAAAGTATGTATGGCAGGTAAAGGTGGACACAAATAAAGGAAGGAAAGAGGTTAAAAAGATACCACCTCTGTTTTAAATCCTTTTACATCTGTATTTCTTACACTTTATTGTAATTCTTCTTGGACTGAAGTTTACGAAACTGTAAGGTTTTACTAATCTGTGAGATTCTCTTTCCGCACCAATTTCCTCTTTGTTACCATTTTTTTTTACTGTATCGTGTTTCTGGACACAACCAAATCAGGTTGCAACTGGAATATGGGAACCGATTATGGTCGCGGCCCGAGGCACCATTGTAATTCATTTTATACACTCAAAATATTTTTTCCCCCTAAAAATTACCCAGTAGTAGACTAGGTTAAATATTTTCAAGGAAATAGTCAGTCCTGCAGCGGATCCTATCTACACAAGTTTATGTGTGGTATCGTTATTGCCATCACATAAATAAACTTTTTTTATGTTCCTCTTTTTCTTTTTTTTTTTTGAGAATGTAGTACACTTTCTTCTGGGTGTATCATTTTGTCATTGTATTTAAAATTATCTATCTGATTTTGTTGGACTGATAGCGCTTCTATCAGGCAGTGCAATTGCTTATATCTTTATGTGTACCACCAAAGCTTTGAATCCTAGCAATGACAGAATCATGATTAACACTGCAAAGTATGTTAGCGACGGATAGAATACAATAATGTTTATTTTCAATTTGTGTCCAACTTAGACTGAAACCCTTGCTGTCATTTCAGGTTGAATTTTGTACTGCCACCATGTACACAAACCCTTTCAAAAGACTAATGTAAAGTCTATAATGGCAGGTACATTTTGTTACACAGAAAACGTGCGATTTTTGTAGAAGACAAATGGCATATTAAAAAAAAAAAAGACATCTTTTGAATGTTCCACTTTGAATGGCACAGTGCATCACTTGCCCTGTTGTAATACCATGGTAATACAGCTGAACCCCCCCCCCCATTTAATGATATAACTTGGTGCACTTAGCTATACTTTACCTATGCTGGTGTCAGCATGATTTTAAAAAAAAATCTTTGGAAACACTGAATAATTATGATGAAACCTGAATTAAAATACATTTTATTAGATCTTTATTCCTTAATGAAAATGTGAAGAGGAAAGGGTTGGCTTTTTTTTTTTTTTTTTGCTTTGCGGAGAGAACACCTTACGAGTGAATAAGACAAGAAGCAATGGATAGAAACTAATCAAGGAGACACACAACTGAAAACTAAGGAGAAATTTCCTAAGAGTGAGAATAATTAACAAATGGAACAGCCTGCTTTCAGAAGTTGTGGGTGCTCCATCACTGGAGCCTTTGAGAAAGAGACTGGACAGCTACTTGTCTGCAATGTTATAGGGTCTCCTGCTCGAGCAGAGGGTTGGACTGGAAGACCTCCAAGGTCCCTTCCAACTCTGTTATTCTGTTATTCTGAATAAGCAGACGCACTTAAGATGAATAGGTGGAAGGATGATCAATCATGAAATAAAATCACTATATCTAGATCTTGATCATTAATAAGATTAAAAAAATCAAGAAGGTGTCATGCCCCTTGTGGAGACTGACTCTGACGGAGAGGAGGAACAGCTGACAGGGAGTGGAAGTGTGGCTCCAGAGGTTGTGGAGGAGGCTGGGGAAGGGCAGAGGCCAGCTGACCAGTCAGAGGAGGACCCAGGACCCATCTAGGGCACGCAGGGAGGAGAGGATAAGGGAGAAACATGGTCTCCTCAGGAGGAGAGGGCCTTGATCCTCTTCATGGGCTGCAGGTGTGACAACTGAATAAGAGTTTGGACCTGTGTACTGGCAAATGCTGGAAACAAATCATGTAAATATCTCCAGTTTATAGTTCCTCTCTGAGTTTGGCATCCTTCCCAGTGTGTTATCTGTGGACATCCTCCAGCCCTTATCTTGCCTGATTTGTGTTGATTTTTTCCTTCTTCATGTAACTGTGTGGGATTTTTTTTTTCTTCCGTTAAAGATATTTGGAGCTTGGAAGCAAACTGAAGGAATAAAAGGGGGTTCACCTGTTTTCTGTGACTGTGTTTGTTTTGTATCCCACCCTGGGTCATCACAGAAGGGCTTCTCTATTTGTTATTTATTCATTGGTTTGTTTGTTTGTTTATAAAATTTATTGGCTGCCCATCTTACTATATGTAATTTTAGGTGGATTACAGTTACATGTAAGTTAAAACTTAAAAAGTTAAAATCAAACATTAAAACCAAAGACAAATAGGGAGGGTGGGGACAGAGTGGGCTGGAGGTGGGATCTGATATTAATCAACCACCTACATTTCACTGATCCCCCACTGTGACCCCAAGTTGACTGGCAGTGCCATGTCTTTAGGCCCTTACAAAAAGATAGGAGGGTTGGGGCCAACCTCACATTGAGGGGCAATATGTTCCTGATGGCAGGAACAACAGCAGGGAAGAGGCCCAAGTAGGAGACCCTACACCATTTCTGACAAATGGCAGTCCAGTCTCTTCTTAAAAGTTTCCAGTGATTAAGCGTCCACAACTTCTGAAGGCAAGCTGTTCCATTGGTTGATTTCTCTCACTGACAGAAAATTTCTCCTTATTTCCAGGTTGAATCTCTCCTTGTTCAGTTTCCATCCATTATTCCTTGTCTGGCCTTCAGGTGCTTTGGAAAATAGCTTGACCCCTTCCTCTCTGTGGCAGCTCCTCAAATATTGGAAGACTGCTATTGTGTCTCCCCTGGTCCTTCTCTTCACTAGGCCATGCCCAGTTCCTGCAACCATTCTTTACATGTTTTATCCTTCAGTCCCCTAATCGTCTTGGTTGCAATTCTCTGCACTCTTTCTAGAGTCTCAACATCTTTTTTATAGTGTGGTGACCACAATTGGATGCAGTATTCTAGGTGTGGTCTTACTAAGGCTTTATAGAATGGTATTAGTACCTGCCTTGGTCTTAATTGTATCCCTCTGTAAATGCAATTTAAGATTGCTTTGGCTTTTTTGGCTGCTGCATACTATTGGCTCAGATTTAATTGGTTGTCTAAAAGACTCCAAGATCCCTCAAACAGCTACTACTATTAAGCCTGGTTTTACCCAGTCTACATTTATAATTTTGATTTTTCTTGCCTATTAGCTGCTTTTTCTTGCCTGTTAGCTTAATGTTAGCTACTGATCAAATTAACTATATTTATTCATTTCAATGGGGCTTGGATTAACTTGAGTCCATATAATAATGTCCTCCTGGACATGCAACATCTTATAACTAAACTTAGAAGATGGGATTGAACAAAATCAGAAGTCTCATTCTCTAGGCATTGTACAATACCTCTTCTCCTTTCTTTCATTCCACTTTTTTGTGAATCTTAGGGCAAAAAACCAAAATATAAGCATTATTCTCAATAAGGCTGTTTTCTGTCTACTATGGCATTTCAGTATTGCTCATCAGGTCTCCAATTTTTTCAAATGAAATTCTTTTCCACATCTACTTGCAGAGGCCAGCAATTGATTCTGGAATATCTGTATTCAAAGCATGTTCCTTAATACTGCACTATAGGTCATTCTAATATCTATGTCATTAAGTACTTTATAGCAGACAAGGTGAACCAGCAAAGATAAGGATAATTCAGGAAGAATTGAGAGGTATGGCAGAAATGATGGAGAAAAATATATTTGTTTGACATAATTTCTAAATAAATACTCTTTCATTAAAATGCATGAGAACCAGCAGAACAAAAAATTGCATGTATTTTTCTCACCCAACACTTCTTAAAAAGGCTTTAGCTCAAATTAGATGCATAATCCCAAAGAAAATAGATCAGGCAGTGGAAGTAGGTGTCTTACTTATCACTCATTTGGAACTAATTTAACTGTCTCTGTAGAGGAGAACTATTTTTTAAAAAAACACAAGGAGTGTAATCTACTTCAAAATGCTGATTTTAAATTCTTCAAAGTTCCTTTAAAGATGCAGTTTCCAACCTAATCCACCTTCCCTTCAAGTTCAGCAGTAGAAGCTGTTATACCAATTATTCCTTTTCATAATGAATGGTTAGCACAAACAAAATTGTAAACCACCCAGAGTTGCTTAGGTGAGATGAGCAGCGTAGAAATGTGATGAATACATAAATCAATTCAAATCAAGGATTTTTTCTTTCTTTCAGAAGGTGTCACCTGATTGAAAGTTCCTTTGTTCCTTTCAGGTGTCCCATTTGTTTGGAAGATTTTTCCCTCACATGGGTGATTGATTATGATCTATAAATGGAGAATATATGCTTTTGTCATTCAACTGGCTTTGTCTAAATTATCCTGGACATTTTGACCCTGAAAGACAGAAGTTAAAATAATTACTATAATAGATAAGTACAATTTGACAAAAGTAAGATGGTATTACTGTCTCAGAATAAAGGTAAAGGTGAGTGGTTGGGCAGATAGGATAATTTGAAAGAATAGTATCTTGATTAAGACCACTTAGCAAATTCACAGCTGACCTAAATTACAAAGCATGGCTTTCTAATTAACACTTTCAGCCACTATCTTTTTGCCACCTGTTTATAATACTGATTTTCTGCTGTCATTCAAAATCTCTATGCATTCTAATTATTTTGCTTATGCCCAGCTATTTTCTTTGTCAGCTGTGATAAGAACAACTAGGTTCCCCTCTTGGAATTTATAATAAGGCTGGCCCAATTTTTAGAACGTCTACTGTGCTTGTACTAGCGCAAATGTTATGTGGGTCTAAAATGCTTCACACACCGATGTTTTTCTATTAGAGAACTGAATCTGGACACATACTTTACTATACATATGGATGCAATGTTGAACATTGGATGGGGAAAAAAAAGATTGTTTGATAACGGCTGCTTTTACCCCAACTGATGTGGTCCAGTGGTGGGATTCAAATTTTTTTTCTACTGGTTCTGTGGGCGTGGTGTGGCTTAGTGGGCATGGCGTGGCGGGCATGGCAGGGGAAGGATACTGCAAAATCTCTATTCCCTCCCCAGCCCACTAACCTGCTTTCCAGCTCTGTTCTCCTGTGCAGGGCAACAAAAGAAGACCCAGCTGATCAGCTGGGACTTGGGAGGTTAAGAATAGATGGGGGCAGAGTGGGTCAGAAGTGGTATTTGCTGGTTCTCTGAACTACTCAAAATTTTTGCTACCGGTTCTCCAGAACTGGTCAGAACCTGCTGAATACCACCTCTGATGTGGTCAACTGCACATTTCCTTTGTTTTTATAGCACTATCTTATGCATTTTGACTCAAAAATAAAGGTTGATGAGTCCACAAGATTTTACTCAGAAAATAATATGCATTTAAAAAAAAAAAAAAAAAAAGAAGTAGTCTTACCAGTGAGATACTTGAGGATGAAACTCAACTGTGAACTTTGTTTTTTTTATCTCCAAGAACTTCTGAACTGGTAATATTATCATTTTTGGGGGATGGTGGTGCGGAAGATGAACCTAACTACTGAAAAGCTTTTGCCTCCTCATGTGTTCTGCCATGAAGGTGGTATGTCCACAGAGGTGGTATTAGCAGGCATTTCATAGTATGACATTTTAGACTTGGACTTTACACATATACTACTTCATGGTGTTTTAAACCCCCTTTCTAACTGGTTTACAGAGTCAGCACATTTCTCCCAACAATCTGGGTCCTCATTTTAACTGACCTCAGAAGGAGGGAAGGCTGAGCCAACTTTGAATCAGTGAGGATCGAATTCCAAGCTACAGGCAGAGTGAGCCAGCAATACTGCATTCTAACCACTGTGCCACTAAGGCTCCTGAAGAATCCATTGCATTCTTACTTTTTAAATTCATATCATTCCCCTCTTTCATAAGCAATGGAGTTGCTAAAAAAAGTAGAAATGGGGGCATCTTCCACCAGGGAAGAGGAAGGTTCTATAACCTCTCGACTTCCAATCTCTGCCTGTCAATCTCTTTTCAAAGAGTTATGAGTTACATATATCTGGACAATAGGTAGAATTAGAGTTACTTGTTGATCAGATTATAATGATCAGGATTGAAATGACTGAATTAAAGAGAATAAATAAGTTTTAATAACATGTAACTGTCCATATTTCAGGGGAAGCATAACAGGAAACCACAGATAGGATGGCATAGGTTTGTTAAATATATTTATAAATTCAGTTCAGTGAACAACTTAAGACCAGGAGTTGTGGGTGCTTCAATACTGGAGGTTTTTAAGAAGAGATTGTATCACTATCTGGTTATCCAATGGACTATACCATTGGATAACCAAATAGTGATCTAATATCTTCTTAAAAACCTCCAGTATTGAAGCACCCACAACTGCTTAAGCAATGCATTAAAACCATGCTACCAACCTGAATTTTTAAAATATATATTTATATATTTATTATGACCCACAGTGGTGCAGTGGTGAGAATGCAGTACTGCAGGCTACTTCTGCTGCCTGTCATCTGCCTGCAATTTGGCAGTTCAAATCTCCCCAGGCTGAAGGTTGACTCAGCCTTCCATCCTTCTGAGGTGGGTAAATTGAGGATCCCAATTGTTGGGGAGTGGGCAATATGCTGACTCTCTTAGAGAGGGCTGTAAAGCACTATAAAGCGGTATATAAGTCTAAGTGCTATTGCTATTATAAATATGCTTCTAAATGTACTTGGCAAGCAATGACATGTTACAAACTTCTGCTTTTTATCTACTTTTGTGCAAATAGCTGTATTTCCTGTTTGGATAACCAAATACAATGTAAAGTCATGCTGAATTAATCATTTGGAGTCCTTCCACCTTTGTCCAGATCTGAATAAATGTGTGACTCAGAGAGAATTGAACTCTGCCTCTTCATTTCTGCCAGACCAGACCTAAATTCCCTGCTCGACAACTTACCAAAACTGTTTATTTATCAATTGCATATCTGTCTATTTTGTGCTCTTTCAGAGGCTTGGGATGAATACAGGTTGCAGCCTACTGTTTTTAAAAAAATAACTTTATTTTAAAGGTTTTAATTAGCACTGTCAAAGATTGTTAGGAATATAAGTCACCTAACAGGTATTTGGGTTAGAAATATATAAACCAGGATAAACATTTTAAAACTGTATTTTTAAGAAAATATAAAACTGTAATTAGGTGTGGTTTCTCAAATGGCCATAAGACGGAGCCAGAAACCTGGGTTGTTTAGTTTGAGTCTCAGAAGAGAGTGTGAGTAAGTCTCTGTTTCCTTCTGTTGGAAAGTATTGCCATTCCTCCATTTTTCCTAATTGACTGCTATTTCTGGATTTGATGTAAGTTTGTTACTGAACTGTTTTTGACACTGGAATTTGTTATTGGATTATCCCTGGATTGAAAACTGACTGATTTACTTGTGAATGACTTTGGACTGCTTATTTTGAACTTTGCTTAAACCTTTCTGGAAGTAAAAACCTACATTTACTGTACAGTGTATCTGTGTTCTGTATGTGTATTATTCAAACACTACTCTCAAATACGTCTCCCTGTATGCGCTCATTCTCCTAACAGGGAATTACCTCAACAAAGATAATATAAATTAAAAAGAAAAGAAAAAAATAGAAAGAATAAAAAGCCCAAGAAAACAAAAGGGGGGAAAATCCTAAGAAAACAACTTCCCACCCACTTCACAACAAGTAAAAGCAATTTCACTTTTTCTTTACCTCTTCTTAAGCAGATAAAAAAAATTCTCCCATAATTCAACTCTATACTATGAAAGTCCAAAAGTAACATCTTCTCCAATATAGCAAAACCCCCAACAAATCCTTAAAATAATACCATTAACTAGCAAGCTCATCATTCCATATCTCATTTTTTAAATATAAGCAAATCTACAATATAAATCTTATAGATTTGCTATAAGAAAAACAATCCCAATATCCTAGTATAAACAAAAGACTGAAATTTAACATTACAAAGAAAGACACACTCATGCATTACTTTAAGTGAAACAATAATTAGATACAAACCAATTTAGATGCTATCAGATTAAAATACACAAATAGACAGTAGGGAAAAAGGCTTAAAAATCATACTAACTCTAATACCCAATACACAATATTTTCCAGTCCAGATGGCAATAAGTCCAAAATGAACTGCCCCAAACATTAGCATATCTCATTTCAACCCTGATCAAATAAACCAGCTTTGTGTTCTTTCTTTTTCTTTTTTGTAAAACAGTGTTGTCATTCATTCATTCAGATGATTATTGATTCTTTTTTAAAAATTTCTTGAAAACTTAAAAATTATTTTGCAAAACCAGCAAGAAGAAATTATTCCAATTTATCTCTGAAATTGGCATTTTATTTCCGTATCCATATTTTTTTGTATGTTTAATGACATATTCTTGTTCACTTGTTCTTCTCAGATACATTTTCTTTTACAAACATTTTTCTGTAGCAGCTTGTTCTAGGAACAGACTGTTCCTAAGAACACACAACACCGCTAACATTATTGATTCAAGCTTCTGATGAAACTCCTGAAAAATGTCTCTGAATGACATGATACATTGCTTATCTTGTTATGTCTTCAATATCAAAAATATTTTTGATGCATTTATTTTTTAACTTTAATTCCAAACTTTAAATATATAAAACAAAATATCCCAACATTTTTTAGCATTTATCCCATTTAAAACTTTTTAGCCAAAACTTTATTTTACTTTTTGTTGTTTATTTTAAATCCCTAAAGCTTATAAAAATACAGTGTCATTTTCCTACAATGAAAATTATAAGGTATTCACCTAGTGCTTCCAGCCTTGACATTTTGAAGGGGTCTAAATTCTATAAAGCAGTTATGAGGCAATTTTTGAAAGTGATTAGCAAAGAAAGTGTAAACTTAGTGTCTTTTTGAAAGGCTTCAGCTTCAGATTGTACAGGAATGACACATTTATTTTTTTCTGGGATTGCAGGAATTGTGTATATCTATTCTAGTGAAAAGAAGGACTGGGGGTGACGCAATAACAATGTTCCAATATTTGAGGGGTTGCCACAATGAAGAGGGATCAACCTATTTTTCTAAAGCACCAGAAGGCAAGAAAAGAAACAATGGATGGAAACTAATCAAGGAAAGAAGGAAAAGAATGAAGGAGAAATGTCCTAATGGTGAGAACAATTAATCAGTGGAACAGCTTGCCATCAGAAGTTGTGAGTGCTCCATTAATGGAGACTTTTAAGAAAAGTCTGGACAACCACTGTCTCGAATGGAACAGGGAGTTGGTCTAGAAGATGTCCAAGGTCCCTTCCAACTCTGTTATATGTTATATACTCTATAAAGCACTACCTTGCAGTCTCCTTGACCTGTATGAACCTTCAGCAATCTCACATCTTCTCTTTTTCAGAGAGGGTCTAAGGACACAATCTTCTTCTCAGCATCCTGTTGTTAGCCACAGAATTGATTCCACTTTAGACAGAGCTGTCTTCAGTTTGCTATTCCTCTCCAGAAGTCCTGGTAGAATATGCATTGAAGATTCTTCTCTTTTTTTGTTCTATTTCTGAGTCTTATATTATATATTTATTGAGTTCTAACTGAAGCAGACAGGTGGGCTCCAGAAATGGTATTCAGCAGGTTCTGACCAGTTCTGGAGAACTGGTAGTGGAAATTTTGAGTAGTTCAGAGAACCACTGGTCCCACCCCACCCCCATCTATTCTCTGTGTCCTGAGTCCCAGCTGATTGGATGGATCTTCTTTGGTGCCCTGCACAGGAGAACAGAGCTGGAAAGCAGGTTAGTGGGATGGGGAGGGAATGGCATTTTTCAGGACCTTCCTCCAGGAGTGGAGTGGGAATGGAGATTTTACAGTATCCTTCCTCTGCCATGCCCACCAAGCCATGCCCACCAAATCATGCCACGCCACACCACACCCACCAAACCACGCCTACAGAACCAGTAGCAATTTTTTTTAATGCCACCACTGGTGGGCTCCCAGGAACTACAGTGTATAAAAAGCAAATTAAAAGTATATATAAATAAGCCAAAAAAAAAACTTTAAAATATTAAAAACAATGAGCTTTGGGATAATTGTCACAACAATGTGTTTTCTAGTTGGTTTATTTGGTTTTAACATTGGATCAATTGCCTCTTGGGTATTGTGTTGCTGAATGTTCAGATAATTATATTTTATTATAAACATTATCATAAAATACTCAGAGGTTACCATACTACAGTATTTAGTTTTGATCCAGTTAGTGCTAAACTTCAAAACATTGTTGTTATTTTTTCTTAGTCATGCAGATAAGATGGGGGTAATTATTAGAATAAACAACAGTTAGAAAAGAAATGGGAACCTAATTCTGAGGATCCAACCCATCAGTTTTTATTTATAAATCATCAGGTTTATATTTACCATATGTAGCTGGTAGAAAGACCATTCATCATTACATGGAAATGAAATACTTAATAAGGTAAAGTAATTGTATGACAATGCATAAAGCACTGGGAAAATATAATGAATCAGATCTTTTATTTTAAATAATTAGATTAGCAAGTTTCCTTGGCTGTTCTTGTGGAGCAAAACAAATTTGGGATATTTTTCTTGGAGTAAATATTTTATGTAATTTTCTATGCTTCTTCTTTCCCAAGAATGATATTTATTTAATGGAACAATCATTTATCTAAAGGTATTCTTGAAAATATATATATGTTCTTGACAATACAATTTATTTATTAACAGTTAATTATTTGAAAATAAGATTAAACTATGCTGGCACTTCCTCTAAATTGATTGAAACCTGGTTGGATGGATGAATGAAAATGCATTTATAGATCCTTCACAAGAGATGCTGAATTCAAAAGACAAACGTTGATGACAGTAAATGAAAAATAAGATTGCAAGATAAAGATTTTCCCAACATTTTCAATTAATTGTTCAGTGCAAGGAAATAGCACTGGTTATCTATCACTTAATAATAGCAATCAGTTGTCATATGTCTGTGAATAAATACAATGGTTTTTACAGATCATCTTTGAAGTTACTAAAAGTTCAACCATGTCTTATTTTCTAAAGTACTGTATTTGCATTTATATACCCAATGATAACCTATTAGAGTTCATACTTAAAAAACATAGAAAAATATTTTTAGACTTCCCATGAGTATGAAGACAGAAAAAAGAAAGGAAGGAAGGAAGGAAGGAAGAAAAGAAGGAAGGGACACAAGTTTAAGGAATTCATGCATTAATAAGAATTTTAAAGAACTGACATATTTTCGTAACGTTAATACAGAACCTTGAAAAAGTAAAGCTGCTTTAATAAATATCAGAGATATGTTGGGCTCATGCTTGTTTCATCTCTATGTTTTGTGGTCATAGCATTAATTCAACCCAAGGAACACTAGCTCAAAGTGTGTGTATTTACATTATGTATACACACACACACACACACACACACATCAACAAAATATGGAAAGTCTAAATTAAATCTATATTCAATGTATTTAGAAAAGTCTTCCTATTGGTGATTACCAAGATCCATATTCTTAACTGGAGAAAATGCTCTAGGTCTGAAAGTTTAGAAATCATGATTCTTTAGTCTTGATTAGCAACGATCATGATGGCTGGAAAATTCTGGAGTTCACATACAAAAATCTGAAGGATGCTCATATTAGGAAAAGGCTATCATAGATCATTGTTTTTGAGATCAGATTGACCATGGACTGGCAACAGTTTCCTAACTGTGGCTGCAGGATTCTACAAAATCTTTAAGGCGTTTATGTTAACCAAACATTTATGTTTGGTTAATGTTAAATTAAAAGGCTTCTAATATGCATCTGGGACTATTTGTAGAAAAAAGGTAGGTTAAAATAGCAAGACAAAAATGTTTATAAACTTTAGTATTCATCTCTTCCTTTCAGCTGAATTAAGCAATATACACATATTTAAGTTGGTTTATTTTGCTACTTTGATTAAGAGTTAATGCATAATCTCCTAAGAATAGAATGAAATATTATTTCATTATTCCATTTTTCAGGTATTCATGGAATCGGATCAGTTGCTTGAATGTTATGAAAATGCAATGCCACTTCCTCCAAGTCAAATTGGCTCTAGAGATTCTGTGGCACAAATACAGGAATCCTTCTCTGTGTTTGCACAGGAGGACAAGTACACATATTAAGCTGACCATTCAGAAGGTGGTCTATGTGAAAATGATGAAGTTAGAAAGCATAAAAGATAAAGGCTGCACAGTAAATATCTTTGATAGACCATTACAGTTTCTGTTTATTACCTTTATGCTTATCAAGTGCATCTAGTGACAGTGTGGATATGAATGGGTGTAATTATTAAAAATCAAGTGATCCATAGTTCATCATTAGTTGGTTGGATTTTGTTACATTGGACACAGTTTCTTCAAGTCTGATTTGTCTCAATTTCTATCCTATTTGACTATCACTAAGTGTTGTATCTAATGTTTTATGATGAATGTATTTTTACAATGTTTATGATAATTATCTGTCACTATTATTGTATGTATGCTGAGACAAATTCCTTGTGTGCCTAATCACACTTGGCCAATAAAGAATTGAACTGAATTGAATTGTGTGCTATGCTATGCTATGCTATGCTATGCTATGCTATGCTATGCGTTGCCATGCCATGCCATGCCATGCCATGCAATTTTGTGTACTTCATGGTGGTTGTATGTCTATTTACTCTGCATAAATAACTGGTTCTAGTGTCTTTTATATGCAAAATGTTTGATACCCATGTGCTATTATACGCACAAACTATTCTGAAGGTTGCTCATCTTGATATTTCCACTTACAAAAATTAAAGAAGGGAGTCATTTTAATACCTTGCTCATCTGTGCCAGGCTGACATCCAACTGACATTGCAAAGCTAACTCAGCATTAAACAACCATTAGGCAAAATAGCCTTCATTTTATTTTTGAAAAGAGGAAGCACTTGGCTTCGTCTAATAGCAAGGCCATCTCTGCCCTCCCAAACAATCTCTGCTTAATGTTCCCTCAAGGCAGCTTGCTCTGAGCACCAAAGCTAAAGCTGCCCATCTTCTTTAATTACTGAGGAAGCTTTGAAGTTCTAGCAAAAGTCATAGATGTTATGCTTTAATGTAGAGACGGAAAATCCATTTTGAGGCCCACTTAGAGTGAAGGCAGGAAAAGGAGTTAGCGTCATAACAAAAGAGTGCAATTCTCAAAGAAGTTTTTTTTTTTTTTTCATTTGCAAATTGACATGGACTGTACTTGGAAGCAGCAAGAGGGATACCCTGCTGGTTAGTAAGCAGACTGCTAAAGAAACCTGTAATATATTATTGATAAATGACATTCAGTACAGATATGTATTAGGGATGCATTTTGATCCATGCTGCACAAATTAATCTGCAGGATGAACTGAACCTATCCGATGGATTTTACATTTCACTGACTCTTGTCATGCTGATCTAAGCAGCTGAAATTAATGGTATAAAATTCATTTTCCTCTTTTTTCACTTTTCTAAATTAGTTTGAAGTGAGACTGCATAATTTTCTCCCAAGAATATTGAAATTCTTCCAGAGAGCACTTTGGTGGACATCCTATCCTTATCTTATGGTATTTCACATCAATTTTACCTTTCCCTAATTGTTGACAAAGAAAACACCCCCCCACCCCACCAAGCCAAAAATAAAATTCAAGAGGTGTATGCTTAAATCCTATCTTTCATTAGACAATTATCTCTAGAGCCTCCCTACCCTTGGCATCCCACATTTCAATTAAATTGCAAGAGGAGGCAGTCATGGAAACTACAAAATGATCAAAAAAGATTTGTAAGAGAAAATGTCAACAGCTCTCATGGCCAATTCTAACACTCAAAAATATGGTAGAAAATGCATATTGGAAGGAAGTTTTTTCCACATTTAAGAACAATCCTGCTTGGTTAGGCCAAGATCCATCTTGGTGACACCCCTTCCAATGTCTATAACTTTGCCACAAGTGGGAAATAGAGGCACATCTCATTCCTGGAAGTAGTATTTGAAGTCCTGCTGCCTCCAACCTTGAGTATAACTGAGCCTTTAAGAAATGAACCAGTGGTGGGATTCAATTATTTTTACTACTGGTTTTGTGGGCATGGCTTTGTGGGCATGGCATGACTTGGCTTTATGGGCATGGCAGGAGAAGGATACTGTAAAATCTCCATTCCCTCCCAACTCCTATGGGAAGGTTACTGCAAAATCCTCATTCCCTCCCCACCCCACTAACCTGCTTTCCAACTGTGTTCTCCTGTGCAGGGCAACAAAAGAAGACCCAGCCAATCAGCTGGGACTCAGGAGGCAGAGAATAGATGGGGGTGGGACCAATCAAAGGTGGTATTTGCCGGTTCTCTGAACTATTCTAAATTTCTGCTACCGGTTCTCCAGAATTGGTCAGAACCTTCTAAATACCACCTCTGTGATGAACCATCCTCCATCAAGTTGTCCAATGTTCTTTTTAAAAATCTGTGGAGATTCTCAGTCATCCAGGTCATGGTCCCAAAGGTGTTTTTTCAAAAGACAACTGGACTTTCTTTGTTTATTCCTTGAAAATCTTTTACTTCTCACCCAAGAAGCCTCTTCAGTTCTTACTGAATGGTGGAGAATGGAAGGATTTATTATAAGATAAGATGTCACCACCATGTATGTGAACTCAGAACTTTTTCATCAATGGGCATAATTTAACATATAAATTGAAGTGTATTGGCATTTGACTGATATTCACCCAATATAAAGAGGTGTTTATGGACCTCTTCATTCTCACAGTTGGATTTTTACTATTCAAATTCATCCACAAATATGGGCAGCTCATTGTTTACATCCAGGTATAGAACATTGCCTTAAAGCATACAGTTAAATATTATGTGGAACACACTGTACATTCAGATACATATTGTCAGAGAAAATGCACACAGTGTGTTTATTATGAATTTTGGAAAGAACAATGCAGGTCTATTTAGAAGAATAAACAGAAGAAAATTGGAAATAGACAGACTCAGGCTTCCCTATTTCCATGTTTGTTGTTGATACATTTAATTGTAGAAATGACTAGGAATTTTTTGTATTGCAAACATCCCTCATCTTTCCCATGCTCCCGTAATTTTACACCTTCTTCACCTACTTGTTTGAAGCACAGTTAAAGATTCAAGTCAAACTGAGAATTTTGGAGATTAAAAATTGCGCTACTATCCTGGCCCTTAATTAGAACTGTGTACTGTTTATCTGCTAGAATGATCTTGCCCATTTCCCTGTTTTCTCTTCACAGGAAGCAACTCCTTCACATCAGGCCATATCTTTTTATATATATACTTTGGGTGGAAAATAGAAATACTCTCTGAAAACTAGATTTTTTTCCCCCTTTGGCAATGAACAGAATCTAAGAATATGTGAGAAGATTGGATTTATTTTAAGATTTAGCAACCATCCTTTTGGGATGGGGGAAGGCAAGTGTGTTAGCCATTTTTTTCCTTCCAGTGTAAATGCCAATTTGATGTGTTATTCTTTATCATTATTATTAAAACGAACAAGCAAATCCAAAAACTCTCAGTGATCTTTGCTTCTAAGATAAGTTCATTCCTGCTGCAAAGTTATTGTACTGTCCAATCCTACTCAACATATGTCCCCCCACCCTGTTTATGTGTATCTGTTTCTCTGGGTCTATGTCCTCAGTCCAGAAATGGAAAGTGTTGACTGGCTGTTGAGGCATTATTAAATTTGCCCACTAAACATACACCCTCCAGGAAATTAAGAACCATCTCTGTGATTTCTTAGTGCTCAGCGCACTCTCCCTCTCCCTCTCTCTCTCTTACTTTTTTTGCCGCCAAAAAAGGCACCAGGTCTTATTTTTGAGGGGGGTGTCATCCACTGACTCACCTCACCTTCACCTTTTCATTGTCAGAGGCCTTCAGGAACTTCTGCAGCTGGCAAAGCTTTCCTGAAGGCCTCTGCAGCTGATAGCAGAGCTCTGGATCGATCCAGTGCTCTGTTATCGGCTGCAGAGGCCTTCAGGAAAGCCTTGTTGGTCTTTCCAGCTGTAGAAGAAATGGGCCAGCAAGGCAGGTGTTGGGATGTGTGAGGCCTGGTTGAAACTGTAGTAGGGCAGCTCCAACCCCGCATCCCCACTCTAACTTAATTTTTACCCATGAACCCTGGAATGGGCAGGGTCTTAGTTAGGGCTTTTTTTGAGGGTAGGGCTTATATTGGGTGCACATGTAAAAATCAAGGTAGGTCTTACTTTCGGGGTAGGTCATAATTTCAGAAAAACATGGTATCATTTCTATCAGCAAAGGAAACTCCAACTTCACTACATGGCAGAAAGAAAGCTGAACATTTGGAGAGATCACTTTTAGTTCAGTTGTAAAACATATGTTGGAATTTACAATTGAAAAACATAAATTAAGGATGAAAATTGTGCATTCACAAACGTAGGAGGTTTATCCTACCTCTGAGTTTTAGGACTGGCAGCAGTTATTTACCAAATGCAATTGTTAGACGAAATTTGACAAAATTGTCCCTGTCTCTCTTCCTTCCTTTTGATAAATAATCTGCTGATTCCCTCATGCTTTTATTCATAGTTTAGATAACCAGACTAGTGATTTACAGCATTGCTCAGCCATTTCTGTGATAATATAAAGCCTATCTGCATTAATGATCTATCACCATAGGGATAGCTGGATGATGGTATAAATTGTTAAGTGTGTTGAAATCCTCCGTGTTCTTCAAACATTGCCATACATTAAATGACATGGAAATCTATAGCTCTAAAGACACTTTAATAAAACAAAATGCAACAGAAGGAAGGGCTCAAAACTGTTTTGGATTTACCATCATCTTATTCTTCCCAGAAAAAAAAATCTAAGCCTAACCCAATTAAACAATGTCTCTTCCATTGAGCTATGGTTTCTGTTCATCCGTATCTCAGAACCACCTATCCCTTTGCTGCGATGTGAATCCTCCTGAACCATTGATTTCATGCTGCAGCTAAGCTGTAAATTAGTCAGATGAACTATAAACATGCAAATGCCTTAATATTCTGAGACAAATTCATGCAAAGTGACTTTACCAGAGTGTTTTCACAGTTCAGCATCATAATCACTTCAAATTATTTAACTTAAATGATTGTTTTTAAGCACACTGTGAGAAATCTCATGAAAAACATAATGTTGGGCTTCCAATCAAATTGACAAAAATCCATTTCTGAAAAAGGTGAGCTTTGTGCTGTATGCTCCACTTCAGAAATAAAAGGTAATCATTTACAGTAACATTCCAATTCATATTTATGTTCTCTGAACTGTTGCTTGGGTTCCTGACACCATGTCTCAAGTGACAGTGGTGTTCAAAACCAGGCATTCCCTTCATTAATCCAAGATACATATCTTTTTTGTGTTCTGATCATGGAAGATCAGCAGAATCCAGAGCCCCAGAGAGTTGTCTGTAGCAAGTGTCTAAGTAAATTTCCATTTCTATGGTCTGATCAAAGCATTCAGATTGAACATCTGAGTTGACAAGAAGAGATATAAACCTCTTAATGACTGTGGTGACAGTCATTGGGATGAAGGGAAGAACTTTTGGGTGAGCTTCAGGCAGGAGGTAACCACCCATGTGTCAAACATAAGAAATCAGGAATCCAGACACAGGTCAAATGAATATATAGGTTTATTGTACACTAAAGCTCTCTACAAGAATCTGAACTACTAACAGTCAAAGCAAATTGGCAATATAATCAATTGGTAGTAGAGTCAGTAGAATTCAAGCTGGGCTGAACTTGGATATCTTGTGGTTGTGAAGGGACTTGAGACTGATAACACATTTGACTCCTCTCTTGTGCTCAATCTGTCATCTCCTACACCAGGGGTCTCCAACCTTGGCAACTTTAAGACTTGTGAACTTTAATTCCCAGAATTTCTCAGCCAGTTTTGCTTCTGGGGGTTGAAGTCCAAAAGTCTTAAAGTTGCCAAGGTTGGAGACCCCTGTCCTACACCATGCTTCCCCACAATCCCCTGAGTCAATACTGCTAAAAACCTCATCATGCAACCATGATAACATCCACAATAGTATTATTGTGATGGGAGTATGTATGGTTCAAAGTCCTTGACTGAAAGAGATAGGCAGATAGCACTGCTGCCCTCCACCTTCCACCCTCATTCTTTTACTGCAGCTTCTGATAACAAAAGTATTTCTGTCTGGGTTTCCAGCTAGGGTAGACTAGAACTGGTTGCCTTAATCACTGGACCAGACTGACTTTCTAATTTAATCTCTCTAATTTGGAATTTACAGCCACTTGATTCTGTTGACAAGATCCTGCTGTACCTGTCATTTTAAACAATTGCATTTCTGAACAATTTTCAGCCACAGAACAACTTTAAGCATATACTATAATAGAAGCTTAATAAAAAGTGTATAGTGCTGTGCACTTTGATCCTAATTTTCTAATAATCCATATTTTGTATGTTCAAAATCAAAGGAACATTTATCTCTCTGGGTAGGGAATTTTTCTGTATTAGCCTCCAGGACAGCAGAAAGTAGGCATGAAGACCATGAAGGGGTGCCGAGAAGAACAACAAAAATGATTAGGGAGATGGAGGCTAAAACTTATGAAGAACAATTACAGGAATTGGGGATGTTAGTCTAATGAAAAGAATGACTAGGGGAGACATGATAGCAATGTTCCAAGATTTGAGGGGCTCCTACAAATACAAGGAGGCCAAACTATTTCCCCAAGCACCAAAAGGCAAAATGAGAAACAATGGATGGAAACTAACCAAGGAGTGAAACAACCTAAAACTAAGGAGAATAACCAACGGAATAGCTTACCTTCAAAAAATTGTGTGTGTTCCATCACTAGAAGCTTCCAAAAAGAGACTGGAGAACCATTTATCTGAAATGGTTTAGGCTCTCATTAAGCAGGGGGTTGTGCTAGAAGACTTCCAAGATCTCTTCCATCGCTATTAATCTATGTTCTATGACCCTATGCTAGAATAATGTCCCTCCAATGGCTAGATCCTTTGATATTGGGAGAAGTGGAATCCCTACTTAATTCACTGGCAATAAAGGTTGGGGATCCTGTTCAGTGTCTGCTGTATGCTGTTTGTGAATATGTTTTCAATTGAAGAGACATCAGGTAAAACAAAGGGTGGAGGATTATGTTTATATATCAACAACAGCTGGTCTCAGGATACAACTATAATATATAAATTCTGTGATGAAAATTTAGAGTCTTTACATATCAACTGCAAGCCATTGTATTCTCCACGTGAATTCTCCTCATTTCTCCTATAGCTATTTATGTTCCTCCACAAGCTTGTGTAAACGAGGCATTACGAACTCTTGCTGATTAAATTATGGAGGCTGAAGCCAAACACGCAGATTCCCTTGCCATCATTTTAGGAGATTTCAATCAAGCAAATTTAAGGAAAGAACACCCAAAATATTCCCAGCGTGTAAATTGTCCCACCAGAGGCAAAAATACTTTAGACCACTGCTACACAACAGTAAAATATGCTTCTGGGTCTTTACCATGAGCAGCTGTGAGACATTCACCTTGTACCTGCCTACAGACAAAGACTTAAAACCATGAAATCAACAATTAAATCAGTGAGGACTTGGTCTGATGAGGTAAAGCTGAAGCTCCAGGCTTGCCTTGATTGCACTGATTGGAATGTTTTTGAAGATACCTCTGCAGACCTAGATGAGCTCACAGATACTGTAACATCGTATGTCAGCTTCTGCGAAGACTTATGTGTACCAACAAGGAATCTACCAATATATAGTAACAATAAACCTTGCTTCACAGCTAAACTTCAGCAGCTATGTCATTCCAAAGAGGAAGCCTACAGAAAAGGTGACAGAATGCTATACAATCAGGCCAGAAACATATTAACAAGAGAGATCAGAGCAGCAAAAAGAAGCTACTCTGAAAAGTTAAGGAATCAGTTCTCAACAAATGAACCAGCAAAGATGTGGAAAACTCTTAAAAACATCACTGGCTACAGCAAACTTCCCATGCAGAAGGAAATCAACAACTAGCAGATGACCTGAATGAGTTTTACTGCAGGTTTGAAAGGAAACTACAGCCACCTATCTCCTTAACTCCCATCTCAAACACACCAACAACAGCCAAGCCTCCTACAACTAGCCCCAACCCATTGGGTTCACAACGTCTGGTGATCACAGAAAAAGACGTGCAACATCTATTTCACAGACAAAAGCCAGGAAAAGCACCAGGGCCAGGCAAGATAAATCCTTCTTGCTTAAAAGTCTGTGTCGACCAATTGGCCCCCATCTTCAACTGAATCTTCAATAAATCACTAGAGATCTGCTATGTTCCTTCCTGCTTCAAATGCTCTACTATCATCCCAGTGCCAAAGAAGCCCTCCATCAAGGAACTGAATGACTACAGACCAGTTGCTCTAACATCTGTAGTTATGAAAATCTTTGAAAGGCTTGTGTTGTCCCACCTGAAAACCATCATGGACCCGATATTAGATCCCATGCAGTTTGCATACTGAGCAAATAGATCGACAGATGATGCTGTTAATATGGCTCTGAATTACATCCTACAATACCTTGAATCTCCAAATACCTATGCAAGAGTTCTCTTTGTAGACTTCAATTTGGCATTCAATACCATCATTCCAAACATTCTTCTAAGTAAATTAAACCAATTAGTGGTACCTGAATACACTTGTAAGTGGATCATAAACTTCCTAAAAGACAGGAAGCAGCAGGTGAAGCTAGGCAGAATCACATCTGATACCTGTACAATTAGCACACACACACACACACCCAAGGCTGTGTGCTTTCTCCTCTTCTCCCTATATACCAATGACTGCATCTCAAACGATCCATCTGTTAAAATACTAAAGTTTGCTGATGACACAACAGTGATTGGTCTCATTCGAGACAACGACGAATCCGCATACAGACAGGAGGTTATACAATTGCCTCATGGTGTAACCAGAACAATCTGGAACTGAACACACTCAAAACTGTAGAAATGGTGGTAGGTTTTAGAAGAAACCTTCCCATACTACCACCTCTTACAATACTAGACAACACAGTATCAACAGTAGAGACCTTCAAATGTCTAGGTGCTACTATATCACATGACCTAAAATGGACATCTAACATCAAAAATGTCATCAAAAAAGCACAACAAAGAATGTCCTTTCTGCACCAACTCAGAAAGCTCAAACTGCCCAAGGAGCTGCTGATACAGTTCTACAGAGGAATTATTGAGTCTATCATACTGTGTGGTTTGGTTCTGCAACCCAACAGGACAACACAGACTTCAGACGATAATTAGGATTGCAGAAAAAACAATTACTACCAATTCCTTCCCTCAAAACAAAGCTTTAGAGCACTGCACACCAGAACAATTAGACACAAAAACAGTTTTTTTCCCTCAAAGCCATCACTCTGCTAAACAAATAATTCCCTCAACACTGTTCAAATATTACAAAGTCTGCACTACTATTACTGTTAATCTTCTCATCACTCTTTATCACCCATCCCTCCTACTTGTGACTGTATGACTGTAACTTTGTCACTTGTATCCTTACAATTTATATTGACTGTTTCCTAGTATGATTTGATTGCTTATTGTACCCTATGACTATCATTAAGTGTTATGATTCTTGACTCTTGATAAATGTATCTTTTCTTTTATGTGTACTGAGAGTATTTGCACCAAGACAAATTCCTTGTGTGTCCAATCACACCTGGCCAATAAAGAATTCTATTCTATTCTATTCTGGTCATATTCAATGCCCAATAGAAAACTTGAAGAGAAACCCAAGGATAATTTACTTTGCCACTGTCCTCTTCCATGTGTATTGAAAAACGTTCCCAGATAGTTAGTGAGGAGAGGTCAAGAGGTAAAAAAGGATAGTTTGACATAATACTTGGACACGGTCATCAGCCCATGTTCACCATCAGCTCCACTAACCCTGAATATCCTCTTCTTAGAAGTTTTTTCCCTATTCTTGAAGGCACAAAACTAATATGCTTTAAAAATAAATATAGATTTGCTACTATTCTTATTCTCCTTTGATTGATTGCTGTGGTATCACTTTTTTAAATCCCTCGTCTTTTTTAAAAAAAATCTTAGTTGTATTGAAATAAGATGCATTTTAGTTTTCTCCCTGTCCAAATTAACACAGGCAGTCAGCTAGTATGGTACAACTAGTCATTCTAATTGCTGCAAAAATCCAATTAATCATTTTTAATTAGATCATGGTTAAATATATATTTATCTTTTAAAAAATGGTTGATTTATTAGTGGGGCAATTTTGTATAACAAATATTGTTTCATTCTTGAGTGATAGGAAATGAAACAGTCGGTACTATAGATAACCCCTTTCCAACAATTTATGATACTATTATAAATGATGTTCCCTTTTTTCAGTTCATCAAAAAGCCAAGAATATTGGTTGCTCATTCCTAAATTACAGCAATTATTTTTATGTTCATTTTGTGCAAAGGCAAATGACATGTCAACCTTAAATGAGTTGACAGCTGGTATTATTAGTTTTCATTCCTTTCTACTGATAAGAAACAAAGACATACTGGAAATAATAATTAAGTAAACTTGATTTTAAGCAAAGCTCTCCCAAGCTATGAACAAAGCTGTTTAAAAAGTATCCTTTAAACCTATATCATAAAATGCCCACCTCTGATGAATGAAGCCAACTTCTTGTCTTACTTTGCTTTGCATTGATTTGGGTTACTTTCAGTAACCTGAAGAATGTGCTTTCTGGCTAGTGGAAGTGAAGCTCCTGAAGTGATGCATAGTATCATAATGAAGAAATAGCATCACTTCAGAGGCCTGAAAAAGTTTACCAAAGCAAACCATTGCTAACACCAAAAGCTACTATGTTTGTGTCATCCTAAAGTTGAAAGGATTAACCAGTGATATCACTGTTGCCCAGGAGACATCTGGGGTGGCTCCTTTCATTTCATCAGTATTTTCTCACCAAAGTGGTATCTATTTATCTATTTGCATTTGCATGCTTTCAAACTGCTAGGTGGGACAAATTGACAAGAGCTCATTCCATCATGCAGCTCACACTCATGGTTTTAGAACTGCTAAGCTGATGAACTCTCAATGGTTTTCTGACTCAGTGACATAACCACATAAGTCACTGTGGCTCCTTATCCCAAAAGCTTACTTTGGAGTATTAAATATCAATGTGAAGGTTAAGTATATCTGCTGAAACCTACAGCGATCCACAAAGCTATATTTGTGAATAGAAAGAGTGGGCTGTGTGTATGAAAAGTTAAATCTCCTTTGAATTTAACTTCTAAATACTACATGGAGTTGTGAATTGTTTGGCAATAATATGGAAATAGCAAATCATTGTCTTCTAGGATATCTCTTGGATTTTCCAACCAAGCCTTGTAGCAGAGAAATGAAGTCAAAATTAGAAAATAAAATACAAGATGAATAGTCAAGACCTTGTTGATGATCCAAACTCTGTAAAGGATCTTGGAGTACTCATGTCTAATGATCCAAGTGCTGGAGCCCACTGTAACTACACAGCCAAAAAGGCATTAAGAGTTGTTAACCTAATTGTAACTTTTTCTCTGGTAATATTACACTACTAACTAGAGCATACAAAACATTTGCTAGACCAATACTTGAATACAGCTCATCAGTCTGGAACCAACATTACGTATCTGATATTAACACTGTTGAGAAAGTCAAGAAATATTTCACAAGAGTTCTCCACTCCTCTACTCATTGCAGTATACCTTATGCCACCAGACTTGAAATTCTAGACCTAGAAAACCTAAAACTACACCGCCTTCAGTCCATTCTAAGTATAGTATATAAAATCATACATTGCAATGTCCTACCTGTCAATGAATACTTCAGTTTCAACCATAACAATACAAGAGCAAACAATAGATACAAACTCAAGGTAAACCTCACCAAACTTGATTGCAGGAAATACGACTTCACCAACAGAGTGGTCAATGTCTGGAATACTCTACCTGACTCTGTGGTTTCTTCCCCAAACCCCAAAAACTTTAACCTTAGACTGTTTACTATTGACCTCACCCTTTTCCTAAGAGGTCTGTAAGGGACGTGCATAAGCGCACCAATGTGCCTACCGTCCCTGTCTTATTGTTTCTTTTATTTTTCTTATATGTATCCATTTCATGTATTCATAACTATGTTTATACTTATACCTGTTATCTTATAATTGCTTAAAAAAATAAAAAAAAGTTGTCTGCCACAAACACCAACATGCCACATCTCTGTCTAAGGTTGCTATCTTCACACATTCTCTAACTGAATTCTGGGGTTTCCCAGATGAAAAAAATGCTACCTGGACAGGCATTTATTGATTTATTGGAATTTCCTTATCTCCAGAACCAGAAAATGTTTGGCAGTTTAAAACAATAAAAACATACATACAAAAATGATTTTAAAAACTATAAAATGTTATATAATATTATTTAAAATGTAATTACTTTAATGTGATATAGCACCAGCTCAGACAATCATTGTCATCTTCCAAAACACTTTAGGAAAGTTCTGCCTTGACTGGCTTCTAGAAGTAAGCCAGGAATATAGCTGATCTGACATGAGGGTTGGGATGTTATCTCATAGGGTAAGGATCCACACTGCTAAACACCATTCCCAAGTCCTAGCAACTTTATAACATATGGAATGAGAGCTTGCAGCATTCCCACTTGAGACAAATGCATGAGACAGGCTGCCTTAAGTAGCTAAATACACTGCTGTAATTTGCATCAAAGAAGAAAATCTGTCAAGTGTAAAAAAAAATAAATCGGGAGCCAGAGTGGTTCAAATGAATAAAGGTTTATTGCATGCTTATAAATATATAAATATATATATAGTATATATGTGATACCTCGCTCAACAGTAGTAACTGTGTGAGGGATCTCAGAGTCCTCGTAGACAATCTTTAAATATGAGCCAGCAGTGTGCAGCAGCTGTCAAAAAAGCCAACACAGTTCTAGGCTGTATAAACTGAGGGATAGAATCAAGATTAAATGAAGTGTTAATACCACTTTATAATGCTTTGGTAAGGCCACACTTGGAAGACAGCATCCAGTTTTTGGTCGCATGAAGCTTTGCATCTATCCATTCTATCTTCCAGTTGGGCAAACATATTTTTATCTTGTAAAATGGTAGAGTATTTCTTTCTCTCTTTCTCTTTGTTAGGGTGACAGAGACTTCATTTGCATTTTTCTTTTGGCACTCTTTTCATGCAGTTATTATAGCAAACTTGTTCTGCTTGTTATTTCTCTTAAATAAAGCTTGATCAGCCTGGCCTGTTGTTTTTACTTCATATTCAGAAAAGGGCCTACGTGAAGAATTCCTCCCATGGTGACATAAAACTGAACTTAAATAGGAGAAGTTAAAGATGCTACACACCACTGAAAAGATTATTATAAATCAGATGTTCACACACAGCCCTTTGGCCAGTAGGTAACTAAGGAAACTTCCAGAACTTGCATCCTTTTCAAATACTTCTTTTCCTCCTTTGGAATGAATGAATAAATAAATAATGCATTTCCTTTTTATATCAAACTGAATTAGAATTGTCAAAAAAAGGAGAGGAATTTTTTTTGGCACAACATATTGAACCATATTTCTATCTATCCTTCCTTTCACAGTGCATCTGCTGTGTTATGTGAAAGGAAATTCAAATGATGTATGGAATACTGTAATACATATTTTAAAAGTAACACTTCACCCCACCCATTCAGCAGCAATACTAGGGAAGTCCTATACAACCCCCCGTCCAGACTTTGTGAGAAGGCAGGAAAAAATAATCTGTCTATTCCCAAATTGTTCTCTTCATCCCTGCTTCTATCCCTTTGGCTTCTCTCAGTTTATCATAATAAATATTCCTAGCATTACATCCACTCTGGGAAGGTTTTCAAGACTGAGATAGTTTCCGCCTCCCCATATAATGTCACTCATATCAAATCAAACACTAAATATATCATTAAAATTAATAAAACCTCAACCTTGTATTTCCCACACGTTGATCATTCCATATTTCAGTATTGTATATGTCAAAAAAAATATATATAGAATAGCTCCATCCTAAACAAATGTTACCGTAATTAAATGTTAAATGTTACTAACAATTTAATTTAATAGCAATAGCACTTAGACTTATATACGACTTCATAGTAAGCGATTCAATTTTTTTACTACTGGTTCTGTGGGCCTGGCTTGATGGGCATGGCAGGGGAAGGATACTATAAAATCTCAATTCACACCCCACTTCAGGGGAAGGATATTGCAAAATCTCTCTTCCCTCCTCACTCCTGGGGGAAGGTTCCTGCAAAATCCCATTCCGTCCCCACCCCACTAACCTGCTTTCCAGCTCCATTCTCCTGTGCAGGGCAACAAAAGAAGACCCAACTGATCAGCTAGGTCTCAGGAGGCAGAAAATAGATGGGGGTGGGGCCAGTCAGAGGTGGTATTTGCCGGTTCTCTGAACTACTCAAAATTTCCACTACCGGTTCTCTGTGAGAAGTTTATTGTAAGTAGTAAATCAGCATATTGTCCCCAACAAAATAGTTCCTCATTTTACCAACCTCAGAAGGATGGAAGGCTGAGTCAACTTTGAACCAGTCAGGATTGAATTTCTGGCTGTGGGCATAGTTAGCCTGCAATACTGCATTATAACCATTGTGCCACCAATCTAATCTAATCCCCATCTGGAACATGCATATCAAGACCAAAGTAGACATAATTTTAGACATGCAGCTGTGCTTATGAAACAGTTTAAAATAAAAATAATTGCTTTGAGAAAACAAAAATTGTTGTTCACTGAGATGTCACTAAGTAAACAGGGGACTGTTAAATTTTTCACTCCTTGCTATAGTCCTGAAAAAAAATTGCTTGCTATAGTCCTGAAAAACAGGGGGAAATTTTCCCTGCTGTATAAAAGTTTCAGTGCAAACTTCAAAGATGGAATTCTTGTCAAGGAAAGATATAATTAAATGTTCCTTATGCAGACTCCAATCTTAATTATAATCTGTCTTCCACTTCATAGGTTATCATGTGCATATTAAATTATGTCACATTAGAGCCTAAAATAGTAAGGATCTCTATTTTAAAAATCTGTACTGAAAAGTCATCGTTGTTTTTGGTAACCCCAAATAACAATTCTGAATTGGCTGCAAAACAAGCAAGTACAAATTTAACCTGTCATAAACTGTAGCATGACAGGAAGTTACTAATTTAGTAACTACCCACTACCTTAGATATGGATCATATCCTATCTGTACTATTATTTTTGGTATTCTATATTTTAAAGGGTCAGACAAATTTGGACAAGTTCACAGAAGGCCAATGACATATTCATAAAAGACAAGTTCACAGAAAGTGAAGGAATTAGAAACTAAGTGACTTGTGAAGAGTGATTTTGAGATTTGGAAAAAAAAAACCCGAAGAAAAGTTTATGATAGCACTGTATCTGAAAGAATGTTATAAAATACAACAAACTGGTATGATTTCCTATCATTTCAATGGATAGAAGAATAATGGATTTAAGTTACAGTGAAGCAGATTTTAATTGAATCATGGGAAAACATATTCTAATGGTAAGAGATTTTGACAATGCAAATAATTAACAAGGCAAAAGATGAGTTTCATTCCATTCAATATCTTTAAACAGAGCTACCAAAATGGTGTTAAGATGATTATTTGCTCTGGGCAGATGAAAGTCAGTGGCCAAAATGTTTACTTTCATTGTGATTAAAAGAGTATATTTCTAGGATTTCAAAAATCAATTAAATTTATTGGCTGATGACCAAAACTAGTTTCTGGTAAACCACAACCACCAGAACAGTAGCAACAACAATCTTCATTTAAATTTAATAGTTGGAAGATAGTACTTAACATTCTTAATCTTCTCTTCTTATCTTCTTCTTCATTTTTTGAAATAATAGATATAGATATGTGAAGATTCCCCCCATCTTAATCCCTTCTGTGCATAACTATATTTTTTAGTTCAGCATTAAATGAAGAAAAATAATAATATTACAAAAAAAGTAGAAACAAACTATATAAACTAGTTAAAATTGCAGCATGGCTAAAATGGTAATTCTCAGAATATCTTATATATAGAGAGAGAATGGCATCCATTCAGAGATCAGTGTCTGGAATATTCTACCTGACTCTCTGGTTTCTTTCCCAAACCCCCAAAACTTTAACCTTAGATTGTCTACTATTGACCTCACCCCTTTCCTAAGAGGTCTGTAGGGGGCGTGCATAAGCACACCAACGTCCCTATCCTATTGTTTCTTTTATTTTTCTTATGTGTATCAATTTCATGTATTCATAACTATGTTTATACTTATACCTGTTATCTTATAATTGTTTGACAAAATAAAATAAATTAATTTAAAAAAAAATCCATGTCCATTTCTCGAGGAGTACTGTAAATTCCACAGTCTGTGGAGATATTCTTTCACATTATTGTGAATCACTGTGTATCAAACTTCTTTCTCTTTCCCTTGGTGAATTTTTGCAATCACGGCTATTCATCTATCATTTTTATTACTGCATCTGTATTCATTTATTAGATGTTCATTGATTTCTAAAATAACTAAATGCAAGCTGCATATTTTAGGGTATGACTGGAGGATGAGTCAGAAAAATGGGCAAAAGTAAGAAGTTATAAAGTTGCAGTCAAAGGAAATATTGGGAAAGGCTTTAACTGGAACGCAATAAAGCAGAACTGATGGCAAGGCTGTCAAGAAAGACATAATAGAAACATTGAGATATCTAGAAAAATGGCTCTGTCTTTGTATGCTAAAGAATTTCCTGAAAGCGACAAAGGACTTATATAAGAGCAGCTGGATAAGTCCCAAGAGATTTAAATGTAATATATTTAACACAAGAGAAACTTCTGAGGCTGCAGGTGCACTGCCAGAACTCTGGCTTCTGAAAAAACCCACCATATTCTGAAAAAATACCTCCTCTACTGCATGAATAAACTTGTGTAAGCATCAGTATGGAAGACTACTAATCTCTTTAATAAAAATGAGGTAGTTATACCTCGTTAATTATCATGACGCACAGGGCTGTTCAGTCGGGCTTCATAGATTAGTTAAGTAAAGTTGTGCCTTAGTTTTATGCATTGCAATATTGTAAAGTGTGAGCCTTTTAAAACTGGGTCATCTTCGGAAGTGCTTCTTCTGCACATTTAAAAAAATCCTAGCAGGCAACCAAATTGATTTGGTTCTCATTTTAATCCAAATTGGATCTGATTTGTACATTTATACATTTTCAAGTATAACTGTCTTTTTTTTTTTAAAGTATCTGCATGTGTCAGGAAATATTTCAGGAAAAATTGCAAATAAAGAAGTGGTATCATGAAGATAATTGCTTGCGAGATGTATATTTCATAGGGCAGTAGCATACAAAAATATTATGCCTTTATGAAGATGTACAGAAATGCACGGCAGACTTTCATTGAATTGAAGAGAATTGAACAAACTTCAGACAAAAGTGACCATCGTAGGAATATTACATCTGTCCTAGTTATGGAAAATGAATACAGAATTTTCTGAATCTTGATTTTGGAACCGGTAGTCTTTGTAGTCTAATGGGGATTCTAGTCCTGCATTTCACTGAGACACCACGTACGTGGGGACTACTTACACATAGACATGAGCTTGCAGACAGAAATACATATATACAAACACACATATACATATTGAACAACCACAATTATTTAAAGGAAATTATTTGAATCTACCTCTCCTATCTGATTCTTTCAAAATAATGAGCGTCCCTGCAGTCTTGAGTTCATGTAGACATAAAAAGTTCAGGCTGTCAGCTTTGGAAGCCATATTAGCACCAGACGCTTCTACACTGCGACATTCTTGAGCCTGGGAAAATGGGAGGGGGGAATTTCTTGGAGTGTATGTGATTAGACATCATAGCATTCTTCTTCTAAGTCAAGGTCGTGTTATTTCTGCACCTGGTTGGGAGGACGTCTCAAGTTGGAATGGATGGTGATTGGGGCATGTGATGCAATGATGGGTGCAGGAGATGGATTTGTAATTTTTTACTTATTGCAAGGAAACCTGGAACTTTCAGATTCAGGATTTCCCAGATGTGCCAGTTTACTACTCTAAGAAAAAGAACCTTGGAGAGGATGTCTGTCTCACAGTTATTTGTTGGAGTGGAGGTTTTCTGGAATGCTGACACAAGCATTCTCAAAACTAATTAAACACATTTCATTATTAGGCATGACCCATTTTTTCTTTATATATTTACAGTATTTATAATTATACTATTAGCTATAACTATACAAGTAAAACTATAACATTTATCATCATCATCATTTTAGCCATTGTCTATCCACTGAAGGGGGAAGGCCTCTTCTGCATGTTTCCAACCAATATGTCCTAAGCCTTCTTTTGCCAATTGGCCTACAATATTTGTTGGTGTCATCAATCCAGCTTGTTTTAGGTCTCTTTATGGATGCTTTTTATCACATGGGATTCATTTTATGACTGCCTTGGTCCACCTGCCATCAATTTTCCTTGCTATGTGCCCAGCCTATTTCCATTTCAGTTCTTGTACTCTCTTGATGATATTGCATAATTTCATTTGTTCTCTAATCCATGTTTCTATCTTGTCTTGTAATGCTGAGCAGGTATCTTTCCATGGCTCTGTGTGCCACTTGTAGCTTTTTATCAATTGTGAGGTTAGTTAGTTTCCATGTTTCCATGGCATATGTTAGAGCAGGTAGCACACACTGACTGAAAACCTTTCTCTTCAAGCATACAGGGAGGTTGTTTTTGAAAATTATGCCTAGCTTGCCGAATGCTTGCCAACCACATTTAACACATCATTTAATTTCCTTTATTGCATCACCTTCCATATATATCCTTTATTAGGTGAATGTGGAAACTCCAGGCTGTTTTTTTTCTTTTGACTCTATTTCCAGGCTCTGCCATTCCTTCTCCTACAACTAATACTTCCAGTGTTCTTTGTATGCTTCAGATAATTCAGGAATGTTCATATTGCTAGAGAACACACAGTGCGTGGCATTGTACCTTCCTCTGATGAATGCCTATACAATGAAATAGGCTACTAACATTAATATTCTAAAATATTATTCAATGGGTTCCATTTTTATTTTACAACTTTCCTTAGTAAACAGCTTAACATTCCAAAGATTTAATAATGGCCCTACTCATTTACATGTTCTTTGCAACTTTTTCATGCCAACAATGGAGGGAAGTCAATTCACTAGTAGCACAAGAAGAAATAAATATGGTAATAATCTGTATTAATATTTTACAATAGCTAGGGCCCTTTGACAGAGCTGTTATTTTGGTAAAGCTGTCATTTTTCCCCCAAGAATAGTAAGAGACAGAATTTTCACACACATTTATTAAACATTTATTCCATTATGGTGAATTTATGAAATTGACATTGATCAAGTACACATTTCAAATGAAAGCATACACCCACATCAATGTGTGTGCATCAGGTCCTGACTCAAAAAGATTAGTGCTCTGTAGAAGCTTTCTCCATACGCTCTAAAGTGTGAGATGCTGCATATATATCACCTTGCCTTATTTATGAGACACAAATTAAAGATCCTGGCTGAGAAAAGAAAGCAGCTCTGTCCAATAACACTTTGCATTGATGACATACTTCTTTGCATCTGATGCTAAAAGGTAGAAACCACAGAACCTCTATTTTAAGAATCTAATTCCATTGAAGCTATTCCCTTCAGCAGGCAAGCCCCTTTCAGAATGATGGATTTTCCACTGGGTAGGTGCTGTCAAACCTCTAGCCATGCCTGAATACATCTTGGTAATTTATTTCCTGCTTTTTTGTGTGTGCTAATATAATGAGCTACATCATAGCTGAGGCTCAGGAAGATGTAGATGCTGTCCTTCTTATCAGCATAGTACATATCCATGTTACACAACTAAACCGATTATTATCTATCTATCTATCTATCTATCTATCTATCTATCTATCTATCTATCTATCTATCTCTCTCTCTCTCTCTCTCTCCCTCTCCCTCTCCCTCTCCCTCCCTCTCTCTCTCTCTCTCTCTCTCTTATTTGTTTATTTATTTAAAGGGTAAATGAATGGTTCCTATCATACTGGACATTTAATTGCATTTGGATACTCAAAGCATTGTTTTATGCATATCATTAGCTATTCTTTTTCTTTAGCTAATGAGTCACCTTACTTTCCCCTCTTTGCTAATTTGCTGGAAAGCCCAATAATTAATGCAGTGAGAGAGAAAAGTTGTTCGCACAAATGATGGGTAGTTTTCAGAGAATGCAATTCTACTCTCTGACCCAGGTTTATCTCAGCCTCCCTCCCTTGCCCGCTTTCTCTCTCAGCTGTTTCTTAGCAAGGTCTTTTCCCATTTAAGTCATTGTAATGCAGCATTTTGACCTTGTGCGCTAAAGGGGAAGGACGAAAAGATTAAATGGTTTGTTAAGAAATGGCTGTATGATTTCATTTCCATGCAAATCTGATAGGCAATAGAGGATGTACTTTGAGGCTTGATAAACATAGTGGAGCTGTCAAGTTGACAAATATATGATTTGTAGCCAACCAATGATTTAAGATGTTTTCTTTTCTTTGTTCTCAGATATCTTTATTTGTGTGTACAGAGAAATCTCAGCACTGCTACAAACTCATGCATTTTCTGATCTAAGAATGTCACTTTAGTGTAAAATTTAAGGGACTAGAAACCAGAAAACCATGAATTCTAGTCTCTCCTAAGGCATGAAAACCAGCTGGGTGACTTTGGGCTACTCACTCTCTCTCAGTCCAACCCACCATAACATGATATATCATAAATACAGATGTAAAAACAATTGGAGTTAGATATAAACCACCATTTTCTTCTATATAATATTCTTGTGAATAATTTTCATGAAGGTGTGCATTTAAAAAAAATGTGTTGCAACATTTAGAAATAATTCTATTTGTGTTCTAATTCTGCAAGCTTCACCGAAGATGCTGGATCATAATAAAAAGCAAACCAGGAGAAAAAAAGTGTCGCTTTATCTTTGATGGCAAATTTTGCTATTTTAATGGTGGTCCCAATAAAGATAAAATTAAGCAAAAGTGATGCTCATTATGATGATTTCCAGAAATATGTCACTAGATGAGACACAACAATACTGAAAGCAGTTTCTATAACAATAGATGGAGTTTTAGCTATGGTGGAATATTAGATGTCCTAGCTTATCAACGTCAACCATAAAGTAAGGAAGTGATAGCCACAAGGCATGTTAAAAGGCAGAAAGTTGAAAACAGTTGATTCCCTTCAAGTCAGGAAACTTCACTGTCATCTTTTCAAAATGCCTCCTAGGACCCTGAGGTTTCTATTTAAAGAGATGCTTCTGGTCCTTGCTGTAAAGACTAACTTTTAACAACCGAAATTGTACTTGGTTAAATAAAGAAAATTATGTCCTAGGTTTGACAATTTAGATAGATAGATAGATTGATAGATGATAGATAGATATTGATATAGATATATACATATTGTATTTTTCACTCCATAAGACAGACTTTCCCCCCAAAAAAGTGGGTGGAAATGTCTGTGCATCTTATGCTGCAAATTTTGTGTCACAGACCAGGTCATGGTGGCTTGCCATACGTGGGGGGAGAGAGTTGGTGCAGCAGCAGAGACAGGCAGCAGCGCTGAATGGTGGCAACAATCCCTGTCACCTGGAACAGCTGATCAGTGGTATTCTGGGAGGCCGATCCAACTGCCAATCAGCTGCTTGGCGGCAAAGGCTCCAGTGTTCCCCAGCGGAGGCAGCAGACATGGAGGAGGCAGCAATGGTAGCATTTCTGGTCAGCCAGCCCTCTGATGGACAGGACTATGGGAGGCTGGGATCCAGCCATCGCTCAGCTGACTGGTGGTGGGTGCAATGGAGTGGAACCCTGACAAGCCATGTACTGGTGCTGTGATAATGTGCTGAACTGACCAGGCTGTTTACTGTTTGCTGCAAGGGTGGCAGAGGCAGATATTTTTTCTATATGTATGTAAAGGTTCCCCTCGTGCTAGTCGTTCTGGCTCTAGGGGGCGGTGCTCATCTCCGTTACAAAGCCAAAGAGCCAGCAGTGTCTGAAAATGCCTCCGTGGTCATGTGGCTGGCATGAGTAAATGCTGAAGGCGCATGGAACACTGTTACCTTCCCATCAAGGTGGTCCCTATTTTTCTACTTGCATTTTTACATGCTTTTGAACTAGATTGGCAGAAGCTGGGACAAGTAATGAGATATCACTCTGTTACATGGTGCTAGGGATTCGAACCACCAAATTGCTGATCATTCTGATCCACAAGCTCAGCGTCTTATTCATTGCTACCTAGTTTATTGCAATAGTCTTTATAGATTACTGCAATATGCTTTATAGGGGACTGTCTTGAATTATTTGCTGGTTGAAAATACAATGGCATCCATAATTAAAAGATGTTACATCTGCTTTAAATCTGCCCTGGTTTCCAATTGCTCTATGGTTCAATTTTAAGTATTGACTTTTAGCACAAATTATGCAAAAGTACAACCACTCCTCAAGTTATGACTAGAATTGATCCTGGAATTATGGCCATAAGCCATTACAAAGTAACTTGAGGCATCATGTGACTGTATTCAAAGTTATGACGGGTATTAAGTGAATGCACTAGTCATTAAATAATGACTATAATAATTTTCTCCAATGGGCATTTCCCTCTCCCCCCATAAACTAGCAGTAAATATCAGAAATGCCAAAATAATAATAATTACAAATTGTAGTCAGGTGACTGCAGGATTCTGCAAATAGCCATAAAGGTGAGCCAGTAGCCAAGAACTCAAAATGTGATTGTGTGATCTGGGGCGGGGATGTGTATGGCCATCATAACTCTGAAAACATGTCTTAAGTAGGAGGAGCCTCTGTGGCAACAGTGGTTAGAGTGCAGTACTGCAAGCTACCTCTGCAGCCAGCTGTCTACAGTTTGGCAGTTCAAATCCCACCAGGCTCAAGGTTGACTCAACCTTCCATCCTTCTGAGGTGGGTAAAATGAGGACCCAAATTGTCAGGGGCAATATGCTGACTCTGTAAACCACTTAGAGAGGGCTATAAAGCACTATAAAGCAGTATATAAGTCTAAGTGCTATTGCTATTAAGTAGCTCTGTGGAAATCCATCATAACTTCCAGTCGTCATTAAGTATCTGGTTCTAAATCAAGATAATCATATTATGTGGATCAGTTCCAATTGAACTAACCAGTACAGATAAGGCCATTCCAAAGGATTGTCATTGTTTTTAATGGAAGACTATTAGCTGTTTTCTCCAAGATAATCTTACTGTATGGATCAGTTCCAATTGAACTAACCAGTACAGATGTGGATCATCTGTACTGGTTACTTCAATTGGAACTGATCCATACAGTAAGATTATCTTGGAGAAAACAGCTAATAGTCTTCCATTAAAAACAATGACAATCCTTTGGAATGGCCTTCCATTTGAAATCAGATTAGCCCTATCAAGAAATAAGAGTTTTTTTCTTAGTGCATTTAGAATTTAAAGTTAATCATCAATGTGTTTTACATTAATCTCTTTCATTGTTTGATGTGTAGATTTAATGTGTTTCAGACGTACTGTGAATGCCCCTATACTATGTTCAAGCTGAAAATAATTATTAGAATTTAGATGACTTATAAATTGTATGAATATATATGTGTTTTTTTTTTTTAAAAAAAAGTGGTCTGGAGACCCAATGGCGATTCTATGCTGGAAGTAGCTGCTGGGTTGATAGTAAACTCTACCCCCTGTTTGATCTCTGTTCTCTACCTGACCATCTTTTGTTATCATATTGATGTATTTTCCTTGTTTTCTTTTTCCTTGTTTATTGTCTATCATGTTCATTTTTTCATTGTTTATTGCTTACTGTTGTCTTCTTCTTTTTACTTCTGTATTGTTTACACTTGTTTCATTTCTTCATTTTTATTGTTGTAAGCTGCCCAGAGTAGCAAATAAATTTAACAAAGAAAAAAAATAAATAAAAATGTGAGCTTTCATGAATCTCATATGTCTCCAGTTGACTTTCTGGTAAACAACAAAGCATTTCTCTATAGTAGTTTGCATAAAACATCTTTTATTGATTAATTTTATTTATTTGTATTCCATCTTTCTAAATCTCCCATCTCCCTAATCTTAATCAGCTATGATAAAAAATAGTCAGTTACTTCTTCCTAATTTGAGCAGTGTTCTACAGGATAGAAACATTTTTTCTCATACATCATTAATTGCTCATTGCAAGTTTTCTTTGAACATTGATTAAAGTAGAGGTTTTCAGTAATCATCTGATGTCAGTTTTTCAAGTTGGGCAAAGTCAAGGAACACATACAACAGGGATCCCAGAAATGCTTTTATGTTGTTGTAGGTTACATTAATCAAATATTGAAATCTTCTCCAAAACTTGCACTTCCATTCGTCATGGGCATCACAGCCATTTTTTTTCTGAGTCTGTTTAAAAAAAATTCTATTTTCCTGGGACATGGATCATGGTCACAGACCACCAAGACTTAACTCAAGATTTAAATCATAACATTTCTTCAAGACTTCTCAGACCCCCTATGATGTCATCATAGACCCCTAGGGGTTTGCAGACCACAGGTTGGAAAAAAATGCTTTACAACACTCACTGAGCAGATACCAATGTCACCATATCCTCAACAATCTGGGTCCACATTTTACCAACCATTTCATCAACATTACAATGTTCCAGTTTAACTCTGTCTGGATCTGGATGGGAAAAACACATTCTAGATCACGGGTGTCAATCTTGATCGCATTACGTGACATTGTGTGATGTATCGTGATGTATTTGTCTTTGCGGAGCCAGGGTGTTTGTGGCCTGTGCATGATACATCTGGCCTGTGGGCTGCCAGTTTGACACCCCGTTCTAGATAGTAAAAACAAAAGCAATCATTCTGGGTTTTTCCCCACAATAATCAGATCAAATTTGAATAAAAATATATTTTATAATGAGACTGCAATAAGGTAAAAGTAAAAGTTCTCCTCACACATACATGCTAGTCATTTCCGGCTCTAGGGGGCGGTGCTCATCTCCATTACAAAGCTGAAAAGCCAGTGCTGTCAGAAGACGTCTCCGTGGTCATGGCATGACTAAATACCAAAGATGCATAGAACACTGTTACCTTTCCACCAAAGTGGTCCCTATTTTTTTCTACTTACATTTTGACATGCTTTTGAAGTGCTAGGTTGGCAGAAGCCGGGACAAGTAACAGGAGCTCACTCCATTATGCTGCGCTCAGGATTCGAACTGCTGAACTGCTGACCTTTCTGATCGACAAGCTCAGCATCTTAGCCACTGAGCCACTGTGTCTCTGAGGCTACAATAGATAGATATAAATTCAATAATCCTCTTCTATTTGAATTTTTTAAAAAAGCACCTATGTCTTTATTATTGTTTCAAGAACAGTTAGAGCAGAATTAGGAGTATTCAATATTGTGGGAACAAGCAGCAGGAAAAGTTATGTTAGGAAGGAATAATCATATCCCTTCTTATTGTTGAGGTTGTCACGCTGAGGAAGATGTACAAGTGATTTAGTTCCTTTTCATAATGTAAATCAGTCACCACTCCAAGTTGGTAAGCTAATGAACCTCATAAAACATTGTTTTCATAACTGCTAAGGATGAGATATGGAACAACAACGTGAAATAAAGTGAACAATAAAGAATATATTTTGACCCCCAATATTCCTTTTCCCTCCAAGATGGGCTCACCAGAGAAACCATTGTGACTTACTGATCAGGATAATTCTGATCTGAGAACATCATTCTATATTGATTGTTTGGCTTGGCTAAGAAATAACCTTAGTTGGAATTTTAATTGCTGCAATCTGAGAAATATATAGGATTTTTTAAATGGGGATTTAAACTTGCCCAAGCCTGTCGTCTGACTTCAGTGACTAAAATTTCAGGTTTGAGGTAAACTATTTTCTTTCTCAATAAGTTTTGCCCCATTTATAAAAAGAAGAGTATTTTTAAAATAACTCATGTCTATATTGTTGCCAAAATAACTGCATAGGTATTTTAAAACATTGAGTTTGAGTCAAGGGAAATTTTTTAATTTAAAGAAAAATTAATTCAGGGAAAATGAATAACTGTTCTCCATTACTATTTTTTATATGCATTCATGTATGGGTAATATCTGTTTCTCAGGTTATAACTTAGATGGAGAGAACATATAATTGCTTAATTCGATCTTATATTAACATTATCTTTGCTTTTATGGGCATTTCTTATTCTCATTCTTGGACTTCATAGAAACAAGAAATAGCTAACAACCTATTCAGATAATAATGTGGTTCTAGCCACCTTTAGAACATTGTGTTTCCCTTTTTCCCAAAATGTTGCTGTTGTCTTCTTCTTCTTCTTCTTCTTCTTCTTCTTCTTCTTCTTCTTCTTCTTCTTCTTCTTCTTCTTCTTCTTCTTCTTCTTCTTCTTCTTCTTCTTCTTCTTCTTCTTCTTCTTCTTCTTCTTCTTCTTCTTCTTCTTCTTCTTCTTCTTCTTCTTCTTCTTCTTCTTCTTCTTCTCCTCCTCCTCCTCCTCCTCCTCCTCCTCCTCCTCCTCCTCCTCCTCCTCCTCCTCCTCCTCCTCCTCCTCCTCCTCCTCCTCCTCCTCCTCCTTCTTCTTCTTCCTCCTCCAGCTCCTCCTCCTCCTCCTCCTCCTCCTCCTCCTCCTCCTCCTCCTCCTCCTCCTCCTCCTCTCTGTTTACCTCCAGAGAAGTCCATCCGCAGACGTAGTATTCAGCAGGTTCTGACCAGTTCTGGAGAACCAGTAGCGGAAATTTTGAGTAGTTTCGAGAACCGGCAAATACCACCTCTGACTGGAGATTTTATAGTATCCTTCCCCTGCCACACCCACCAAGCCATGCACATAGAACTGCTAGTAAAAAAATTTGAATCCTACCACTGTCAGTCAGCATTCTATTTCCAGCTTCTAAGAACTCAGTTCTCATTTGCGTGGATTGTTTACAAACAAAACAAAAAAAACTCATAATGTAATAAAAAAGTTTTAGATTACCTCTTTTCTCTCCTATTCAGAATTTAATTAATGTATCCACTGAAGACCAATTTATTTTAACAGCCAATGTTTCAGGTATAGTAAGTGTTCACAGCAAATTGCTTGAACCAATTTCAGCTTTAATCTCACAAATGTTGTGGGTGAGCTTTATATTGTGCCAAAATTATTAATTTGTTTAGTTATATTATAGTAACTTAATTGCTACACTTGTATTCCAGGATACAGTTTCCTCTGTAAATATTTGATAAATTTAGCCCATGACTTCAGACCATTATTTTAACATTTTATACTTAGATGCCACAAATTAACTAGCTTGCTTGTTCCCATCCGTGTTAATTTGTTTTAGCCTTTAAATAAAAGTAAGAACCATACAGAATAGTTTTATTTTATCTTGATGTTTATAATCAAGGACAATTGAAAACAAAAGTGGAAGTATGTTACTATAGATAGAACCTCATGATGATTAAGGCATTTATTTAGCTAATCTTATTTAGATGTTTTATTTTGCTTTGTTTTATTTTGTGGGTTAATTTGGTGTTGTTGTTTTAACAGTGAAGACAATAAACATTTTATTTTATTTTCATCTAAAATAAATTTGGGGGTAGGGGAAATTGGCTGTGTGTGCTTCAAAATAAAATATTATTCTCCAGCAACTACTATTTGAATTACCCAGAACATATCTGGGGTCCAAAATAACAATTGCATTTATTCATTTTTATTTAAAGCATATAAACTCTACATCTTTAATCAGAGTGATTTATATAATAATAAAAATCCAGTTTGGCAGTTTTTATCCTCAGACTTATGACCTAAAAGACATGACCCCAAAAGAAAAGCAGATGGGGAAAAGAAAACATAACTGATGCAGTGGTTCTTAATATTATCCAGTTCAAAACAAGGTCCAATTAAAATGGAAATTTTTCCTTCAGTACAGTTGACATAACCTTAACACTCCCAGAACGGTTAGTCTTCATGTTGCTGTTTCTCACAGAGTTGTGCTAGTTAAACTAAAATGATGGACAATTAGGGGGAAAAAAATCATTTTTTGTGACCCATTCCTAAATGTCAATATCACACAGGAAAATAACTTGGTAATGTTAGATATGCAGTGTTTGGAGGGATGCAGATTGCCCAAGTGATTTTACTCAACATAATTGAAATTCTGAGAATTTCAAAGTATCTCTTTATCAGTGCAATGGAAAAAACTGAACATTATGGTTCAAGTTGTTTTTTTTTTTAAATAAAGTACTCATTTTAAAGAGTGATAGTACTCTTTTAAACAAGCATGATTGATGTATTTTATTCAGATATTTTCTTTTTCCTAATTTTTACCCATTCTTGCTGATACCTATCAATTGAGCTTAGTCTAACCTTTCAGAATACTTTAAAGCTATGCAGTGGAAAACTCTGAACTTACTCATTCATGATAGTTTTTCAAGGCTGTCACAAAATCTCATTTCCTCATCCTGCAAAGACGTTCCTGTCATTTTCTTGTACCAAAGGGATTTCATCAGTTTAGCTAAAATGGTGTAGGAAGCTCCCCTCTCCTAGAAGAATGAAATATTTTGGGAAATATTAAAAAGGCAGGATATAATATTTCCCCTAAATGAGAAATGGGAAAAACCTTAAGGCAGGCAAAAACCACCCCCAGTTTCCCTGGCCCAAAGAGAATCTGAGGAGGCCAGCTTTTAGAAATGCAGATTTGGTAATCCATTCAGAATAACTGGACCAATCTATTCACAAACACATTTAGGAATTAAGATGGGATTAAGAAAGGACAGGACATGATCTTGACTCCATTCATTAAGAAAAGTGGAAACAATGTTGGTCCATTAAGAAAGGTAGGCTACAGGCAATAGATAACAGCATAAAATCAAATACAGATGCCTTACAGCAGGGGTCCCCAACCACCGGTCCGCGGACCGGCACCGGTCCGTGGAACAAGTCCTACCGGCGCTGGTTTGCTGGCGCCGCCATCTTTTTGATGAAAAAGTGCTTCCGGTGAGCTTTTCCAGGTAGAAAGCTCACCGGAAGCACTTTTCATCAAAAAGATGGCGGCGCCAGCGCTCGATGAGCTTTTCCGGTAGAAAGCCATTTCTACCCGGAAAAGCTCACCGAGCACTGCGCGCCATCTTTTTGATGAAAAAGTGCTTCCGTGAGGTCACCGGAAGCACTTTTTCATCAAAAAGGCGGCTGATGCCGTAGCCGCCAGCTGATGCCGGGCGGCGCCCAGCTGATGCCGGCACGGCCGGCGCCCAGCTGATGCCGCCGGCGCGCCAGCTAATGCCGGTACCGGGCCACGGCATAAAAAAGGTTGGGGATCACTGCCTTACAGGATTAGGATTAAGGAAGTGATAATTAAGACCCATCATCAGCCTTTGCAAAACAAGTAAAACTAATCAAATAATAAAAACACACAAAGCAAGATTGCAGATTACAAAATGCTGCAAAAAAACCCTATATAAAAGCCCATGTACAAGAAAAACCAATTGTTCAGCTGACACAGAACTGTTGGAAGAAATATCATTTTGGGTTCAGTTCCAAGTGGGGAAGAAAGACACTGGAAACATGGTGACTACTTGGCAAGATGGTTTAATGATGGACATGATGGATTCCTGGGCAGAAAAGGAAAGATATGCTGAGAGTCCTTCAATTTTGTTAGGATTTGAATTTGAGCGTGTGTTCTGATTGGTTGTCAGACTCCCATGGAGCAACTCTGTAGGCTGTCCCGAGTCCCAAATTTGGTTCAGCCTTGCTAGATGATGATGTAATGAAAGGGCTTTGGGCAATTCCCATTAAGGCTCTGCTTGAAGGAGGTAGATCTTCGTTATGTAAAATAGACTGGCTCAGGCCTTAATGGTCCATTGACAAAGGTGGGGGGGCTGAGTTTCTGCCTCTCTGAGTTTCTACTTCTCTTTTAGGGGGAATATCTTGCCTTTTTAGTATATCCTAAAATATTTCATTTTTTTTCTAGGAGAGAGGTGGGTTATAACTTCCAACAAAGCTGCAGGGTATCTTTGTGTGGTTCTGTTCACCAGTAAATGGACCCTCTTTCCAATCAGCCTCCGGCCTCCATTTTATTTCCAGCATCTTTCTCACAGCTTGGAACTGAACCAGATGGATTTTCCCTCCAACAACAGCATAGCCAATTTTTTCTAATTGTGGAGTTTACTGGAAGAAACAAAGCTCCAATCTTACAAAGCTTGCTAACTTTTTTTTTAAAATTAATTGTAGGCAGAAAGCCAAATTCTAATTTCTCACCAACTAAAAAGATATGCTGGGCAGAAACAAATTCTGTAAAGACAAAAGTCATATAATGATGATAACAAGTAAAAAGAAGAGGCTAAGAAGGCATAGAGAAGAGGGAGAAGCTGTGGATTTATAGAAATCCTTGCAGATTTGCAGAACATTGGCTGAAACCTTTCATATTGCATTATTTTGAAGTCCAAATTCCTTCTGTGTTAATTACTGTAAACAGGATTCTCTGATTATTAGATTTTTTTTTTCCAAATCTTGCCAAATGCATACAATGCCTCCAAAACATTCTGACACATTTGACAAACCAAAATCCTGATTTTTAAGTCTTATATATTTATAATGAATCAATTTTTGGGATAGTACATTTATTTCTAAAGCAGATTATTCGTTTTAAAAAAATATGGACTTTAAATATTTTAAATAATCTTTTTTATGAAATATTAGAGTTATACAGATAAAACTAATGCAAGCTACAGAAAATATAAGAATGAAAAGAAGAAAGGAAGGAAGGACAAAATATAATTCCCCATTCATCAGAAGTATATACAATTTTAACAACTGATCAACGTTCAAAAGACAAAAAAAAAAAAAAAGGCTCTTCATTCCATACTCCATCTCTTATGTATTTAAAAAAGAAACATTAACCCTTATTGTTTTATCCTGGCCAGCAAAATTCCATTACAGCTTATCAGAAATAACAACATTGCTGTTTTAATTGTGATCAGATAAAGACACATTATATTCCTTCCTTTTACTTTAAAAAATCTTAATCATGATTTCCTTCAAATAATGTCCTATGGCTTCTATACTTTTCATTTTTTTCTTTGTCCTTTCTTACAAAATTCTTCAAAACTTAACAGATTCAGTATCCAGTATCCAAGCCACTCTTTTCATCTGTGATTTCCATATCCATTTTAATTATAAAATGTCAATCAGTGTCATTCATATATCCAGCATAGTGATCTTTTTCCATATCATTCTTATAGCTTGTCATTTTTAAATTTACATACAAAACACTTGCTAGACCAATACTTGAATACAGCTCATCAGTCTGGAACCCACATTACATATCTGAAATTAACACAGTTGAGAAAGTCCAGAAATATTTCACAAGAGTTCTCCACTCCTCTACTCATTGCAGTATACCTTATTCCACCAGACTTGAAATTCTAGACCTAGAAAATCTAGAACTATGCCGCCTTCAGTCTGATCTAAGTATAGTATATAAAATCATACGTTGCAATGTCCTAGCTGTCAATGAATACTTCAGCTTCAGCCATAACAATACAAGAGCAAACAATATATACAAACTCAAGGTTAATTGCACCAAACTTGATTGCAGGAAATGCGACTTCAGCAACAGAGTGGTCAATGTCTGGAATACTCTACCTGACTCTGTGCTTTCTTCCCCAAACCCCCAAAACTTTAACCTTAGACTGTCTACTATTGACCTCACCCCTTTCCTAAGAGGTCTGTAGGCGGCATGCATAAGCGCAGCAACGTGCCTATCGTCCCTGTCCTATTGTTTCTTTTATTTTTATTTTTATTTTTCTTCTATGTATCCATGTATTTATAACTATGTTTTTACTTATACCTATTATCTTGTAAGCAACTGACAAATAAAATAAATAAATAAATAAAATAAACTTTGTAGTTCAACTGATTAATTGTTCTGTCAAGAAATTTTTCCTTAATTCCAAGTTGCTTCTCTCCTTGATAAGTTTCCATCCATTGATTCTTGTCTTGCCTTCTGGTGCTTTGGAGAATCGGTTGAAGATAATTTTGCCTTTGTGCAGCAGTAGAAAAATAATTATGTGAATGACAGAATAATGATTAAAAACTGATAGCTTAGGTAGGCTGAGGTTTGTATGTCTGTGGTTGGGAAGGGTCACAAATATTTTCTTGCAGTAATGGATAACACAGGCTAGTTGTAAAATCATGAAGCCACTGGGAAACCTGTCAACAAGAATACAATTTATTTTTCTGGCTTTTAAAGAGTGAGATTTAGATTACGTTTCTGTCCATTGTATGTTTATTTTGTTAAGAAAGTGAATCTATCTCATATTCCATTAACACCTCGAAGTAGTTTTAAAGATGCAATGAGAAAATCAGCAATGATTATCATAAGAAAAAAACATTAAAGCATAAAATACATCAAACACAACTCTAATGATAAAAGGTTGGATGAATAAACATTTTAACTCTTCCTATACATTGTAACAAGAAGGAATTCTGTCTCAACAACATACTAAAGAAAAGAAAACTAAAAGTGGTTATGTTAAATGTAAGGAAGGATCACTAAAAAGTATTGAGTGAAGATGTGAGAAAGCAGAACCATTCAACAGGAATAAATTGTGAACATCAGGAACAGAATCTGAAAAAGAAACCAGCAGCCAGTGTGTTTATTTGATTTGTGGAAAATATGGCATCTATAAGTGGTACCACTAAATACAAACTATTTTATTCTAGGCAATCTCCAATACTTGTATCAGCTTCAATGGCCACGTCTCAAAGAATATACTACAATAATCCAAATTTAGATTGCCAGTATGCAGCAAATTTATTACAGATGCCAAATGTCTCTCTTGCACGTTGTAGCACAGAAGATTTATTAATAGAAGCTGAAGAAAACCTTTCCTCCTTACAACAGAAGATCTATGGTTGTTAGTGAATATACAGAATCCAGAAAGAGCTTCTTCCTCAAAAGAGGTTGTGATGCAATGACAAGCTTATCACCTAAATCTTGAAGCACATCTTGCTTTTATGTATCAATGATTGGAACATAAACTTTGATAACTTTCATTTTAAAGGGTTGCCCATGCAGTCAACTAATATGAACATTGATTGTATTATAGCCAAGTTGTTTTCATGCTATGTCCCTCCTGACTATGAAAACACCACGTCTTCTTCATTTGTAATTGATGTTGTTTTATGTCCAGTATGATCTTTTGACTGAAAATACCAGACCATTTCAATTTACTGATGCATAAGAAATTAGTGTACGGTTGATTCATCTTTCACTGTATTGAGTTTTCTACATCCAAGCTCCTGCTATAATTTTACAGCTACGTATATATTTTTTCCTTTCTATGTAGCAACTTCGTCAACTTGACATCCTCAAAGCTTTATTTTAGTCTGTGATGAACTCCATTGGTTCATGGTTTTCTTAATGAAATGCAAGGGTGTTTTGCCAATGCCTCCTAATATGCAGTAAGAAACCATGCTTTGTTGTTATTACTAAATGATCATCAGCCTCCAGCATCGTCCCCATCACTCCTGCCCAATATTTCTGCTTACTTTAGGTGGGCAGTTGGGATGGCCATCATACTTTGGGTCACTCTGCTGAGACTGTATAGTCATTTGCCATGATGAGACAGGCAGCACAGCAGCATAGAACACAGAATAATATAGTTGGAAGGGATCTCAAAGATTTTCTAATCCAACTCCCTGTTTGAGCAGGAGATACTATACCATTTTCAGGCACATGGTTGTCCAGTCTCTTTTTGAAAGTCTCCAGTGATGGAGCACCCACAACTTCTGAAGGAAAGCTATTCCATTGGTTGATTGCTCTCACCATTAGGGAATTTCTCCTTAGTTCTTAGGTTGGTTCTCTCCTTGGTTAGTTTCTAACCGTTGCTTCTTTTCTTGCCTTCTGATGCTTTGGAAAAATAGTTTAACTCCCTTGTCTTTGTATGTGTCTCTCAAATATTGGAACAGTGCTACCATGTTACCTCTAGTCTTTCTTTGCATTAGACTAGATATACCCAATTCCTGTAACAGTTTTGGTTGGTAAAGTGCTGCAGGAGGCTGCTCAAGCCACAAAATAGGGCAGTGGGCCTTGCCACACACCCCATTTTCGCCAGCAGGATACTGCAGGAGGCATCTGTTCTGTTTCCCACCCCGCCCTGCCCCCAGCCCACAGAGGAGAATTACAATGCTGATCCAGCCCTCGAAGAAATCCAGTTGGACACCCCTGATGTATAGTATTACCCTTCACAGGGGGTTTACAAACACTCCAATGAAGTGTAGCAGAATACCAGCATACTAAAAGAGGGCTTGAGAAAATATGGATGCCTTTAACTGGCTCTGAAAAGATAATAAAAAAGGTTTGCAGCAGAGCTCATTAAGAAGGGCTTTGCGAACTAGAGACCACTGTTCAGAAGGTTTGTTCTTGGACAACCAGTTACCTTATTAAGAAGGTGATCTTGGATTTAGCAGCAATACAATACACAAGAAGGAGCATCATTTAAGATTCTGTAATTCCAAAAGAGTTTCTTTAGGTTAAAAACAGTTTCTTAAATCAGAATCATGACTGAATTGGAAACATGGATGAAGACACAATACTAGTGTAATATAATCTTAACGCCCAGTTTTAGTCAATATATATATATATATATATATATATATATATATATATATATATATATATATATATATATATATATATATATATGTATGGTGTTCAGCTTGGTTCGGGTATTTTCCCACGTCATTGTAGTTCTTTTAAAGTTGTAGCAACGTTTCAGCAGAATCTCATCTGCCATCATCAGGCTTCTGTATTGTGTCCGTCTGTGGGTCAGACTTTTACAGTGGTTTCAGATTTAAATTTGGGGCAGCCTATTGCTGTGCCAGAATGGTTTTTTCTTCATCCTGATTGGTTGGGAGTCTTGGTCTGTGTTTATTGGTCTCGGAGTTTGCTGTGTTCTGCTTGATGGGTGTCTCTGATATCTTCTGTCTGTTTTTTGGCTCTTTTTGTATCTTGATTGAATATCCTATGCACAAGCAAGCCACCCAAAAGCAACTTACAGAAAAATGAAATTAAAGCACTACAAACCCTGAAAAGAGATAGCAGCATAATCATCCTCCCAGCAGACAAAGGAAATGCCACTGTAGTAATGGACAGAAAAGACTACGAAACAAAATTGACAGACCTACTCCAAGACTCCACATACAAACCCATAAACACAGACCCAACCACATATCTGGAAAAATTAACCAAGAAGAAAATTATAACCAGCCACATAAGCAAAGAGATCCAACACACGATCATACCCAGAGAGAAATCTTCCAGATGCCCCAAACTATACGGCCTCCCAAAAATACACAAAGAAGGCATACCTCTCAGACCCATAGTCAGCTCCAGAGGAGCACCACTACAAAACCTAGCTAAACACCTAGCAAAAGAGCTACAGCCCCATGCTGAAACAGCAGCTTCTCATGTACAAAACTCATACCACTTCTTGGAAATGATCAAAGATCTACATGTGGAGCAAGAAGATCTGCTTGTAAGTTTTGACGTGGTTTCACTATTCACTCAAGTCCCGATAAAAGAGACCCTTGAAATCATCAAAAATAAATACCAACCAGCTAAACACCTCATGGAACTAACAGAACACTGCTTAACCAACACATATTTCATATACAAAGGACAAAGATACAAACAAATAGAAGGAGCCCCCATGGGATCACCACTGTCACCTGTCATTGCTAACCTGTTCATGGAAGAATTCAAATCCAGAGCCCTGGCCAATGCCATCCTCAAACCCAAACTATGGTTAAGATACATCGATGACACATTCGTGATTTGGCCCCATGGACAAGAAAACCTAAACAATTTCCTAACACACCTAAACAGCGCACACCCCAAAATCAAGTTCACCATGGAAACAGAAACAAACAAACAACTACCATTCCTAGATGTACTAATCTACAAAAAAACAGATGGCACACTAGGACACACCATATACCAGAAGAAAACACACACCAACCACTACCTCAACGCCCAATCCCACCACCACCCAGCACAGATAAACTCCGTGGCTAAAACACTAATTACCAGAACCAAACGCCTGGCAGACAAGACACACATTAAGACGGAACTATGCACCCTGACTAAAGTACTGACAGCCAATGGCTTCCACAAAAGCAAAATCACCAGCTTGATCCACAAAAACACACTGAAACATAATAGAGACCCAGAAGATGAACAGACCTATGGAACAGCTGTCCTGCCCTACATAAGAGGTACTACAGACAAAATTAGTAAGGTACTACACAGACATCACATCAGGACTGCCTTCAAAACAGACAGAAAAATAGCAGCCATCCTTAGCAACCCCAAAGATAAAATTGACCTGGAAAACCAAGGCATATACGAAATCCCTGTGCATCATGCCCGGCCACATACATTGGACAGACCAATAGAAGAATAAGTACCCGCCTGGATGAACACAAAAATGCAGTCAAAAAGCTGGAACACACTTCCTCACTAGTCCAACACATGGAAGCCACAGGTCATAGCATCAACTTCAATGGCACCAAAACCCTGGCCACTATGGAAAACCCTAGCCACAGAGTCATCAGAGAAGCCATAGAGATTGAAAAAAGACCAGAAAGCATGAATAGAAGAGATGATTCCACCAGGCTGTCAATCATTTGGAAGCCTGCACTCACAAACAAAAAATCTCCACACCACAAGCCAGGCAAACACCTGGGCACAAACAGATCCCCCTGATACCTCCAGCTCAAACACACCCCAACCAGGCACCCAGATGAAACCCAGCTTCCTAACTAATGATAGCCGTCCATTTACCCGAAGCCAAGCTGCACTAAAGGCCTCCATTAAAGTAACACAATGCTGCCAGCCAATCAAGATACAAAAAGAGCCAAAAAACAGACAGAAGATATCAGAGACACCCATCAAGCAGAACACAGCAAACTCCGAGACCAATAAACACAGACCAAGACTCCCAACCAATCAGGATGAAGAAAAAAACCATTCTGGCACAGCAATAGGCTGCCCCAAATTTAAATCTGAAACCACTGTAAAAGTCTGACCCACAGACGGACACAATACAGAAGCCTGATGATGGCAGATGAGATTCTGCTGAAACGTTGCTACAACTTTAAAAGAACTACAATGACGTGGGAAAATACCCGAACCAAGCCGAACACCATACATGTAAGTACCCATGAAAACTTAAGAAAACATATATATATATATATATATATATATATATATATATATATATATATATATATATATATATATATATATTGTTTTCTGAGGTTCTCATGGGTATTACGCGAGGAGAAAACCCGAATAACCAAAGATCCATATATATATATATATATATATATATATATATATATATATATATATATATATATATATATAATCATTCTATGACTTAGCAACAGACATCTTGGGACTATCTTTTAAAGTAGTTCCATGTATCACTCTGATGATTGCCTTCAATGCTATTAGCCATTCAGGTTACCCAAGCTTTATATTCTGGTTGCAATCTTAGATCATAGTGAATTTTTTGAATTATTGAAGGTGGTTTTTTTTTGTATTTTCCTAATTAGAAGTGCATGAAAATGCGAAAAAATAAACCAATTACCAATGTTATTTTGGCTGTTGCTCTTACCGGTGCTGCCATTGGAGAGAGAAACAACCAAGGAATAGGTTCCACAACTTTGACTCAAGCAGAACATTAGCTAACAAATCAGCTGAATGGGTGCAAGGCATTTGATGCATGTGGACACCTGTTCCTCTCATGACAAGGGTAGATCTACAAGCAGGCACAAGCTATGAACTTGATACTATAAGAGAAAATGGATGGAGCCACTGATATAAATATACTGTATCAGTGCTTTAGAACAGGGGTCCCCAACCGCCGGTCCGCGGACCGGTACCGGTCCACGGAACAAGTCTTACCAGGCCGCTGGTTGCTGGGCGCCGCCATCTTTTTTTGATAAAAAAGTGCTTCCGGTGAGCTTTTCCGGGTAGAAAGCTCACCGGAAGCACTTTTTCATCAAAAAGATGGCGGCGCAGCCTCGGTGAGCTTTTCTGGGTAGAAAGCCATTTCTACCTGAAAAAGCTCACCGAGCGCTGCGCCGCCATCTTTTTTAGTGCTTCTGGTGAGGTCACCGGAAGCACTTTTTCGTCAAAAAGATGGCGGCGCCCAGTTGATGCCAGTACCGGGCCGCGGTGCCCAGCTGATGCGGTACCGGGCCGCAGCGTAAAAAAGGTTGGGGATCATTGCTTTAGAAGGTTTAATGGGAAGAAATTGAAAGTTGCAAGAAGAGTGATTTGCTGTCATAGTCACAGCTTTCTCCCTTGAAGTAGTAAAGAATCCCATGTGGTAATTTGCATTCATTTGTAGATTTGACTTGAATTCTAACCCGATCCACACCAAAGCTTTGCAAAACCTAGCAAAAGGAAATTATATTTCTTTCTGTCTCTCTGTGTCTCTCTGCCTCCCCTCTTTCTCTCTGTGTGTCCTTTTTTGGGGAGGGGGAAAGAGACACAGTTTCAAGTCTTAGTCATTAAAAATGCATAAAGTTATGTTTAAATATGGAAGCAAGTCTCAAGCCAACTTTTTTTTTCCTGCAGAGTCTCCAAAAACATAAAATCTTATGGAGATGTAATAAAATTTTGGCCACCTATTTGATGACTCACTGTAGCTGTCCTTCCATGTAAACATCAGATTAACTGCCAGGAATCCAATTACTTTTCAAAGGACAAGATGGTATATGGAGTCATCTCTTTAGAGACTGACGATAAGTGAATCAACACAGATCAGCAATAGTCATACAGGTCAACTTTGTGTCATAACCAATTCCAGCAGGGATATATATATTTGTGAACATTAGAAGTTTTGCTGATGTTTAAAACAGAAAAAAGGCATCCAGTATAAGCTCTTACCCAGAAATATTTGTTGCAGAAAGTTCCTTGCATTTATTGCCCTCTATATGGATTGGACCACAACTTTAAGAATTCTCTGATGGCAGGTCAATCTTAGTTAAATATTTCAACACTTTTACCCTAATAAATATGGACCCAGAGGTGGTATTCAGCAGGTTCTGACCAGTTCTGCAGAACCAGTAGCAGAAATTTTGAGTAGTTCGGAGAACCAGCAAATACCACCTCTGACTGGCCCCGCCCCCATCTATTCTTTTCCTCCTGAGTCCCAGCTGATAGGCTGGGTCTTCTTTTGTTGCCCTGCACAGAAGAATGGAGCTGGAAAGCAGGTTAGTGGGGTGGGGAGAGAATAGGGATTTTACAGTAACCTTCCCCTGCCATGCCCACCAAGCCACACCCATAGAACCAGTGGTAAACATTTTTGAATCCCATCACTGTATGGACCATATTAGGATAAAAAAACCTTAGACTGTGGTTTTGTTGTTGTTGTTGTTGTTTAATGAGGGAGAAGGAATAGCTTGACTGACAAAATAGGAAAGAGGTTTATAAAATGATGAATGACCCAGAAAGAATAGAAATATAAAGTTATTTATCTTTTTCCTAACATTAGACATGGTGTTCATCTAATGACACTAAATGGCAACTAAATTATGGGTTTCTGTTATACAAGACAGACTGTGCGGTACAACCTGGAATTTAAAGCAAGGATTAGATAAATTCAGGGAGGAATGATTAACAGTGATATATTAGGAGAGCTAAGTAGAATTTCCACATTAATTGGAGTATATAAACAACAAGAAATTGGTATTAACTTTGCACTTAAACATCTTGATGGTAAAATTCCAGAGGAATCTGTCTGATCCCAAATGAAAGAATTTAAATTATATTTAAAGGGGAAAACAAGAGAATATGATGCTTAGTTTTTAAAGCCTATTATGTATGTACAATAATAGAGATGCATAAATTAATCACATTCAAACAGTTTGGTGTAAGGTTTAGATTCATTTGTTTCAAAATCACTGGTACCATTCTGTCCTTCCAACAATTTTGTAAGCATTTCTCCTTGAGAACAGAGTATTTTGAACCTGAACTGGAATATATACCGAATTTGAAATTCAGTTGTATTATCTACAAATCTACAATGAAAAACAATTATATGTGGGTTAGACTTTTATGAGTTGATTAGTTTTGTCAGTAATCCATACTATTTCTGATGGAGAGTTCATGCTTGAAATATACAGTGAAGCATTGGGATAAATTAATGGTCTGAAATCAGGACTGACAGCACTGAATATATGAAGAGGGTACCGTAAGTAGATACTCATATATAATCACTCTTTTACTGTTGCTGCTACCCTGGTGCATGCAAGAATAATTATTATCCTTGTAGTACTAAGTGGTTGCAGATTTACAACACTAGCAAAACTAGATTTTATCTTCCTGATTTTCTTGCTTGTTTTTATTTAGTGTACTGGTCAAGCAATCATTTTCTTGCTATACCTCATTGCAACATTCAATGCCAACACATTTTCTTGTAACTAGAATCTGCCAACATTACTGAGTAAATGAAGGACATGATTTTATCATAAATTTTCTTGTTGTCCTATCCATGGCTTTTAGTTCTGTCCACTATCTCAGCTGTGTATCTAATTATTTCTCAACAACTTCCATAGTCTTTCCTCCATTGTGGGTAAAGTTGAATCTTTCACATTTGTGCATTTAATAGTTTAATAGTTTTGCTGCAGTCATCATATATAAAAATGAAGTTCCATATTTTTTTTTTCTATTTCTTTTTACTCTTTATCAATCATATAAGAAAACTCTCTGCTTTCAATTGCACATGAGTCTTTACAATCCTTTTTTTATTATTGTACTAAATCTCAATTCTTTCAACCACATATCCTCCCGCTGATCCATGTTAATATTGCTTCCAATGTTTTAGCTCATTTCATCATACATAATTTCATCATACATAATTTCAAATCAGGTAAGCCCAATTTTCCTCTTTCTTTTGCATCTGATAAACATCTTATATTTAACTCATGTTTTCCCCCCTATCCCACTAGATATATCTTTCTGCCATTGTTTAAATGGTATATCAGCTTTCAAAACTGGTATTGTCTGAAATCAGAATAAAATTCCAAGCCAGACATTCACCTTAATCACAGAGATTCTCCCAACAGTGACAATTATATTTTCTGCCGTTTTAACATGTCTTCTTAAATTTCATTCCTTCTAACCTTCTTTTTGACTTCAGAATGCTTGAAGGAGTCCCAAGTATTTGTAGTGGTCTTTTTCATCCGGACTCAATGTTATTTCAATAGGGAATCTCTATTCCTTCAGTTTTCACTATTTTTTTCCTTATTGATGTTGAGGGTGACACATATATTCAGTCCACATTCTATTGCATTGTCTTGGCTGTTCACATAGACAGTGTTGATCAGCAATTTTGTTTCAGATGGTGTTTTCCTATACAGCTTCAGATTCTCTAGGATAATCTATTATTATGGTTGACCACATAGTCAGCTAGATGTTTTGATTGAATTTTTATCCATCTATCAAGTCCATTTCAAGGACTTGGGATAGGCAGATTATTATTATTAATTTCTAACAGAGGGAAAATGACAATGCTGCCAAAGTTCATTTCCAATTGTAGTATTGTCTGCCATTGCTCAGATATATTTAAGCAATGAGACAAAATAGTATTGAGTATATATGTCATCAAGAACCTCAGCAACATTATTTTTATTTTATTTATCACATTTGTATAGCCACCTATCTCATGTAGCAATGCATCAAAAGAGAAAGATAAAAGATCAGAAGACTTCACACTGTTTCAAAGCACACACATTCATTTCATTTATTCTCAATGATTCTTATAAATGTTTTAAATCTTTTTAAAGCATTATCTTCAGTCTTTCTCTGTGCTAAACATTCAGAGAATTAAAACTTTATGGAACTTCTGGGATTTAGCTGAGATGACAAAATTAATTAACTCATTAAGAATCTGGAACAAAGTTTGCAGTACATTAAGATCTCCTGAACCAGTTTAGAAAATGGAGAAGTTTTCTGTCAGTATACTCACTTCCTTTAATTTTAGGTAACATTTCTTTGCATTGTTACAAATTTATATTAAAACATGTTTGTTAACAAAAACCGCATGCAGAAATCCATTATATTAAAGAAAATATGTTGTAAATCACACAACATCACACAAAAAGTACAGATCTGCATACAGTGGAAATAGTAAATATGAAATGTAGAAATTTCTTGCTCTGTACTACCTGCAGGGAAGAAAAATCTGGAAAATCATAATTTACATGGTGAAAACTCCATATATTATCTTGAGAAGTTAATGTTTATGGCAGACCTCAACTGAATGAACAGAAATGTGTTCCAGCATAGCTAGTTGCTGGATCTTGGTAAAACAATACACAGCAAAATAATATCTGCATAGGTAAGATTGCTATAATCATGATCTTTTGTCTTACCACGTTATTTCTTTATAATTCAGAGCAGTGGGTGTAAGCTGATAATGACTCATTTACTCTTCCTTCAAGTATTAACCAAAAGGAATCTGGAATTAGATTTGATCCTCTTATTGTTTGTTTCCCAGTTTATCTAGGGCAAGGAAGGGAGAGAGCAAGGGAGTGAGGGAAGGAAGGAAGGAAGGAAGGAAGGAAGGAAGGAAGGAAGGAAGGAAGGAAGGAAGGAAGGAAGGAAGGAAGAAGGAAGGAAGGAATCTATCTTTTGGACTAGGTTTGTAATACCTCAGGTGACTTGAGCTTGCCTTGCTCTATGCTTACCTTCTCAGTTTGTACTTGACATCATTCAGAAATAATGCAACTTTGAGAATAAATAATGCAACTTTGAGAATAATCCAACTTTGAGAATCCATCTGATCTTCTAGATTCTATACATAAGCTAAAAAGACAAAGGTATTCTCTCTTTCTGTGTCTGTGTGTGTCTGTGTCTATGTGTCATCCAATCTCTATTTAATTCTCTATTAAAGTCATACTTGTACAAAAGATCTCTTTTAGCATGTTTGGATGAATGTTACTTGTTGTAAATCCTCCCTCCCCTGCCTTTCCCTCTCCTCCCCTACCTTCCCCTCCTCTCACTTTTGGAAACTTCCAAGTTTCTGGCTTTCTTCATTCCAGCAGGAACCTCCATGTTTCTTCTCCTGTAACTGAACACGTAAAAAATGTTAACCACCTCTTTAAACTCCCTTATTGACATTAGCTTCAGGAACTAGTTAGTAAATTATTTATTAACTACAGTTCCATTTGTGGAGCTGTGGAACATACACAGTTGTTTAATAATTCATGGTCAACCTTCCCATCAGATGACACTGTGGCAGAGATAGTTTGTAATATTTCTGTGTTGTGGTTGCCATAAGTCATCACTTTGCCTATGCACTTCACAAGCAAATAAGCGCCAAGTTTATTTAAAGGGTAGACATTTGTTGCCACATACATAAATTTATTCTGCTTTAGAGTTTCCAGATAATCTATAACAGTAAAACATGACGGGTTTTATGTAGACACTTAGGACTGGAGCTGCGTTTTATTTCTTTCTTCCACTTTTCCTTTTATAGTGCCACATGTTATTTGGTAACCTTGGAAGTGAATCAAATAATGCCTAAAGCAAAGCAAAGATGGTGAAATGAAAGTAGGTCTATCAGGGCTGATGAAGGATAAATCATTATCCATGATTATGGCACTGGCTTCTTGAAAAGACATATTTTTAATGTCTCCTTCTATTAACATTCTACTTTTATTCCTCCACAGGACTTAATGCTGGTTCCTACTGTGCTATGACAGACACCTCAGGCTTAGGATGACTCTGCCAGTAAGCAGCATGGACCCAGGAATCATCAACTTGATTTGTGTCCCCAAAATATATAAATCCGCAGTGTTGAATTTCCAACTGGGCAAGTTTGTTAAGAGGTTTGGATATTCCTCCTCTTCTTTCTCTTTGTTAACATAAGCCAGAGGTGGTGTTCAGCAGGTTCTGACCAATTCTGGAGAACTGGTAGGGAAAATGTTGAGTAGTTCAGAGAACGGGCAAATACCACCTCTGACTGGAGATTTTACAGTATTCTTACCCTACCATGCCCACCAAGCCATGCCCACAGAACCCACAGAAAAAAAAATTGAATCCAACTACTGACATAAGCAATATATAAGTAGCTTTCTAATTGCTGTTAATGTATCCATAAAGTCTAAGTTACATGGACACTGTGAGGGATAATGGTAAAGAAGAACTAACACAATTCATCCACAATAGCAATAGCACTTAGACGTATATACCACTTTACAGTGCTTTACAACCATCTCTAAGCAGTTTACAGAGTCAGCATATTGCCCCCAACAATCTAGGTCCTCATTTTACCCACCTTGGAAGGATGGAAAGCTGAGTCAACCTTGAACTGGTGAGAATAGAACTGCTAAATTGCAGGCAGCCAGCAGGCAGCAGAAGTAGCTTGCAATACTGCATTCTGACCACTGTGCCACTGCGGCTTATAAGGCTGATTCCTATTTTGCTATACCATCAGCTAATTAATACTGAAATTCTTTTTATTCCTGGGATAAGTGGCATTTTTTTTTCAAATGCACATACAGAAACTATGTTTTGAACATCTTCTACATTTGCTCCCTAAAGGTTCATTAGAAAGCCAGTGCAATGATGTCATTTGAAACTTTTTTTTGGAGGTAAATTAGGTAGAAATTAGATAATTTTAGGTAGAATTTAGGGTTTTCTCTTTCTCTACTTGACCATGAAAACTTTTCCTTTCTTATCTTCATTTCAAACTATGTAGCTGCAAAATGTATAGTCTTTACATGTAGAAGAATGGCTATTGGGTACCCTTTTCATATTTTTACAAGTCCCACTGTATCCTTTCTCATTCAGTTTATTCAATGTCTCTATTCTGTTTTCTTTTTGTGTTCAGAGAATTTACTGCTGGTGACACTATGGATAAATATTCTTTAAGCTATCTTTTGTGTCACTGTATCATCCAATTCTTCTAGGAGCATTTCTGTAATTTCCAATATTTTATGTATTATATTTAGCTCCTTTGTCAATGCATATCTTCTATTAAAAAGGCAATACATTTTTTCTTGTGAGTTACTGATAACATGCATCCACTAAAAGGGAGTCACTTTGAAGATTTTCTCAGAATACATGATCGATCTTGATTGGAAAATCTGTTCCCAAAGAAAATAGCTTTTGGGGGGGAGGGGAATCTGCCATAAATTAACCAGGTTTGATTGACTTGAAGGATTATCAATACCAATCACAGGTAGATTTTTCCTATACAGCTGTGACTCTAAGGAATAATTCATTGATTCAACATATTGTGATTGGCTTGTGCAATTGCATTTTGGACAGCCAATCAGTCCTGGTAGAGAATATCGTCCTGGTAGAGAACATTCTCTTGCATCTGTTTTAAATCACATTTAAGTTCTACCAGCGAAGTAAATGTTTGGGTCTAATTGCCATTCCCATCACTCATTAAAAACAAAATAATATGCACAAAAAAACTTCGTATTTATCCAGATCAAAGTCTTTGTCCTCAGATTCTGATAAGTTGAAGTTTGGAAATATTTTTATCAAGAGAAAGGAGAGAGATGTGCACTCACAGTAACCTCCCAAAATGGAATTGTCATGCCAAAACATAAGTTCTTTGCGGGAGTTAGGTTTCTTTTATCTGTCCATGGTTGCAGTAGTTCTTCCTCCTGTTCCTCAAGGTTATCCCTTCTTCCCATTGCATTCCTTGAATTATACTCATCATTTCCTCCTTTTAAGAAGTGAATAAGCATGTCATTCAACCTAAATAAATCAAGCAAAGCTAGAAAATTCCAGCTGCTAACTGCAAAGAGAAAACAGATTGTCTCTTAAGATCAATGAGATCACTTCACTATCTAAACAGCCTGGTAAGAGGAGATGCCTTCCTTTAGGGAGGAGATGTCTTCCTTTAGTTTTGAGGAACAGTATTGGAAGAAACCAGGATCAGGAAAGAAAATGTTCAGTGAAAGAGAAGACAGTGAAATAGTTCTCTATTTTGAAATAGATGAAAACTTCACTGAAATAATATTTGGAACAGAATGGAAAACAGTTTCCATTAGTTCCGTGTAACCTAAGGTAAATTCTCCTAATTATCCACCTGAAAGTATATTAAACACCTCTTTTGATCTGAATGAATCAACTATTCATTCATTTGTTCATTCATTCATTTGCTCATTTATTTATTTTTTCTTTTTTTTCATTCATTTGTTCATTCATTAGTTCATTCATTTGTTTGTTCATCCATCCATCCATTCATTAAATTTATAGGCTGCTCATCTTATTTCAAGGTAACTGGGCAGATTAAACATGTTTACAAAGCTACATTGTAGCTTTGACTTCACAAAAACAAGCCTGGTTAACATTGTCTAGTCTGGTTTGTAGTGCATAGTAACCAATCAGGCATGCTATAACTGGTCTGAAAAAATTTCAGATGGCCATTGATGGGAACGAAGGAGTCATCAAGATATTTCCTATTGGAACCATATCAGGTTTTCTCCCGCGTAAGATTGGAAGTATCTAGGCAACGTTTTGATGAAGTCTCATTCATCATCTTCAGGCTTGTGTCTTCGGCTCTGTGCTTCTCAGAGTGTTGTGAGCTTGCAGCTGCTTCTTCCTTTTCACTGCTTCCTTTTAACAGAACACGCCTCCAGCCAATCAGAACACGGCCAACCCCCCAACCAATCAGAACACAGCCAAACCCCCAACCAATGAGAACACCCCCCACCCAATCAGAACACAGCCAAGCCCCCACCCAATCAAGTCACACCCCCACTAGCAGTTATAAATAAACTGAAATAAAACTGTGCATTTCCATGGATTTTACAAATACTTTCAGGACAACCTTTCTTCTCCTGATACTTGGCTGCAGAGTGGTAAAATTGGTCTTGTGCATATTTTTACATGCATGCACACATTCTCATACTGAGGCTGTTTAAATGAAAACTGATTTATTTTAGGACTGTAATCTTAGTGTACTTGTACTAAAGCTAGAAGCATTTATAATTTAATTGCATGCAAATGCCAGCTGCAGAGTATCTGTTTGGATAAAAACAGAATTTAGTAAATGAAAAAAAAAGGAATGAAACTTAAACAGAATGCTATTCTCCATCTCAAGCTGGTGTCACAGTGTCAAACTCAGAAATAATAAATAATAATTTATTCTGTGCAGGTGGAAGAGTTCAGCAGGCATCAAAGACAAATTAATGATTCGATGATTCTAAATGGGCACACACTTAATTCATTTTCCTCATCCTCTTTTGACTATGAACCTCAGCCTCTGTTCTATTTCCAACATCGAACTGATTGGGAGTTTTGAAACACCAGATATGGCATAATTTTAGTAGAGTAACAGCAAGCTCCTTCTCAGAGGATTCACAAATTGATATGATAGGAGTTCTTCAGAATCTCCCAGGAGTCAAATTTCAACTTTACTGGTGAGAGCAGCTTATTAGCAGCTCCCGTGAGACCAACAGGTCTCACCAGGATGGATGAAAAAGGATGGGGGAAAGAAAAATAATGTACAATAGGATGATGAGAAAGATAGCCCTAGGAGAAGGAACTCCAAGGAATTATAAAATAAAAAAAGAGTAAGGAAGTAAAATTCCCTTACTTTCTTCCATTAGTTTTTTTGCATTACCTTGGTTGTATTTCTAGACTAAGCTATGAGATGGGATAGGTGTATACCCTATTCTTGCTTCCACAGCTCTCTCTTGTTAATCCTCAGGTGGCATATATATCTTTCTTTTCCCAAAGGAGGTAAAGCAGGATCCTCAAATCTCTCTGTATTAGGGAGCCTCTATGGCACAGTGGTTAGAGTGCAGTATTGCAAGCTACTTCTGTTGCAGCCAACTGTCTACAATTTGGCAGTTCAAATCCCGTCAGGCTCAAGGTTGACTCATCCTTCCATCCTTCTGAGGTGGGTAAAATGAGGACCCAAATTGCTGGGGGCAATATGCTGACTCTGTAAACCGCTTAGAGAGGGCTGTGAAGCACTATAAAGCGGTATATAAGTCTAAGTGCTATTGCTATTAGAGATCACCAGGTATGCAGCCTACACTGGAAATACATGCATACAGTATTTCTGTATGGATGTTAGATTTCAATATATCAGGCAAATGTGATTGCATCATAGCAGTTCATAACAAGCAATAAGCTGTACAAAATATTCCTTGAAACAAACTTTATATAGATAAGAAATCTTAAATGTTATCATATTGTTTGGGTACTTCAGATCTGCTTCTTCTTGTTGTGGGGAAAATGCACCGAAAACTTCAGAGAAGCTGAAAGTTATAGTTTATCATCAGAAATGTTAGATAAGATTGACAAAAACCATGTAAATTATAACAGAATAACAGAATTGGAGAAGGGACCTTGAAGATCTTCTAGACCAATCCCCTGCACAACCAGGAGGCCCTATACTATGGCTGTGTCCAATCTCTTCTTAAAAACCTCCAGTGAGGGAGCACCCACTACTTCTGAAGGCAACCCTTTGCACTAGTTAATTGTTCTCACCGTGAGAAATTTTCTCCTTAATTCTTGGTTGTTTCTCTCCTTATAGCATGGTTTACTATGGGCCACAATTGGGATTCTACCAGTTTAACAACCAGTTCGGTGTTCGTGTGTGAGCAGCACATGAGAACACAGAAGCAATCTGTTGTGCCAAGCTAATCAGCTGATAAGATATAGGTAGGTAAAGCATGCGGGGGGGGGCGGGGTTGGCAGGCCCACATGATAGATGCAGCAAACCGGCTCACTACCAGCTGATTTTCAGAGCAAAGGGTTCAAACGAACTGGTGCAAACCAGTAGAATCCCACTTCGGCTATGGGCTGACCTGGTTTATCTAAATTCTATGTTTCTATGGAGGCTTCAGGACACTGTGGCACCTTCTAAGAGATATGGTCTTGTTGTATCAAGGGAAAGACAACAACCTGGTTTCTGTTACCTCCCCCCATCTCTCCCTTTCAGAGTCATCCGGCAGTTTGAATCTGCCTGTCACTTCTGCCACGCAATCTCAAATCTCTTGTGGTGATTATGTATGTGAGAATAGGATATTAATATGTAACCACACTGTAGATTAATGTTCTGTTATCAGAAAAAAAAAAACTTCTTTGTTTTAACATTGTATATGGTTCAACATCCTTCGGCATATATGGGGGGATATCCATCCCCATTGCAGGTTGATCCCATTGTGACCATGTAAAAAACATGAATGTACAACATCATCCTGTACACACTCCCATCACACTACCGATAGAGAACCTCCATTTGTTCTACACTGAATATAGAGTTTTCCAAATTTTTTGCTGCTATAGTATTTTGCTGCTATAGTATTTTTGCTGCAGGTATTTATCAGCCATTTTTTTTCTGAAATTAATATATTTATAGGTAAAATTCTTTAAACAAAGGAAAGGCAGTGTCATAAGTTCAAGACAAGAGAAAATAGTGATGATTTTAAAAAATCTGACTTGTTTCACTTGGTAATGTCTGTTTTAATTTCTTTTCTTGGTTTTGTAGAAAATTAGCAACCACTTCTCTCCTAGAAGAATGAAATATTTTAGGAAATATTTTTAAAAGGCAGAACATTATATTTCCCTAAAGGAGAAACATGTTTTTCCAGACAGAAAGCAGAACCCACCATTCTTAATAGCCCTCAGTAGCACTTAATGTTAGCACTTAAAAGATAAAGAGCTTATTGAAAAAAAAAAACAAGTACCTAGATAGCTCTGTTCATAAACAAATAGCCCTCACTCAAAATCCAGGACAAAGCCACTAAGCCATAATAGGAATTGCCAACACCCTTCCAGAACACAAGCTCCTTCATTGCATCATCTCAGAGCAGACCAAACTTCAACCAAACCTAGCTCAGACAACCTGTAGAGCCAGCTATGACCCCTACAACAGCCAATAGAAATACATGTTCTTGCATAGGAACAGGAAGTTCAAGTGCAAAGCCCAAGAGAAGGTATTAAAGAAACTCTCACTCTCAACTCCATGTGGTCAGCTTCCCAGAACCAATGATGTGCTTCATCAATAAATGGACCCTCTTTCCAATCAGCCTCCAGCCTCCATTTTGTATCCAGTATCTTTCTCCCGGCTTGGAACTGAACCAGATGGATATTTCTTCCAACAGTTTCATGTGAGACCTCCCTTTAATCATCCTGATGATCTCATGAGCAAGTTGATGTAGTTTTCACAGCAACATTACAGAATTTGCTAACGATTACCTTCTTCCAGGTTGTGTTTCAACTTCCGCTCAAATGCAATAAATATATTTAAGGGATTTGTCCGCCCTCTCTTTCTCCCTCTCTCTTCCTCTTAAAGTGGCACAGATCTGGAATGAAACACATCACTTTAAAGATAACTTTGTATATTAGGTTTCATAAAGCTCCTAGTAGCTCACAGACTAATTGAGTGCAAGGGCTGAACCAGTGCCAGTTCTGGTTGTAGACTCATTAGCATATTCATAAGTCACGGCCTCATGCAGGTGCCAGAATGCTGAGAAATGTTTTGTGACTACTCAGCTTAGCTACAGAAGAAACTCTTAAATAGATCCTCTGCTGCTTTTTTTTTCTCTCCTTTAAGCCATTATGCACCATAAAACAAAATTGTTTAATACAGTAAAGTGGACGCTGAGCTTTTAAACAATTTTACTGCAAAGAAATGAAGCATTTCCACTGCCCCCTCTCTCCTTCCCCCCCCCCCCCTTATGCACACACTTTTCAGGAGCAAGGAGGCTTAACGTTTAAATTCAAGCCGAGATCAATGAAGTATGCCTTATTATCAAGCTTATTTCAAGCCAGCCTCTGGTATATATGTGTTTGCTAACAAGGGTGATGCAGAGAACCGGGGGAATGTTGACTTGTTGCAGAGTATGAAAAACAGAGTTTAAATCAGGGAAGACTAAAATAAAAGGAAGACAATGAGGAGTCCTTAAATACTTCCAAATAATGCACTTTGTAACTGCAATAAATGCAGCACAAGCACATGTAGAGAGAGGTATAGAACAATCACAGCTTCCCCCCCTCCTCTGTGAGTCCTGGAAAAAGGGAAAAGCAACATAGAGAATATTTGATGAATTATTGTACACCATTTCTCTGACTGTCTGACTCTCTTTCCCTCTCTTACTATATCTCCCAAAACCACATAGTTAAATATACATGTAAACACAGCTAAGCATAGGCATTTGTCCTTGAAGTATCATGGCTAAAACATAGAACTAATTATTCTGATTCCCCCTCCCCCACTTTTAATAGAATGACTTTAAATATGACTGAAGCAAAATCTCTTCTTCCTTCTAATGCAAACACTTTTTAAAAAAATGGCACTGCTGAATTAGCTGAATGATGAAGGGAAGTTGTTAGAATGGCATGCTCATTCACTAAAATAGTCCAGTAAGAAGCTGGTATAACATTTATCCCATTGATTGTGAAAGGGAGGAATATGAGAACACATATGATAGAGTGAGAATGTGTTGGGGAAGAAGTGGAAAAACCCCTGTTCGGTCCATTCTTAGCCATGTAAACTCATTGGTGTACTTGGGGTTTGTCGCCTTCTTTAACCTAACCTCATTTTTGTTCGTTTTATCTTTAAAAGGTTTACGTTAGTCCAATAGAAGACTCTGTACGGCGTCTACCAAATAAAAGGCAGTATGCTAGGGCAGTGGTGGGATTCAATTTTTTTTACTACCGGTTCTGTGGGCGTGGCTTTGTGGCCATGGTGTGGCTTGGTGGGTGTAGCTTGGTAGGCATGTCAGGGGAAGATTACTATAAAATTTCCATTCCTACCCCACTCCAGGGGAAGGATACTGCAAAATCCCTATTCCTGGGGGAAGGTTACTGCAAAATCTCCATTCCCTCCTGTTGTAGAGCGGCGGTTACAGAAGGGAGACGGAGCCAGGATAACGCTAACAGCTTTATTCAGGAATAAAGGGTCGCCGCGGCTTCAGATGCAATCTGACAGCCAGCTGGCGGCGACAGCTGATGCCGCTTGACAGCTCCCTTTATAGCCGGCTGTCAAACGGCATCAGCCAATGGGAGCGTTCGGCGCCCCGCTCAGGCAGCGGACCAGAAGGAGAACTGCTGTCAAGTGCTAAATACATAACACTCTTCCCCTGGTCGCGCGCATGCGCAGTCCATAAATCGTAATGGCGGTCTTCGTCGCGACCGACCTTCGCGGTTCTGGAGGCTGGGCGGCTGCAGCACAGTCCTTCTTGCCTTCTGCGGTGCCAGGCGCCTGTGGAGGGTCGATGGCTGTTCCGGACCTGTCATCTGGCGGCTGCTCTGGTAAGTCTACGCGCGGTGTGATGGTTGGCTGGAAAGTCGGGCCTCTGGTAGACCGGGTAGTGCTGCGGGCGGCTGCGGCAGGCGGTGAGTAGACCGGGTAGTTCGGCGGCGGGTTGCCTAGGCTCGGGCGGCGGGCGAGGTCCAGCGCTCCGGAGTTGGTCGATGTGCCTTCTCCAGGTTCTCCCATCTTCCAGGAGGACTTTGTAAGACCTGGGCCCTGTAACAGAAACTACCTGCCCTGGCAGCCATAATGGTTGCCCTGCATAGTTCCTGGCATACACCAGGTCCTGCAGGGCAAAACCCCTGGCATGGCTGTCAGATGCCAGGGGTGTGCTGGAGGCGTAGTAGGGGTGCAACCTGTCCAGGGTTGTCCTGAGTCGCCTGCCCATTAAAAGTTCAGCAGGTGACTTGTTGGTGGTCGGGCATGGTGTGGCATGCTGTGTGAGCAGGTACGTGGATAACTTGGAGTGCCAGTCTGCCATGCTCAGCTTGGCTAAAACCTCCTTGGCTGATCTAACGGCCCTCTCGGCCAACCCATTACTAGCAGGGTGAAAGGGTGCTGTGAGTGTGTGTCTGATGCCAAGGTTGGCTGCGAAGATGGCAAACTCGTTTGAGCTGAACTGAGGCTCGTTGTCTGACACCAGGGTGTCTGGCAGTCCATGCGTAGCAAACAGCTGGGTCAGAACCCTTGTGATGGCTTGTGTTGTGGTGGAAGTCAGCATGGCCACTTCGGTCCATTTAGAAAATGAGTCCACAACCACCAAGAAAGTCTTTCCCATCATGGGACCTGCTAGGTCAATGTGAACCCTGGCCCAGGGTGCCCCCGCGTCCTCCCACCTGGTGGGTGTGGCTGTGGGTGGAGCTGCCCTTGTCGCCTGGCAGGCCTGGCATGCGCTGACCCAACTGGTAATTTGGGCATCTAGTCCAGGCCACCAAACGTAGCTTCGGCCAAGGCCTTCATCCTCACCATGCCCGGATGTCCCACGTGCAGTGCCCTTAGAACTGGTTCTTGCAATGAGGCAGGAATGACTACCCCTTGTCCCCACAACAGGCAGCCCTGAATTTCTGACAACTCCTGCTTGCGGGTTCTAAAGGGAATTAGCTCAGGGACAAATTGTATATCCGGCCACCCCTTCCCACCCAGTCCAGGACTTGCGAAATCAATGGATCTTTTTTTGAGTGTGCAGCAACATCCCCAGCTGAAACTGGGAGGTCCAGTCCCATGCACTTGAAGATTGCGTGGATGGGAGCTGGGTCCTCGACTGGCGTAGGCAGGGGGCATCTGCTGAGGGCATCTGCGTGGCTCAGGTTTATTCCGGGGCGATGGATCAAGGTATATGAATAAGCGGCCAAAAAAAGAGTCCATCTGGTCATTCTTGGGGAAAGTACCTGTGGGGTTTGCTTGTCTCCAGCTAACAGTCCTAAAAGCGGTTTGTGGTCTGTGACCAGTTCAAAATAATGGCCATAGAGAAACTCATGGAACTTTTTTACAGCAGCTACAGCAGCCAAAGCCTCCTTATCTATCTGGCTGTAGTTTCTCTCAGCAGGAGAGAATGTCCTAGAAAAGTAGGCAATGGGTGCCTCTGATCCATTTGAAAGTCTGTGGCTTAGAACTGCTCCTATCCCAAAAAGGTGAGGCATCAGCTGCGAGTACTAGGGGCAAGTCCTTGTTAAATTGCACCATAACTGCGTTTGAAGTCAAGAGGGACTTCACTGCTCGGAAAGCGTTGGCTTCTACCTGCCCCCAGTGCCAGGGAACATTCTTGTCTAGGAGCCTATGCAGGGGCTCAGCTACAGAGGCTTTGTGGGGTAAGAAGGAAGCATAGAAGTTTAAAAGCCCTAAAAGGCCTGTAGTTCTACCTTGTTAGAAGGTGTGGGTGCATCGTGAATGGCTTTGACTTTGCTTTCAATAGGGTGAATTCCCGAGGAATCAATTCGATAACCCAGGAAGTCTACTTGACTGGTAGCTATGGTGCATTTTTCTTTTTCAATTTGAGCCCATTTAGTCTAAACCTGTCAAGAACAGACCTAACCCTGAGTAACAACTGTGACTTGCTGGAGGCTGATACTAATATGTCATCAAAGTATGGGACCACCCCGGGTAGGCCCTGGAGGATTCTTTCCATGAGTGATTGGAATATGCCAGGGGCTATGCTGACCCCAAACTGTAAACGCTTACATCTAAACGCACCCCTGTGTGTTACTATGGTTTGAAGGTCAGCTGTTTGTTGGTCCACAGGGAATTGTTGGTATGCCTGGGACATGTCCAATTTAGCAAAGATTAGGCCTGGCTCAAATGTGTGAAGCAGGTGTTGAATAACCGGTACTGGGTATGTGCTAACTTGAAGGAAACGGTTGATGGACGCCTTATAGTCCGCGCAAATTCTCACACTGCCATCCTTTTTAAAGGTGTAACTATGGGTGTCTCCCACCTTGCAAAGTCTACCTGTTCTAAAACTCCTTGATTTATGAGTTTGTCCAGCTCTGCGTCTAATTTGGGCCTAACAGCAAAGGGAACTCTTCGAGGTTTCAAACGGACTGGGGTGGCTTGTGGACCCACATTGAAGGATATGGGGGTGCCTGTATAACAGCCCAGGTCACTGCTGAAGACATCAGCGTAGTCGTTAAAAAGGGCATCAACTTCAGAGTTTCTGACAGTGTGAATCCCTGTTATGCTAAGCCCCAGGGCAGGGAACCAATCCAGTCCTAGCAGACTAGGCAGGGCACCATCAACAACTACCAGTGGCAAGTAACCTCTAAAGTTTTGGAATTGAATAAGGAATCTTTCCTTACCCAGGACGGGGATGGTCCTTCCCTGGTAGTCCCGAAGATTCAGGTGGCAGGTGGTCAGCTTCCTCCTTGGGAACGAAGGCAGCATCTTCTTTAACGTGGACCATGCAATGATGGAGAGGGTTGACCCGGTGTCCACCTCCATATGGCAGGGTTTACCTTCTAAAAGAAGAGAAACACTTATTTTGTTAGGGTTAGTGGAGACGCTGCCTGCGTGATAACAAGTGTAGCAGCTTTTTACTTGCCTTTGGAAAGAGGCAGAGGTTCGGGATCTTGGGACAGGGGCTTGTTCAGCTTGACAAACTCTGGCTATATGCCCTTGCTTCTGGCAGTTCAGACAAATAGCATTTCTGAATCTGCAATTGGCTCTAGGGTGGTTTCCCCCACAACTCAAACAAGGGGATTGTTGTTTGGTGAACTGGCTGTTGTTTCTCCTTGGTGGAGCTAAAGGTGCTCTAGGGCGTGTGAGGCGATTTATTTCTAATGGCTCCTCTATTTCCTCCTGGGAGGCTTCATCGTAGTGGACTGTAGCCGTCCCTTGTCTAATGGAAGTACCTTGAATCTCAGCTGCAGACACTTCTGATAGCTCAGCAGCTTGAGCTTCTTCTAGGGCTAGGGCTAGGTTGAGATCTTTCTTGGCTAATAACCTACGTTGCAGCTTTAGATCTCTAACCCCCCCCCACAACTTGGTCAAGTAGCATATCATCAAGGTAGTCCCTGAACCCACAGTGGATGGCAGCAGATCTTAAAGCTGCCATATATTGGCTTATGGTTTCTCCCTCAGCTTGAACCCTTCTCCTAAAAGCTAGCCTCCTAGCTATCTGAGAGGGTTTGGGGGAATAATGGTTGGCTAGAATATCCTTCAGCTCTTCCCAGGGGATAGACTTAATGGGTCGTGGTGACACTAATGCTGAGGCAGTGTCAAAAACTGTAGCCCCACAAAACTTAAAAATAAGACCTTTTCCTCAGGTCTGTAGCCCTAGACAAGTCTATAGCGTTTAAAAACATTCAAATCTATTAATGTAGGATTCCCAAGTCTCTGTTCCGGGCTGGAAATGTGGGAAGGTCGGGCGTAGATGCCATTTGAGCGATAACCGTGGGTGTGCTAGGTGAGGAAAATTCAGCGGTCGCTTTTAAAAAGCGTTTCAGCAGCACCTGTCAGCGGCGTTCGGCTCCTCAGCTTCGGAGCTTTGAAGTTCGCGCTCTTTGGAGAGCGCCGGCGCGTGACTTCACTCGGTAATTAGCGGCTTCAGCTCTTTCTCTGTGTGACTTCGGCTCAATTGTTTCGCCTGGACATCTTTACTGCATCCCGCCCTCGTCGCCAGTGTTGTAGAGCGGCGGTTACAGAAGGGAGACGGAGCCAGGATAACGCTAACAGCTTTATTCAGGGAATAAAGGGTCGCCGCGGCTTCAGATGCAATCTGACAGCCAGCTGGCGGCGACAGCTGATGCCGCTTGACAGCTCCCTTTATAGCCGGCTGTCAAACGGCATCAGCCAATGGGAGCGTTCGGCGCTCCCGCTCAGGCAGCGGACCAGAAGGAGAACTGCTGTCAAGTGCTAAATACATAACACCTCCCTACCCCACTAACCTGCTTTCAAGCTCTGTTCTGTTGTGCAGGGCAACCAAAGAAGACCCAGCTGATCAGCTGGGACTCGGGATGTCGTGTCCGTCGCAGGGAAGGAGACTTGGGAGCCAGTGACTTAGTTCAGCTCTTTATTAAGTCCCGAGATCGGCTCGGGCTACAGAAGAAAAGCAGCGGCTTTTATTCTCTGGCTGCGGCGGCTGCGGCCAATGGCACCGCTTTGAATCTCCCGCGATTAGTTTCCACCAATCGCGGGGATTCGCGGTGGGCCAATCAGTGCGGCTCGCTCAGCCAATCAGGTTGCCGTGCGTTCTGACCAATCCAACGCGGCGCTTGCAAGTATGTTAATGGATCGTACAGAACACCCCTCCCCTCTTGGTATGGTCCTACGTAACGTAGTCCCGTAAGTAGGCGGGCTCCGTGCTTGCCTACTTGACCTGCGCAGGTTAAGTTGCTGGTTGGCCTTCGGCCGGTTCGGTCGGGTTCTGTGTTGCTCTCTGCCTCGTCGATGGAACCTCCTGGAAGTGTGAGCCGGGCCTTTCGTTGCAGCTCCCTCCTGGTCTACCCGGGTTGGTTGAGCTGCTGTTGTCGCTGCTCCCGCTTGGTCTTTCCGGGCTGGTTGAGCTGGCCTGGCTGCTTCTCCCTGGTGAGGCTTCGAGCTGGGTGTCGGTTGGTAAGTATTCCTGGTTTCTTTCTGGTTGGGGTTGGTTCCCGGGGCCTTCCCTCCCCTCTTGGTTTGTGCTGGGGAGGTTCCCTTCTCTTTCTGGGTGTCTGTCTGTGCTTGTTTGCATGTCGGTTGTGTTTCCCGTGGTTGTTCTTGATCTTATTTGGTCGATGTGTCGTTTCCATTCTTGTCCATCGGTTGTCCGTAGCCGGTACGAGCGGGGACCTGTTGCTTGGGTTATCGTCGCCGGTATCCAGAGGGGGTCCCCTCTCAGGTTTTTTGCATATACCGCGTCGCCTGGTGTAAATGTTCGGTATCTGCTTGATGAATCGGTGGGTTTTTCGGGGTTGTATGTGGGGTGCAACCTATCCAGGGGGGACCTTAGTTTCCTCCCCATTAGGAGTTCTGTGGGGCTTTTGTTGGTCGTTGTGTTTGGGGTTATGTGCTGGATGAAAAGAAGTTTATTTATTTTTTCCTGCATGTTTCCAGTCTCGATTTTTTGAATTGTTTTTTTCGTGAATTGGACCATTCGTTCCGCCCTACCATTCGCTGCCGGATGAGCCGGCGCTGTCAGGGTGTGCCATATTCCCCGTTCCGCTATGAATTTCTGGGAGGCCGTGGGTTGAGAATAGTCTATTGAGTTCTCGGATGACGGCCTCGGTGGTGGTAGTTTTCATGTCGCTTACCTCCAGCCAATTGGAGTAAGCGTCTACCGTTATGAGGAATGTGTGTCCTTTTGTGGGTCCGGCGAAATCTATGTGTATCCTGGACCATGGTCCCCTGGGGGTTTCCCACTCCTGGATTGGGGCAGCGGGTGGGCTAGGCCTGGATTCCTGGCATTGCTTGCAGCTAGCCACCCAGGCTTCAATTTGCTTGTCCATCCCTGGCCACCAAGCGTAGCTTCTGGCCAGGGCTTTTGACCTGACGATTCCCGGGTGCCCCTCATGTAACAAGTCCAAGAACCTTTTTTGTAATTTTTCTGGGATTATCACCCTGTCCCCCCATAATATACAACCCTTCTGCGTGGAAAGTTCCAATTGTTTGTTTTTAAAAGTCCTGAATGTCTCATCAATGTCCTTTTCCGGCCAGCCCTTCTCCGCCCATTGTAATACCCGCGCCAGACGTTTGTCTTTATTGGTTTCGTGGGCAATGTCTGACGCGGTTAGGGGGAGATTGGGTATGGCCTCGATGCTCAAGGTGGATGTTGTGGGTGCTGGGTCGGCGTCCAGGTCAGGTAGCGGTGTGCGGCTCAAGGCGTCTGCGTGTGTGATCGTTTTGCCGGGTCGGTGGATCAGCCGGTAACTGTAGGCGGCGAGGAACTCAGACCACCTTGTCATTCTTGGAGATAGAATGTTCGGGGTGGCCTTGTTCCCTGCCAGGATCCCCAACAACAGCTTGTGGTCCGTGATGATGGTGAATGTCCTGCGGTAGAGGTACTCGTGAAATCTTTTGATGGCGGCGATGATTGCCAGGGCTTCCTTGTCGAGTTGGCTATAGTTCCTTTCCGGCTTTGACAAGGTTCTTGAGTAAAAGGCGATGGGTGCTTCGTTTCTGTTTGGGAGTGTGTGGCTGAGGATCGCCCCGATCCCGAATGGTGATGCGTCGCACGTGACTGTCAGTGGGAGGGTCTCGTTGTATTGGATGAGGACGGCATCCGATGTGAGTAGGTCCTTGGTTTGGTTGAAAGCAGTTTCCTCTCATTTCCCCCAGGTCCAGGTGGCTGTTTTATTGAGCAGCCTATGCAACGGTTCCGCCGTGGTCGCCTTTTGGGGTAGGAAAACATTGTAGAAGTTAATCAGCCCAAGAAATGCCTGCAGTTCTGTTTTGTTCCTTGGTCTGGGGGCTTCTTTGATGGCTCTGATTTTTTTTTTCGGTTGGGTGAATGCCGTGCCGGTCTAGGAGATATCCTAGGAACTCGACCCTCTCTGTATGCAGCTGGCATTTTTCTTTTTTTGACTTTAAGCCCGGCCTCTTTGAATTTTGTTAGTACCTCCCTCAGGCGACCCTCCAGTTCTCTTTGGTTGGCTGCTGACACCAGTACGTCGTCGAAGTAGGGCACCACCCCTTGATTCCTTGTAGGAGTCTTTCCATGAGGCTCTGGAAAATTCCTGGGGCTACGCTGACTCCGAACTGGAGTCTCTTACAGCAGAAAGCCCCCCGGTGGGTGACTATGGTCTGCGCCTCGGCGGTTTCTGCGTCGACCGGTAACTGTTGGTAAGCTTGTGCCAGGTCGAGCTTCACAAAAACCTTGCCTCCCCCCAGTGAGTGTAGGAGGTGCTGCACTACTGGGACGGGGTAGGTGCTTTGTTCTAAGGCGCAATTTAGGGTGGCCTTATAGTCCCCACAGATTCTCACCGACCCATCGGGCTTGACTGGGGTGACTATGGGGGTCTCCCACCGGGCGTGATCAGTTGGCTCTAGGACCCCCTGTTTGATGAGCTTGTCTATCTACTCATCGATCTTCGGCCGGAGTGCGAAAGGTACCCGCCGTGGTTTTAAACGTATCGGGGGAACGCTGGGGTCTAGATTGAAGGAAATAGGGGGCCCTCGGTACTTACCTAGGGTGCCGTTGAACACTTCCTGGAAGTCCTTTGCGAGTTGTTCTTCCCAGTCTGCCTCTGCGATGTGGTCGATGCCCGTCACTTCGATTCCGAGCGGCGCGAACCACTGTAGTCCCAAAAGGCTGGGGCGGTCTCGGTCCACGACCGTCAGGGGAAGCTTTGCTGTGCGCCCTTTGAATGTCACTTTGATGTGTCCTGTTCCGACTACCGGGATGCGGTTTCCTTGGTAGTCTTTAAGGATTAATTTCTGGCTTTCCAGCCCCCTCTTGTGGATTCCGGGCACCAGGCGCTTGATTTCCCGCCATGCAACCATGGAAAGGTAGTCCACCTCCATTTTGCAGGGCTGGCCCTCGATGCCCACTTCCACGTATACCTTCCGGGCGTCTGTGCTTGATGAATGGCCGATGACGACCGTTTGGTGGGTATCCTCTCTCCTCCGGTCCTCGCCGTCCCATCGGCCCCATCCGTCCCGGTTCCAACGACTCTCGGCTTGTCGGTCCCTGGGCCTGGGGGGTGCCGTCTCGCTCCGGCCGCTGTTTTCTCGTCGTTGGGGGCTGTAGGCTTTCTTGAGGCGGCAGACTTGGGCGATGTGACCTCTCTTATCGCAGTGCCGGCAGATCGCATCGAAAAAATGGCACTCCGATCGAGGGTGGTCGCCTCCGCACCCAGCACATTGGGTCCCCGACTTATGACTCTGTCGATCGTGCTGGTCCCGTTCTGTCTGGAGTCGATGGATGTCCTCCTCTTCGTCCATGGTGTCGGAGGCGGAGTTGAGGTCGCCGTGGTGGGTGGTGGTTTGCCGGTGGCTTGCTTCTGGACGCGTCTCGGTTGTCGTGCTCGACTCGGAGGTCGTGGCTCGGTCCCCGGTGTCCTGTCTCCGTATTCGAGCCGCCGATTTCCAGGTTGCCTCGGCGGCGGTGGCTTCGGCAAGGGCGTCGGCGAGGGAGATGTCTCCTCTTGCCATCAGTCGGCTTTGTAGGACCGGGTCTTTGAGCCCGAGGACGACGCGGTCTCGTAGTGCCTCATCCATGTCCGTGAAACCGCACAGGCCTCCTAGATTCTGTAGGTCTGCCACGAAGTCGCTGATGCTCTCACCCGACTTCTGGTCCCTTCGGTAGAAATCGTGCCGCCTGATGAGGGTGGGCACAGCGGGAGCATAGTGACCTCGGAGCATCGGTTCGAGGTCAGCCCAGTCCATCGCCGTTACGTCCTCGGGTCTCGCAAGGGCTTTCGCCATTTTAAACACTGCGGGCCTGCAGTGTGTCAGGAAAACAGGCCTTTTTTTCTGCCTGTTTGCGTCCTTGAGGTTGCTACTCTCTAGGAACATCAGGAACCGATCAATGTACGATTCCCAGTCCTCAGTAGCTTGGTTAAAGGGTGCGGGCGGTGCGAGGCTGGCCATCTCGACGGTCTCATTCCCTCAGGACCACGTGCTCGGTGGGGATTAGTTTCGGAATCCCACCCTCGTCGCCAGTGTCGTGTCCGTCGCAGGGAAGGAGACTCGGGAGCCAGTGACTTAGTTCAGCTCTTATTAAGTCCCGAGATCGGCTCGGGCTACAGAAGAAAAGCGGCGGCTTTTATTCTCTGGCTGCGGCGGCCGCGGCCAATGGCACCGCTTTGAATCTCCCGCAATTAGTTTCCACCAATCGCGGGGGATTCGCGGTGGGCTAATCAGTGCGGCTCGCTCAGCCAATCAGGTTGCCGTGCTTTCTGACCAATCACAACGCGGCGCTTGCAAGTATGTTAATGGATCATACAGAACACGGGAAGCAGTGAATAGATGGGGGCAGGGCCAGTCAGAAGTGGTATTTGCTGGTTCTCAGAACTACTCAAAATTTCTGTTACCGGTTCTCTGAACTACTCAAAATTTCCCCTATTGGTTCTCCAGAACTGGTCAGAACCTACTGAATACCACCTCTGCTCTAGGGTTTCTGAAAGCTAACATTTATGAGTGTCCTTGGCTCCAATATAACAGAATAACAGAGTTGGAAGGGACTTGAAGTTCTTCTAGTCCAACCCCCGATCAAACAGGAGACCCTATACTATTTCAGGTTAGTTGATTACTCTGTAATTAAATGTCACCAATGATAACATTGCTTATAGTATTATGCATATGTATGTACCCTGTTTCTCCAACAATATGGCCTCCCCCAATAGGAAGTCCCAGCATGTTTTATAGGCATGAAATGAAATTAAGCCCCTCCCCCCAAATTAAGGCCTATATTAAAACATGCGAAATGAGGGGGAATGGGGGGGGGGGGGCTTGCCATTAGGAAGTACTTTTGTTGCACACCCGGATATGGTGCTGCCTGCGTTGACCCCGATACGAAGTGCCCCACCAACGCCAAGGTCAACATCCAAGCTGTCGCCGCCTGCCCAAAGATGCAAGGGGGGAATTAAGTCACCCCCAAAAAGACGACCTAGCCATTTTTTCGGGGCTCAAAAAAAAATAAGACCTGGCCTTATTATATGAGAAACACGGTATGTATGTACACGGTATGTACATACACACACATACATTTACTTCTATTTATTAATTGTCCTTAATTATGTATTAACAAACTTCTGCTTCTGTTTTCTAACCATTAATAAAATAAGTCCCATGTTAAATAATACTCTGTTTCCTCTTTATCCTTAATTTTCATCATTAACCTGTTCATTTTGGCACAGTCTAGTATTTTCTTTATTACATTTTCATCTATAGGTATACTTTCATTTTTCCAGTTTTGTGAGTACATAATTCTCACTGCCATTATTACATGTAATGTTAAATATATAGTTCTTTTGTTGTATTTCCCCAGTAGTATACATAGTAAGAACAATTCTGGTTTTAAATCTAATTGTTAGAACAGCGACAACTTCTGAAGGCAAGCTAATTAATTGTTCTGACTGTTTGGACATTTTTTCTTAGTTCTAGGTTGCTTCTCTCCTTGATTAGTTTCCTCGTTGTTTCTTCTCTTGCCATTTGGTGCTTTGGAAAATAGGTCGACCCCCTCTTTGAGGCAGTCTCTCAAATATTGGAACATTACTATCATGTCACCCCCTGGTCCTTCTTATCACTAGACTAGCTACACCCAATTCCTTCAAACATTTAACCCCCAGTCCCTAATCACTTTTATTGCTCTGTTCTGTACCCTTTCCAGAGTCTCAACATCATAATAGGGTGACCAAAACTGATACAGTTTTCCAGATGTGGTCTTATTAAGGATTATAAAGTGATACTAATACTTCAGGTGATCTTGAAACTAGGCATGGCTTTAAAATATTACTGCATGGAGAGATAATCTTTTAATTGAGTAGCCTATATTAGTTTGTGCTATTTTTAGTTGAGTGGCTCTAACACATTTGAATATTTGAATAAATAAATATTCAAATAAAGTAGACTAATCAGGGGTGGGATTCAAATTTCTTAACAACCGGTTCTGTGGGCATGGCCTAATTTGTGGGTGTGACTTGGTGGTCATGTGAATGGGTGGGAGTGGCTTGCTGACTGGGCGTGGCTTATATATAAATATTGTAAATATTTATGTAAATATTGAAATTTTTATTAAAAAAGAGCAACTTTTACCCCAAAGCAGGCAAAGCAGGCAGGCAGATTGAGTTGCTCACAGAATCACAGATTCATTCAGAGATCTACCATTCTGCAATCTATTGCCTGAATCTGCACTGAAAAATAAAAGCTTCAGTCCTAAGTGCCTGCTTTTAGATTAGCTAGAAAACAAGAAATCCGATGATTTCCTGCTTTCTAGTTAATCTAAATCTCTCGGCACAGCAGAACAGATGATGGTCAGGGAAAAAAACCAGAAAAATAGTAACTTACCAAAGGCAGGCAAGCATGCCAGGTAAGGAGTGAGTGGGCAGGGAGGGGAGGGAGGGGCCAGCCAGTGGAGTGATTTTCTGGTTCTCTGAACTGCTTAATATATTCAATAATTTAAATCAATATAAAGTGATAGCAGCCCCTACATAGCCTTTACTCCTCAACGATTCAGTAAGCATCTTGAATTGGACTTGGAAGTATATTGGAGTCCAGTGCAGCACTTGTGTTGATGTTGTACCACTGAAGTAGGTCTCACCTGTTAGCAAACAGGGTGCTATAATTTACAATCATAGAAATGTTTGGGTAGTTTTCAAAGGAAACCACAAACACAGCATCTCACAATAATCCAAATGCATGGTGGTGAGGGCATGAATACCAAGGAATCCTCTCCAAGTAAAGTCACAGCCTCTGGCCAAGTTGTCTACCTGTTCTAAACAACAACAACAACAACAATAACAATCTATGTGTCCACTACTGAGGTAATTCAGACAAGAAGCACATAGAGAAGTTCTAGTTCTGACATTTTTGTAATATTACATAACAAAGAGAGTCAGAGACTCTTCCTTTGAAGAAGCAATCATCACTTTTAAATTCAGATCCTCTGAAAGAACCAGGAGGTGCATATATCTAATCCACAGGTGGTAGAGCACATATTATCCAATTTCTCAGAGTCAAGAAAATCATTCAAATCCAGGTGGTTCTAAAAGGTGTTGTCCCTGTCATATCATCAGATTCTGTCCATGGGTAGACTAGAGTTGGAAACTCACAATGCCAGCATATTCCTCTGTTCAATTGTATCTAGTTCTCAGAGACTTCACCTAATAGGATGTGAGTCAGCTTAATGTTTCTTCAATGTTAATGGGCAGCATTTCACAGATCAGTAAGTGCATGGAAGTATTGCAACTTTGCTGCTCTTATTACCACTTTATCAGCCAAACATAGTCTAATACCTGTGTGTTTGGCCTCAATGAATTCTGTTATGACTAGGTTAAATAACCTGGCATACCATTCCTCCAATTAATAATATAAGCGATCAATCACATTGATTATCTATTGTTTATTTTATCTTCTTTTATTTTGTAAGCATTAATAAGAAAACCTTTTGACTGAATTCTTGACTATAGTGAAAGATGGACTAGTCATGATGAAGATCTGAAACTGGAATCCTAGTCATAGTTGTTTTAAGGCCTACGTCTTCCATCTTGCCTTTTATATTCAAGAAGTTTTGCTTTCTTTTTCTTATTTCTTTTTAAGGAGGTTAAAGAAACAATATTTCTATATTCCAACTTTTAGAGTTGTCTGTTATAGGCAGCGGGGGAAACTCTTAATGTAGGGAAATACTTTGAACACTCAAATGAATATGAATGCTAAATGTAATCATAATTATTATTAGTATCTATGGAATTCTAGTTGACTATATTATGTTCAAAACAGTGAGGCACAAGTTAATTAGAACTTTATTTCACTGGAAGTCATTACAATTTCAGCAAGTTAATCTGAGACCAAGATATTTGGACCAGGAATTGAAGGGGAAATTACTGAGTATTTAATTGTGCAAGATGATCTAATGTAGATTTATTCAGAAATTAATTCCACTGAGTTCAGCATGATATTTACACACACACACACACCAAATATATCAGAATGCAGCTTTCATCTTTTATAATTTTAAATCTTTATATCCTTAAATCTATATAGATGAAATTAATTGACCAGAAAATGTATGTGTTGATAGATGAGATTGAGATGAGATAGAGACTTCCATGGAATTGTGAAACTGGAAAGTATTCAGAGGATACCATGGTATATAATATAAAACCAAATAAAATACATTTCTCATGTATATGTATGATTACTTACTTATATAAAAAGGGTTATTCAGTCATGATAGAAAAGCCCTTGGAGAGCAATTCAAGGAGCACTATATTAAGGACAATTATCCTTTACCAAATGTGCACATGTAGCTATTCATGATAACCCTGGAAAATTCAGTGTATGTACAAAAATGAGGGAGAAGGAGATCCAGAGAATGAATTGCACCTGGGTAGCCTTTGCTACTTTGTGTGAAATATATACTGCATACACACACACACACACACACACACACACACACACACCACTGACTGTATCTGCACTGGATTGAGAGGAATATGAAAATGCCCTTTGAAAAATGTCATCAATGTATTATGCATATAAAGCATGTAAGTTCACTCCAGTGCCAATCATGGTTGTCCCTCTTATTAAGGTATATATTTTTCATCAACAAGACACTTTCACCCTGGCTTTTACTAGGCATAACAAATCCATTTTTCTTCCTTCCCAGATAGTTGTTCTTCTATGGCATTGTGAGTGCTGTTGGGGAAAATTCATTCTCAGTACATTTTGAATTGCCTAACATATTTACATGCATAAGCATCTCTGGAAGTGAGAATGAAAAGTCAACATATTTAAGTCATACTCATGTTCATTTATCAAATTTGAATGCAGCTTGACCCCAAACAACTTTGGAGGTAAATAACTAGAAGGTTTTTTTAAAAAAACTCTTTTTCTAATAGTAATACAGCCATAGTAGTATAATAGTATGGCTGTATTACTATCATCTTTTCTACTACCTTCTCCATTTCGTATCTTATGATTATATTATTTTGAGGTTTATGTGTACACTGAGAGTTTCTGCACTGGATACAAATAAAATATTCTCTTCTACTCTACTCTACTCTACTCTACTCTACTCTACTCTACTCTACTCTACTCTTCTCTACTCTACTCTACTCTACTCTACTCTACTCTACTCTACTCTATTGTATTCTAATTTGACAATATTGCATATGGAGTATTCCTGTTCTCTTCATGACCAGCAATTCTATTCCACTTTTATGGACATATCCCAACAGTGAATCAGATTCCATGCCCTCTGAGATGGCTTAGTTCTTGAGATATTTTGAGTGCTTAAATTCTTTTTTTAAACACTTTTTACAAAAACTGTAGACTCCCCAGGCACACTGTGGTTTTGCTATCTAAAGAAAGAAACTCATAAAATTGTGTTTCAATATTAAAGCAAGACTGAGTGCCAGCTATGAAACAATATTGAATAAAACAGCTCTGCCATCCACCACCACCCACTTTTTTTTTTTTTGTAAGACTCATCCATTCCCACTGGAGAGCCATTATTTTTTTTTAAAAAAACCAACCCCCTTAATACAGAAAGTAAAACAAAAACAAATCATCAAACTTTCCCAGAATGGAAAAAGGCTGAACTAAACCTTATTTATCAAGGGCCTTATTTATAAGGGAGAGGGAAATATTATACTATGAAAGTCCCAAAGATACTTTTTCCAAAGGGCTTTCTTGTTTTTGTTTTGTTTTCTCCTTTGAAAGCATTTTGCTTCTTCTACAAGAAGCTTTTTTCAATTCAAGATTTTTCCTTAATGGGAAGAAAAATGTTTTCAAGGAAAAAAAAAACAGGTCAGTGTCCTTTTAGAAAAAAAACAACACCTTTGGGGCAACCATGACCTAGATGACTGAGAAGCTCCACAGACACTACACTATTAAAATTTCCAAAACAATCTAAAATGATGGCATTTTTGCAAAAGCAGCTTCAACTACTAGTTTTGCCATGCATGGATTTTTCATATATGGCTCCCTAAATTGGTGGCCCCTGTTAATAATATCTAGTCTAGTGAAAAGAAGGACTAGGGGTAACATGATAGCAGTGTTCCAATATTTGAGGCGCTGCCACAAAGAAGAGGGGTGTCAACCTATTTTCCAAAATACTAGAAGGCAAGACAAGCAAGACAAGACAACAACTTGCCTTCAGAAGTTGTGGATGCTCCATCACTGGATACTTTTAAGAAGAGGCTGAACAACCACTTGTCTGGAATACAACTATATAGGGTCTTACATGCCTCCTTAATTTGAATTTTCTTGTTTTTAGAATGATAGATAGATTAACAGAGTTGGAAGGGACCTTGTAGGTCATCTAATCCAACATCCCACCCAAGCAGGAGACCCTACACCATTTCTGACAGATGGCAGTCCAATCTCTACTTGAAAGTCTCAAGTGATGGCTCTCCCACAATTTCTGAGGGCAAGCTGTTCCATTGGTTGATTGTTCTCACTGTCAGAAAATTCTTCCTTATTTCTACATTGAATCTCTCCTTGATCATTTTTCATCCATTATTCCTTGTCTGGCCTTCAGGTGCCTTGTAAAATAGCTTGATCCCTTCCTCTCTAAGCCAGCCCCTCAAATATTGGGACACTGCTAGAAATCCACATTTTGGAAAGAGAGGACCACTGGTTTGAAAAAGAGGTCAAAGAGGCCATCTATGTCAAAACTGTACAGCCCTCTCTCAACAGAGAAGGAGGGGTACGACATCATCTATCCCCAGCCTACAACACAGTCTTTTCAACAGTTCCAAGAAGACTTCACACCCTATTTGCATTACTCAGGTGATCCTGATGACACAGATAAATCTCCAGGTGATCTTAATGACTCACTAAAAGAATGCAAATAACCACCTGTCTGCAAGGAGTATAAATCCTTCTATTCTCCACTATCCAGTCAGAGCTGGATGAGAAGTGAAACATCTTCAAGGAAAAAAACCATAAAGTCCAGTTGGCTCTTGAAAAAGCACCTTTGGGACAACCATGACCTGGATGACGGAGGATCTTATGTAGCTTTTTCTCTGGTAATATTACACTAATAACTAGAGCATACAAAACATTTGCTAGACCAATACTCGAATACAGCTCATCAGTCTGGAACCCACATTACGTATCTGATATTAACACAGTTGAGAAAGTCCAGAAATATTTCAAAAGAAGAGTTCTCCACTCCTCTACTCATTGCAGAATACCTTATGCCATCAGACTTGAAATTCTAGACCTAGAAAACCTAGAACTACGCCGCCTTCAGTCCGATCTAAGTATAGTATATAAAATCATACATTGCAATGTCCTACCTGTCAATGAATACTTCAGCTTCAACCATAACAACACTAGAGCACACAATAGATACAAACTCAAGGTCAACTGCACCAAACTTGATTGCAGAAAATACGACTTCAGCAACAGAGTGGTCAATGTCTGGCATACTCTACCTGACTCTGTGTTTCTTCCCCCAACCCCAAAAACTTTAACCTTAGACTATCTACTATTGACCTCACCAATTTCCTAAGAGGTCTCTAGGGGGCATTCATAAGTGCACCAACATGCCTACCATCCCTGTCCTATTGTTTCTTTTATATATATTTTTTATTTTTCTTACATGTATCCATGTATTCATAACTATCTTTTTACTTATACCTATTATCTTGTAAGCAATTGACAAAAAATAATAAATAAATAAATTGCTATAGACATTTCCTATTCTACTATATCCTGAATGAGACCATCTCATGCAAATTGAGAAAAGCCTTGGAGGGGAGGATGAATATGTGGCTGAGCCTCTTTGTTGGGGTTTCTGCCACCAGATAAGTTTGTGCTGAGCTGATTCTGGTGAAGATAGTAGGGGCAATATGTGCTGACACAGCAGCAGCTTCTCTGGGTGTTTTGCTTTTCTAGGCAGTCAGCTTATTAACTGGTGTAGCAGCTCAGAGAATCAGCCTTGAAAGGAACAATACTGCAGTGTGAAAAGATGGAGTTATTGGATATAAAAAGGAAAAAAATATATGAAAGTGAGCATATCCTCAGTGCCCAGTACTTGACTCATGCAGCCACATGGTATGGGACTTGTTTTATTTCTCAGCATTTCTTTGTAGCTCCGTAGATGAAGAGTCACAGTGATATCCATGAACAGTCATTAATTTGGCTGACCAGAAATGAGGCATTTTTAAACTCTGCTCTGCCTTCCATGCAATTCTTACATTCTCATTATTATTTTATTTATCAAACCATAGTCTGAATGTTACATAGCAAATGTATGGGTAAATAAAGCAGTAAGCTGCTACAAAATGATAAGTTATATTTTAACATGAGGTAAGCCTGGTCCTTATAATGTTGGATGACATTTGAAGGCTGACCTTAACCCTGAGATAGAGAGAAGATAAATACAACTGAATTTTCATGTCAAGAAAGGAAGGTAGGGCAAAACAAGAGATAATTGTTTATTTCAAATGTATGTTAATTTATAAACTTCATATATTTTAGTTAAAGAAAGAAGGTAAGGGAAGAGAAGGGAGAAGAGAGAAGAGAAGAGAAGAGAAGAGAAGAGAAGAGAAGAGAAGAGAAGAGAAGAGAAGAGAAGAGAAGAGAAGAGAAGAGAAGAGAAGAGAAGAGAAGATGTCTTTTTCACTCTTCAGAAATGGCACTGACATATTAAGGGTGAAAGCTGAATTATCCCCTGTCTAGTAATCACCTTTTGTGATTCCAAGGCAGGCATTAAACACTGCTTGAAGAGAACAAATATTGGATTTTTCTGGAGATTTTATAGAGTGTTCTATGACACCCACACAGTTCACATAAATGTTGATGGAAAAAGGAAGATATGAATTTCTCCTCACTGTGCTCTGGTGTCTTTTCATAATTAGGCTAGTGCTATTGCAGGATTCTATGTCCAAATAGCAGCATTTGTTAGCAGAAAGATTCTGATATGAGGGGAGAAAGAGAAGGAGGAGAGGAAGTGATATTAGCAATATGGGGAATACAGTATTGGTGAGTAAGAGATCTCAACATTTTAATGTGTAAACTGTGAAAAGCCTAAGAGTGAGGGCATCATAATGAAATGGTAGCAGGAATTGGAGAGAACATTTAAAGGAGAAAGAGAAAGAGTCAGAGTGGGAGGGAGAAGAATGAGGAGAGAAGGAGAGGGAGGGAGGATGGGAGGGAGGGGGAGAGGTGACAATAAGGAAGATTTAGGAAATGAAATATACTGGATTATATCTAATATCTCTCCTTATGCTATGCACAATTTTCTTTTACTCCAATTCATTCAAAGCAATATGTTTAGAAGGATAGTGTGGCAGGTGTAACCCTACTTCAATTTATAACATTTATATATAAGTTCAGTTCAAATTTAATAGGCTGTTCAACTTGTCTTGGATTTTCTGATCTATTGAGATTAATATACATGCATGCAACAGCTACAGATATGTCGAAAACTTAAATAAGATTGTGGTGCTGATCTGATCCTCAGTGTGATTGGTGCATATCTGTGGCACGTATGAAATATGCATATAGTCTCTGCATACACACAAATATATACAATATCAAGAATATTTGGAATTATAAACAGTAAAGCTTAACAAAGCATGATTATCTTTTTCTTGGTTATTGTTCCGAACTAGCGGGCTCGTAAGCCTGCAAACCTGACTGGCCCATCCACAGCAGGCTCGTAATCCTGCATACTTGATTGGTCCGTAAACAGCGGCTCGTGATTGGTCTCTCCGGGCTGATCCGATTGGCTAGTTAACGGGCTGCTGCGATTGCACGCTCCAAGCGCGGCAAGCTTAAACCATTGTCATTGGACGCTTTGACAGCAGGCAGCTCTATAAAAGGAGCTGCTGCTGCCAGGCTTATTTCGCTCTGTTCTGAAGTCACTAATAAAGAGTTGGAGTCACTATTCGATGCCTCGTCTCCGTTATTACGCCCATTCTCCAGAATACAACAGTTATGATCTGTGCTGATGAAATAGCACAGAAGCTTTCTAATGAATTTATTTCTTCTTTCCTGTCCTATCCTTTTTCTAGACTGCATGAATTTGCATGGACTCCAAAAGTCTGTAGAGATTCTCAGTCATCCAGGTCATCCAGGTCATCCAGATTCTCAGTCATCCTACAAAAGTCTGTAGAGATTCTCAGTCATCCAGGCCTCCTGAAAAAAGTACCTTTGTGACATGGACAAAAGATAAATAAAATTAGTCTTGGCTCTTTCTTCAGGGTTAGAAACTGTCATTAGACACTATCAGATCAATTGTTCCTTGGCATATACATGTGTAGACCAACATTTCTCATTAAGGCATGTGCTTAATTTTGGTCAATCTCTCCATGATAGTGTGTGTGTGTGTGTGTGTGTGTGTGTGTGTGTGTGTGTGTGTGTGTGTGTGTGTGTACACTATAAATCCATTATAAACTGTGCCTGTGTGTGTGTAATTTTGTTTTGAATCAAGTATACCCCATACCATGCTACTTGTTTTGGCCACCTGGTCATGTCTACTATTTCTTCCAGTATCACTTTCTGAAGCCAGTTTACAACAGCCTTTTTGCCCACCCACCTCTAAAATTTTGGTATCTCTCTTTTAACTTTCATAATATTCTTTCTCTACTGCAATTCCATATCTACTCTACCTTGCAATTCATTGACATTTCCAAATTTTTGCTTTTCTAGCATTGTGGTCTCTAGCCTTCCCCTCCCACAGATTTATTCATTTCTTTATAGTAGCTACATTATTTTTGAATAGAGCTGATCATTCCTATGTTGGTAGAATGAATACATATTGTACACATAGTCTGACATCCTCATAGTTCAGTTAATTTTGTTTGTTTGTTTATGGGTTGGCTTACTGTTGTGACATTGAATCCAGTATCCAATAGTTTCCATCCATTGTTTTGTATCCTGCCTACAGGTGCTTGCCTCCCTTTTCTTTGTGGCAACCCTTCAAGTATTGTAAGACTGCTACCACCCCAGTCCATTTGGTGTTGTATAAGAGATATAATGTGACTGAAAATGCCCAAATATGTTTTATTTGTCTGACTGTTTTTTTACTTCATTTTCTGTAGTTTATTCTAGATCAATGCATTTGGTATTTGTGATTTCTGCAAAGATTTATTATTAATGAAGATGCTGATTGATTTCAAAATGATGAGTACTCTGAAAATAAATGAGGCAGACAAGCAGTCATATACATACTGATTTATCAGAAATTATGCTAAATTGAGAGGAGGGAGCAGGACGTTGCATAAGAATAAACATCAAGAAGGAGGAGGAAGTTGCATAATAAAAGTTATCAAGAATGCACTCACTTTAGAAGAAAGTCACAAGATAAACCATTTTAACCAAGATGTGAAATTGGGTGAAGAAGCAAATTTGTACTTGTACAGCAAATATATATGAAAGATATATTCCACATTCCATTTTATTTATGTATCAATCCAATTTATACCACCAAACATCTGTATGAGAAGCTCTGGACAGTGAACAAGCAAAATAATGAGTGACATCCAAGCCAAAACTTCATTGAGGCTGCACAAAACCCCAAACCATTTGAATCATGCATGTGTGCTGGAGTTCTCAACCAACACGTCACCCCTAATGATTGGGGTAATTGAGAACTGGCTGCCTGAACTATTGGATAGGCATAGAAGGTATTTCCCCATTGAAAAACATATCAAGTTTACATTCAGCTACAGCTAGTTTTGATTGGGATGAATAGACTAGAGTGAGCTTCCATTATTGAACCTGAGTTCAGCTTGGAGTCACAGCTGGATTTCTGTAGAGTATGTAAAGAGCTGTAGAGCATGTAAAGAGCTAAAAAATTCTTCTTTTAATCAAGCTATCTATGAGCAAAATTTTCTTTTACTTCAAAATTTATAAAAATGTGGAGTCCTTGATGGTCTTGCTTGCCTGTAGATGTTTCATTACTCAACTAGGTAACAACATCAGTATGCAGTGAGCATTGATGATGTTACCTAGTTAGGTAATGAAACATCGGCAAGCAAACAACCAAGCACAGTGAGTACTAAGGACTCCACAGTTCAACCCTGAGCAATATATAGTCTCCTCTATTAGATTTATAATAGTCAGATTTTTTTTTTTTTTTTAAAAATGCTTTTTATGCGTTTGTACTATCAGTTACTGTGCAAGCAACAGATCCTTTCTCTATGGATTCCTGGAGGAAGAAGAAATGTATGACTGAGGACTCAGCAAGAGGTAGTAGAATTTTGAGCACAACAAACTTGCTGGTAAAAGGATTCAAGATGGAAAAGACATTCTACAAAGAGTAGAATGTCTTTTTATAACAATTAATCAGTGGAACAAGTTAGCTGTGGGTGTTCCAACAATGGAGGTTTTTAAGAAGAGATTGGACAACTATTTGTCTGAATTGATATAGGGTTTCCTGCTTAAGCAGGGGGATGGATTAGAAGATCTCTGAGGTTTTTCCAATTCTATTATTATTTTGTTATAACTGAATTGGGGCCAACACTAGAATGAATTGATTGATCTTTAAAATGTTCCTAAAAATGTCTCACATGCCAAATGAGAAATATAACCAAAACATTGTGATTATTCCTTAAAACGGAATAAAATCACTTAATGCCTTGAAAAACAAGACTATTCCTTTCTCCCTTCTCATTGCTGATAAAATGAGATACAAGTTACAAGAGAAACAATTCCTATTCAATATGAAGAAATACACCAGTCAAAGGTTTGTTTGGTTGCCTATTTGTTTTGTTGTAGTTGTTGTTGTTTCTGAGCAAAATTATCTGATTTCATACAGATTCAGAACTATCAGCCATCTGTTTGGACAAAGTCTATATCCGCTACCCTTGTATCTTTCTTGTTTTGTAAAAAAAAGTGTAAAAGTATTGAACATAATTCAATGCAGAGTTGTTAGATTCTTTCTCAAGATGCAGCCTCAGACATGCCAGCTTATTGAACTTCAATATTAAAATGATAAAAATTGAAGAAATTGTATAAGCAGCAAGACTAGAGCCATACCTTTCCTATGTCATCATTGTCTATCTGTCTGTCTGTCTAAAAAAATTATAAAGTTACCCAAGAAATTTTGAACAGGGAACAGAACCAAAATGAAACCAAATTATGCAATCCATTTCAAAAGAAACTGGTCCAAGGCCTATTATCAACATATCAAATAGAAGCAAACCAATAAATATTTTAGTTCTGGTGCCTAGTTGAGTTTTCAACAGAGGTCAGAGTCATCCATATTTCCATCCAGATGAGGTCCTGTTTTATATGAGTTATGAAAATGAAGTCATGCTTCTTGTGGTCTATAAGTGATACTGCATCAATGACCGAAACAGAATTCACACTATTACCTGATCTGTTGGGATGGGAAGAAAGCATCATGGAAAGGTGATCCCTCAACATGGTCCTATGCCATTAAAGGTAAAAGCCAGCACCTTGATTTGTACCCAAAAACCTACTAGGAATCAATTCAGCTTACAAAGCAGTGATGATATATGGGTTTATCATCATTTATCCAAAACTGCATGTCCCAGTTGAATTTTTCAATTGCTTAAGGGTACCCTATTGTATTACAATGAATAAAAAGATATAGAAATTTAGGTAAAAGAAATACAATTCAATAAGAAGAAAATGAGATAACCATAAAAGAAAATTAAGAGAAGTAAAGGGAGAAATAGTGAGAACCTGGAAAAAGAGTAATAAGATATGAAGTTGAATACATAAGATGAATATGCATATGAAATTGTGTCTGTATGGAAATGTGATAACCCGGAATGATGCTGTACTCAAATAAGATGTTTTATTTGTTTTGTTGAAACTCAATAAAACTTTATTTTTTAAAAAAAGGTACCCTATTGTACAGCTCACTGCAATAGTTCATCTGAAAGATGACTATGATGATGATCAGTGTTTCCTGATTTAAGGATGGGTATAACCCAAAATATAGCTATGCAAAGGCCATGGCCACCTCTTGGCCACCTCTTGGACCTGGAGCAAGACAGGTGAGTCAGTTGATTAAAGCAGTCCTTCTATTTTGGCATGAATGTAATAATTATTGACCTACAAATAAATATGACAGAAATAGCTAATGGATAAAGGTCAATAAAAAGATTGGTGGCGCAAAATTCAGCCCTAAAGGTTAAAAACTGATAGTGAAATAGACTTCACAGTGAGAGAACAGAATATGTGTGTATGTGTGTGTGCACACGCGTGTGTGTTATTTGTCAGATCAAATGTGTTTAGTATCACTTTTTTGGTAATCTAATTTTTTTTAGTACTTCTTCTGAGGTGAAAATATAGTATATCAATTTCATTGTTCAGTGCATCTCCTCAAAATTATTCCACATTTTATCATTATATAATGGCTGAAATATATACTGGAGGGTGAAAAAAAAGCTAGAAAGGTACCAAATACATATTATTTGTAAAAGAGATGAAAAAGAAGTCTCTATGAGGAATTTTGCGTGATTTTTATGAATAATATAAATACTTTTGAATAAAGCATATTCAAAAATACAGATCTGTGGTTTCACATTTACCTCCCATACCTGGCAATTTATTTTTTGTTTTGTTTGGGCTTACAGAATTATTTAGTGGTGTGATTTAATCGTATATTCATTTTAATCTATTAAAGTTCACCTTTCACTATTCTCTGTTTTTCATTAAATTCTTTGGAACCAACTTCTTACATAACTGAAAGTTAGTTAAACCTACTTTTATAGATTTTTTTTTTTCAATCTGATGAACTTTTGTACAAGATTAGGAGTGTATTTTAAGCACATATGTTCATATTCATAATTTAATTTCAACAATTGTAGTATAAAGTGTTCACTACGTTAAGGTAAAATAGGACAAGTTACAGAAATGGAGAAAATGGTGAGCAGTGATAAAGCATGGAAGAACACATCATTTTCCCTAACTTTGTACCTGCTAGAATATTCTGTTGACTTTATGTGTGCTAAAAGACATTTGCCTTTTAAAAGCAATGGACTGTTTGACCAGGGTTGTCTTGCATTCAAGTGGCAACATACAAACTGTGGGAAGAAATATCCATCTGGTTCAGTTCCAAGCTGGGAGAAAGACACTGGAAACATGGAGGCTGATTGAAAAGATGGTTTATTGATGAAGCAGAACCACATGGGTTCGTGGTTCTGGACAGCTGACAAAATGGAGTTGAGAGTAGGGCATTTTTATGAGCTTCCTGTTCCTGTGCAAGAATGTGTATTCTATTGGCTGTTGTCAGATTCCTATGGGGTCATGTAGGGTTTATGTAGGAGTCATTGCTGGCTCTTGAGGCAAAAGAAGAAATGCAAATCCTAGGTGTTTGAGCTAAGTTTGGTTGAAGTTTGGATTGCTAATAAAGAGGCATGTGTTCTGAAAGGGTCTTAGGTAATTCCTATTGTGGCTTAATAGCTTTGTCCTGTGTTGGATCTTGAATGTGGGCTCATCCCACCATTCTGTCTTTGTTCAGACTTTGCTGGAGGGAGTTTCAAAATATCCTGTCTTGAACAGATTACCAAATCTTCATTTCTAAAAGGTGCCTCCTCAGTTTCTGTTTGGGGGGAGATAGATTGAGTCTTGCTTTCTGTCTTTTAAGAGCATGTTTCTCCATTTCTCCTTTAGGGAAATATAATATCTTGCCTTTTTAATATTTCCCAAAATATTTCATTTTTCTAGGAGGGGGGGGGGTTTCCCACAAAACATTCTTGGCAGACCCACAGAGTTAGGAGAATATTATAACAATATTTGTCTGATATTGTTGAATATCCAATTCATCTAGTGGAAAGTTAGAGAGAAGGTGATAGATCTTCAAAAGTAATTTATCATGCACCATAGAAATTGTAACTGAGTAACAAAATACAAAGCCAGCTAACAAAAGAAATTAGTTGTGTTCTTCTTTAGATCACAGCTTTTGTGGCTAACTTAGATGTCTTAGCAAAACATCAGCACAAGACACTCCAGCATGTACAGACTGCCTCATCAAAGTATCTTTTCTTATTTATAATGTTGGAATAAGATGTAATATTCTCTTGCAACTTTATGTCAGATTCAATTTATTGGTTCCTTCCAAATAAGATGAGTATGAAAATGGTTAGGACATGGATAAATAGATGAAATCTTTACACCATTTCATGCATGAGCAAATATTTAAAAAGTTGGACAAAGCATCATTTGCATCAATGTAACATAAAAAAATGAGAAGATGGTTGGGAAACAGTACAGAATGCCTTTGAATAAGTGGATTATCCAATCCCATTTTAAGATGAATTCAGGCCTATGGAAAAGCATTGGTTATTATGGTTAATTACTCTCAATTGGTTCCAAATAAGGGGCTCCAATCTTCCTTATCCGACTAAATTCTTATGAATTATTATATCTTCCCATACCATTGACAGGGATTAGTAGTTGGAGGCAATTGGTAACAGATATTGTGGATGTGTCTATATAGAAATGCTTAAAGGATATTAAAAGAAAATGAAAAGTATGGACTGTATAATTAATATTGAAATTTTAGGATATATACTATAGAATAGCACTTAGACTTATATATCACTTTACAGTGCTTTAAAGCCCTTTCCAAGTGGTTACAGAGTCATCATATTGCCCCCAACAATTTGGGTCCTCATTTTACCCACCTTGGAAGGAAGGAAGGCTGAGTCAACCTTGAGCCTGGTGAAATTTGAACTGCCAATGGCAGTCAGCAGAAGTAATCTGCAATACTGCACTCTGACCACTGTGTCACCGTGGCTGTTATATATGCTGATTTTCAGTAATAGTAGTAATGTTGTGATCCTATCGCCAAAATCTTTTTTTTTCTCCTGATACTGTATACCAGGAGTGTCAAACTGGTGCCCCATGGGCCAGATGCATCACACACAGGCCACACCTACCTCAGCTTCTTGAAGGGAAAAACATCATGAAACATCACATGATGGCACCATGACACCACGGGTTTGACACCCATGCTGTATACTGTTCTCAGAATTTTGCAAGGGATGTAATATTATAATTACTATGAGATCAATGTAAGGGAATGAGTGCTAGAACCTTGGGATGGCAGAGTTAAAAGAGTAATCAGCTTAGAAACTCTACATAACCACGCTAAGCAGAAGAAGGAGAGAGAATGTTGAAAAAAAGTAAAGAAAGCCAAGAAATAGTAGGGTCTGTAAAAAAATTCCTGATCTGGCATACATAAATAATACTCATAATTAGGTTCGCTTGACTCAGTTCTAATAGCCAAAAGGTAAAAGGATTGTCAGTACTTGGGAAAGAACTCAAAATTAACCTAGAAGAAAGACCACCAATCATAGCTAGAGAATCTCTGAGTTTTGGAGAAATATTGAAAATGTTAAAAATCTCCCAGTTTTTTTTAAAATCCTATTATGTCCTTTACCTCTTAAACATCAACTATTTTTTTCTGATAAAATACCTCAGTTTTCAACACTGTCTAATCACTTTTCATATCAATGAATGGGGAGTTGTTCATAACACCAATTACTTCATTGATTCTGTTACTATAATTATTCTCGAATGGGAACAACTAGGTAGGAAATTCAATATTATATGTGACTTTTCTTAATGTGTGCAATTCTATAAACCAGCAATTAACAATATATACATTTAACACATAAATATATAGTAGAGGACTATTAAAAGGAGCTGGGATTTGCTGGAATGCATGATATGTGTCATTCAGGAATGATACTTGAGACAGAGGCTTAACATCCTCATATAACTGAATGAGCCAGAAATGTCAATAAGCAATGGACATTATGATTTAGTACAGATTGAATATAACAAGCTGGAATCACTGTTATGCTTCATGAGAGAGTCTATTGGAATTCTACTCAGATTTCAGGGGTGGTTTGCCTTCCCTGGCCCTGCAATGTTTGTTTTAATGAATATACAGTCCCAAACCAAGGACATGATTGCTCTATGACAGTGGTCTGAATGATTTGCAATTAGAAGGGAGATTAACTCTGCTCTTCAAAAGTGATGGTTTGAAGATTTCAGGAGCATGTGTGCTACTGTTTCAATTTCAAAGTCTGAGCAAATATACAAACACTTGGGTATGTTTGTGAACCATTAAAGAGAGAATTTCCAATGTCATATGGGATTAATAGAGTATGCATATATTGGATAATATATATCGGCTGGAAACTAATCAAGGAGAGAAGCAACCTAGAACTAAGAAGAAATTTCCTGACAGAACAATTAACCAATGGAACAATTTGCCTCCAGAAGTTGCAAATTCTCCAATACTGGAAGTTTTTAAGAAGAGATTGGACAACCATTTGTCTGAAATGATATAGGGTTTCCTACCTGAGCAGGGGGTTGTACTAGAACAACCAAACTCATAATTTTAAATCCCGTGCATCAGAGACCCTGGGAAAATCCCCCAAAAAGTCTGCAGGAAAATTCCACACTCCATTTTCCTACCGATTGATCATTCTTTATTTGAGGTTTCAGGATACCATCTCCAGCTCCGTTCTCAGCGGGAGAGAGAGAAAGGGAGAGAAAGAGAGAGAGGGAGAAAGAGAGGGGGGAGAGAAAGAGAGAGAAAGAGAAAGAAAGAGAAAGAAAGAGAAAGAAAGAGAGAGAGAGAGACTTTTGTCTTCATGCAAGGAAAGCAGCAGAAGCAACAGAAGTCTTTCTTTCTCTCCCAAAAACTCTGCCAGAATGGCACAGCCTCTTGGAGCAGGATGCCTTTCAGGGTCCCAAAGACTCATTTCTGGTGGAGTTTGAGGGAGAGAAAGCAATACTTTTGCTGCTTTCTTTGCTGCAGCCAAAAGAATAAGAAAGAAATGGAAAGAAGTAGCCCGGTGGCCAGGCGAGGCACGTGGGACAAGTGGGGCAAGTTCCCCCCTCTGTCCTTTCCCCTCTCCCCTCACTACCTTGTGTTACTCACAATGCAAGCGATGCAACCCTTGTGTTCCCACGCAACCTGGATTAATTGCTTTGGGGGTGACATTTCTCTGTGGACCACCAAAATTTTCTCATGGACTACCAGTGGTCCCCGGCCCACTAGACTAGAAGACCTCCAAGGTCTCTTCCAACTCTGTTATTCTATTCTATTCTATTCTATTCTATTCTATTCTATTCTATTCTATTCTATTCTATTCTATCCCATTCATCTTGGGGGATTGTAAAAGGAAACTGTGAGAACTAATTAGCCCATGGACTTTGTAGATACTTATGATATAAGGATCACAAAAGAAAATAAAACTATATAGAAAACATATTATAATCAGAACAATAATAAATCCAGCAATCTCACTGTTGACTAAACCCCCAAATACAGACAGATTAAAGACTCAGAAATAATTAGGCAACATTTACCGTAGCTGATGTATTTACAAACTGTTCAGAGAATAAAAAGCAACTTAAGAAAAAAGGTTTTCAAGACAATTGACAATATGTTAAACAATGAATATAGAACCAAGAGCACTTATTAGGATAAAGGTACAAATTGATATTAAAATATGAGAAAATATATAAAAGACTATATAATAAATTGGATGCAGAACTTTTACAGAAACAATTACAATGGGAGGATTTATGGAAGGAGTAAATAAAACATACTCCATGGTATAGTTTAAGAGAAAGTTGGTACAAAATATTTTATAAATAATATGTAACTTCATCCTTAACTGCAAAAAATACATAAATTTATAAATATGTTGGAAATGTGATAAAGAAGGAACAAAGTACTGGAAAAAAAACACCAGGTTATTGAAAACAAAACTTGAAAGGAAAACTTTAATGTGTTTTATTTATTTTTTTAGCTAGGAATCTTTTCAAAACAAATAAATTAAAAATGCTACAATCCATTAGATGTATGAGAGCAGAATTGGCCCAATACTAAAAAAGGAATATTTTGCTGACAATATCAATCTGGGAAACAAAACTTGGAGAATAGGCAACAAAGGCAGACTTAGCAGAAGTTTAACTAATTTTAAGCCAGAATGGTGTCCTTTTATACAGTATATTACATTACAAAATGAAGTAGACTTATTTTTGAGCACAATTTTTAAGGGAGAAATATATGATATAAAGATGGTAACCAGTGAAATTTAATGTTAATGAATAATTTGATGTAATCACCAGTCAGGTATAATGAGTGATAAGCTGAAGTGTTTTTACTGAGTATTTTTTTCTCTCTGTTTTTTTTTAATAAAATCAATATACTTATCAGTGTTCAATGTTTTGCTGCGTAATCAAACTTTAAATGCTGTGTAATCAAATTTTAAATAATAAAATAATCTCTATCCCAACAATAGACAGACAGACAGACAGACAGACAGACAGACAGACAATAGTAGCTAGCTAGATGATGATAGATAAACAGATAGATGATGGATGGATAGATGATAGATAGATAGATAAGAGACAGATTGTAAAAATCTGTATAAACTTAATGTCAGTAAAAGATTCTTAATCCTAAGAAAAGTGCAACAAGGTAATTATTATGCAAGGAAGTGGGTTTATCGAAGCAAAACTATCTATTGGGGATGGGTTCAGATTCCTGCACTTAACAGGAGGATAGACTTATTAGCTTAAATGGTCCTTATGTGATTTTCCCATAAAATCAGATGTGCTCCTCTCAGAAATGGAACTATTTTATTCCTTGCTGCAATATTACGTGCTGTATAAAACACGCAGCATTGTAGATCAATTTCATACTTCCATGGAATTATGGAGATAAGAAAAACTCCAAAATTCTCATTAAGACAGGACTATCAAATCTGGTGTCCAAAATATTACATATCCCTAGACGTCAGAAGACATACAGAATGTCTTTGATGCTATTCAACGGTTGTCTGTAATTTTGCAAATCAGATCCAGTAGACTAAATCAAGATTATAATTAATGAAGTCAGCTCAAAAGCAGAAAATAACATTCCAGTTTTTAAAAATGCTTAATTTCCACTAGAAAGAAACCAATGCTCTTTTTATAAGGATTGAACCTTACATAAAGCATGGTGCCCACTCATAATGGCACAATAATTGCAGATGGCTTTATTTATGATGGGCTACATAATCCAGCCCAAGTTATACAACATTCAGTTCTGCTTATTTCAATGTGTTTAATTTATGTAACTATTTTAGTTTTCCATCAAAACTTTAGAGAATTGTGTTTATAACTGCATTGCACCCAAAATGTGTTTTTGTTAATCTTTAAATTGTAATCACAATAAAAAAAGTAAAGAAACCAACAGCAACAAAACCACCATACCACAATAAATTGGCCATTGAGTTTCTAATTATAGCTTTTTTTCCCTCTCATTCAAAACAGTAATCAGAATAATGAACCATATGTCCATATAGCATTATTTTGGTAAAGCAGGGTTAAATATCTGGAAAACAAGGGAGGGGGAGTTCACAAAATCTAGAATTATTCTTTATTTATTTACCAGTATTCTTTATTTACCAGTAATCTTCTAGAGCAGGGCTGTCAAACTCCCGGCCCACAGGCCAGATGCTTCATATGCTGGTCCCACCCATGCCCAGTTTAACAAATGGGGGAAAAGTCCCGATAGGTCACGTGACAATGTGAATTTGATACCCCTGTTCTAGAGGCCAAAGGCTTTTCAACTTTTATGGTTCATGAGCCCTATAAGCAACTTTTTTTTAAAGTAACTCTTCCTGTAAATCATGCTATATTCTTCATAAATACATCTGTGGAATTTGTAGGGTTGCAAAACTGATTTGACCTTTCCTTCTTCCACAGTTGTGTTTTCAGCTTTGCCCTTAGCCAGCAATGCTGAAATTCCCACATAGTTCCTCAGTTGTGTACTATGCAGAACAACATTGCCTAAGTTCTGAGATCCATCAAGGTGAACTAAGTTGAACTAAGTGGAAGGATACATGCAGTGTTCATATTTTTAAAACCTATCCCTGATACAGTCTTACCCGCTGCATCTTGCTCGCTGATACTGGCAAAGCATAAGGTCAAAACTGATGACCTCCTATTATCATACTCTTTGCCCTGATGCATCAAAATAATTGCTTTTGTGGGGGGGCTGTTGGGGAATTCTGTTAGTGATAACAAAGCCATTCACAGATTAAACAGCTTATTGTTCAATAGAGGTTTGATCATCTGCTTGAAATAATAAAGCATAAAGAGAATTATTTACCACTTCAAAGAATCACTCAGGATTTCTTATATTCTAATTGCACACAGAATTTCTTAGCAATAAGCCTCTTAGTGTTCAATGGGCCTTACTCCAGATATGCTACTATACATATTAAAATAGAAGTGTCTTTTGCTGTCCCAGGACCACAAATTCATTGCAAGGTTTTGTAAACATAATATTAAAGGTTAGTGTATGAAGTACTGGTTAAAAGTTTTGGGGATCCCAAGTCTTCAAGATCACCCTTCAACCATGATACTCATTGAGTGACTTTGAGTAGTCACATTCTGTCAATCCATCTTACCTCAATGGTTGTCGTTGTGTGGACAAAATGCAGGGAGATTCCCATACAAATTGCCAGGAGTTGCATTGGACTTCTAGACAAAAACACTGCATAATACAATTGTGTTAAGTTTAAAATAAATCTAATGTGCCAGATTCCACTGTGTTTTCATTTTTTTTTATTGCAGTAGTATGTTATGTACATTTTAGCAGCTATGATTAAATTTTCAAGTAACCTTGTATAAGTTTCTCTGCAGTTTTTCACCCCATAATATAGGAAGGGGAATGCAAACAATGCAAATGAGTTTACTGGTGGAAGTTTGGGCGGGGGGGAGGAATCTGCAATTACATTAAAATAATTCACTGTTTTCAAATAAGTGTTGGTTGTGCAATTTTTCTGTTATTATTTGTAACATAAAGCAGTAAGCCTCACTGAAGACCAACAGACTTGTTCCTTAGTCACATGTTCAGGGATTGCCCTGCAAATCTCAGTTGCCCAAGGTAATAATTGAGAATACTAAAGCTCTATAAGAGAATATTTCCCTTTTACTGTACACAGTAGAATTCTTTGAAAATGCTCCCATGTGCTTAGCTGACAGATTTGAAACATTTGCATCTTAGAGACCACTCGTTGCTTCAGGTCATTTTATGGAAAGACTACAAATGATGGAATGTCAGATAATGAAATATTTTCTATCTGGGTCATGCAATATTCTATAATATGGTCCAGTCATTTCTAAAGGCATAACATTTTATTACACCAACAAAACTGCAGTTTTCAGCATAAGTCCAGGGAAATGTTTGCAGTTGAAAGCAATTAAACCCATGGCTGACTCACATGTGCTCACCATATGAGCTCTACATAATATTATTGCACATGAGGGATAAAATGCTGTAGCCCTCCAGATGCTGCTAAGGCCTCATCTTTGCATTTTCCTAACTCAAACACTAACATAACTTAGGAACTACTTTTTTTAATATCTTTTCTTCAGATATTGTCTTCCGGATGAGTCCAGAGACAAATTTTTGAAGGAGTTTAATTACATCTTTAGCTGTTCCAGTTTTAAGTATCTAATTTTTGCAATGGATATGACTTAGCATGATTCATTGATAATGTGGTTTAAAAATATGATCAGGGATTGGATTCTTCTGAACTCCATCTTAACTTGCTAAAAATATGTATGTCCCCTATGAAAGCTGGATCTCAGCATTTCACCTCAGCATTTCAGTTAGTCATCTGCAGAGGTTCTTCAGACCAACTAAATGCTGTGGACATAGTATACTTAGACTTCAGCAAGACATTCAACAAAGTAGTCCAAACCTACTTGGTAAACAAGAAAAATGTGGGATAGACAGCATCACCACCAAACAGATTTGTAACTGGCTGACAAACCATACTCAAAGAGTAGTCCTTAATGGTATTATGTCTACATGGAGGGAAATAAGCAGTGGCGTACTACAAGGTTCTACCTTAAGTCCAGTATGCTTCAATATCTTCATAAATTACTTAGATGAAAGAATAAAAAGGGGACTCAACAAATTTGCAGATGATGCTAAACTGGCAGGAATAACTAACACCCCAGAAGACAAGCTCAGGATCCAGAAAGATCTTGACACATTTGAACACTGGGCCCTATCCAACAACATGAAATGTGTTGTGTTAGCAGGCGGACACACCAGGCAGACACGGTGCTGAAGAATAACATTGCTTTTATTTGAAAAAGGTAGCAGGTTATCGTGGCTGCCCAGCTGGGCTGGCAGCCAGCTGGCTGGAGCAGCTGATGCCGTTTGACAGCTCCTTTTATAGTCTGCTGTCAAACGGCACCAACCAATGGGAACAGTCAGTGCTCCCGCTCAAACTGCGGACCAGATTGAAGACTTAGCTAGTCAGGGACACTACACCCCTTTCCCCTAGCTAAGTGCATGCGCGGCCCTGCCTCCTGGGGATCCATGGTACAGAAGAGGAAGTTGAACTAGTAGCTGCTTTGCGCACCTCCCCCATCTTAGCTTCCAGGAACAGAACCCTGACCTGTCGCAAGGTAGGAGCACTCGGCTTGGGAAGGAGACCCTGACAAGCTTGGTGAGTAACCATGCCTTGGTGACATCCAACATGTGGTGGACTAGGGGTCCCCGAATCCTGAGGGCTGTGGGTCAGTACTGACAGTCGCCTGTTTGGAGCCAAGCTGCAGAGATGGCAGGCAAGTTCCATTTGGGCGAGCAGCATGCGAGTTTAGCTGTGGCTTGCGTGAAGGGAGATGAGCAGAATGTGGGGGACCGCTGAGCTAGGGAGTTGACTACGAAGGTCAAGGCCTAAGGGCCGAAAGAGGAGCAGGCACATCATGCTCCCTCGGCCCCCTTAGGACGAGAACTTCCAACCTCCCCCTTACCCAGCTTTTGCCCTCCTGGGGGCGTATTGCCACTGCCGAGGAATACAACCTCAGTGGGAAGGACCCTGGAGGTGGGTGCGTGACCTAAGGGCCGAAAGAGGAGCAGGCACGTCGTGCTCCCTCGGCCCCCTTAGGACGGGAAGATCAAGGCCTAAGGGCCGAAAGAGGAGCAGGCACGTCGTGCTCCCTCGGCCCCCTTAGGGCAGTGACAATCCAACCTCCCGCCTACTTAGCTTTTGCCCCCCTGGGGACGTATTGCCACCACCAAGGAATGCAAGCCCAGGTGGCAGGACCCTAATGGTGGGTGCGTGCTTCCCTATTCAGCACCTGACACCCACCACCCCCCTAAATACAGGACCCCTTCCCCCAGAGTCACTTGGAAGGGGGGGCAGAGAGACCCCTTCCCCCAGAGTCACTTGGAAAGGGGGGGGCAGAGAGACAATTTGTCAGCGGCTGAGAGGCACGTAGACACCACGCCCAACTTCAGAGTTAGAAGCTCTTGAATTCGCCGGGCAAACTCTTCCTGGGTCTCCTCCTCGGGGAAGAGCAGCAGCGGAGGATTGCCACCCTGCAAGCAGTAGCCCTTCAGTGACTCCAGCAGTTCCGTGCGGCTCTCAGCGCCGGCCACCTCCAGGAAGACGCGGGACCAGCAGAGGAAACCGGCGGCATCGTTCAGCACAGGCGCGCTGCAGGAGGCCAGCAGGCCCAGGACGTTGTGGTCAAAGGGCGTGACGTGGTTGGCCACCAGGACGCAGGCGCAGGAGCGCACAGCTGACCGGGAAGACGTGCAGCCCCATGAAGAGCCGCACCAGCAGCAGGCACAGCCCCACTGGCGCATAGAGCAGCAGCGCCAGCAGCACCGGCAGCGGCCCGTCGCTCGGCAGCCGGTGGGAGTCGAAGAGGCGCTCGGGGCTGGCGGTGGCGGCAGCGGCGGGGACGGAGGCGGCTCCATACCTGCCCGGGGCGCTTCGCCGGCCTTCACGGGCGAGCTGCAGGTGCGGCAGCCATCTTAGGTGCCTGGAGGGCGCCGTCTGTTCCTCGGCTGGGGAGGCTTTAGGCTTTTTGCACTCTTGGTAGCGCCAACGGGGGTGCCTTTCGGGCGACATCTGTTCCTCGGCTGGGGAGGCTTTAGACTTTTGCGCTCTTGGTAGACCAACGGGGGTGCCTTTGGGCGACGTCTGTTCCTCGGCTGGGGAGGCTTTAGACTTTTGCGCTCTTGGTAGCGCCAACGGGGGTGCCTTTCGGGCGATGTCTGTTCCTCGGCTGGGGAGGCTTTAGACTTTTGCGCTCTTGGTAGCGCTGCTTGGCAGGCTTTAGACTTTGCGCCTTGGCAGCACCGAGGTTTCGGGCATCGTCTGTCCCCTCAGTCAGGGAGGCTAAGGTGCCTTTAAACTTAGCGCTCTCTGAAACGCAGGCAGTGGTGCCTTTCTCCTCAGTCAGGGAGACTTTGAGTTTCGCGCCCTCAAAAGGGCGCACGCAGCAGTGCCTGTTAGGCAGTGATTTTTTCCTCAGCTGAGGAGGCTCTTTAAATTTGGCGCGCGCAGAGGTTGTCTGCGGCTCCTGACATTCAGTGGCTTTGGCTCTTTCTTCAGTGACTTAGCTCAGTTGTCTTGCCTGGGCATCTCTGCTGTAATCCCACCCTCGTCGCCAGTGTTGTGTTAGCAGGCGGACACACCAGGCAGACACGGTGCTGAAGAATAACGTTGCTTTTATTTGAAAAAGGTAACAGGTTATCGTGGCTGCCCAGCTGGGCTGGCAGCCAGCTGGCTGGAGCAGCTGATGCCGTTTGACAGCTCCTTTTATAGTCTGCTGTCAAACGGCACCAACCAATGGGAACAGTCGGTGCTCCCGCTCAAACTGCGGACCAGATTGAAGACTTAGCTAGTCAGGGACACTACAAAATGTAATGTGGAGAAAAGCAAGGTTTTACATTTAGGTAGGAAAAAACCAAAGGTACAAGGAGGTGAAACCTGGCTCAAAAACAGTAACTGTGAGAGGGACCTAGCTGTCTTAGATTTAGAGGACGGTCACTTAAGTATAAGCCTGCAATGTGTGACAGCAGCCAAAAAAGCTAATACAATCCTTGGTTGCATAAACAGAGGCACAGGATCACATGAAGTATTAGTACTGCTTTATAAAGCCTTAGTAAGACCACAGCTGGAATATTGCATCCAGTTTTGGCCACCACATTACAAAAAATATCTTGAGACTTTGAAAAAAGTGCAAAAAAAAGCAACTAGAATGATTAAAGGTCTGGAGAGTAAAATGTATGAAGAACAGTTGCAGGATCTAGATTTGGCTAGTCTAGAGAAAAGAAGGACCGGGGTGACATGATAGCAGTATTCCAGTATTTGAGAGGCCGCCACAAAGAAGAATGGGTCAACTTATTTTCCAAAGCACCAGAAAGCAGGACAAGAAACAATGGATGGAAACTAATCAAGGGGAGAAGCAACCTGGAATTAAGGAGAAACTTCCTAACAGTGAGGACAATTAACCAGTGGAACAACTTGCCTCCAGAAGTTGTAAATATTCCAATACTGCAAGTTTTTAAGAAGAGACTGGACAGTCACTTGTCTGAAATGATATAAGGTCTGCTTGAGGAGGGGGTTGGACTAGAAGACCTCCAATGTCCCTTCAGGCTCTTTTCTGATTGCTTGATTCATAATACTGTTTATGGTGAGGGGCCCTTGGTGCTCTCTGAACTTGGTTGTTTTCTTGCAGGTGTTTCATGACCCAAATAGTAATCTAATGATGTTAACTTAGTTAGGTAATGAAATGTCTGCAAGAAAAGAACCAGAGAGCACCAAGGATTCCTAATTTCAAGCCTGAGCTACAAATATTCTCCTTTATTAAATTTGTTGTATCTCTTACAGTTCTTGAGAAAGTGCCTCTATTGCACAGAATTTTGAGAGAAACCATAAAGAGATTCAATCTTTATCAGTTGTGTGTCTGTGGTTGGTTATACCACCAATAAATGTCTTGCAGGTTTTCTGTTGCTTCTGCTAAAGGTGCTAGTTCATTGTCAGGTTTTTTTTACTGTTTTTATAGTACTGAGAGATATGATCTATTTTGCTAGTCATATGTCATTTTACAGACTCAATTGGCTATTTTAAGTGCTGCTGGCTATAAAATGCTTACTGCTATTTTCTGCTGGTTGAAGATAGGCTCACTTGTTACCAATTGCTTTTCCCTTTTTCTTACATCACACAATTGTTTATCCACTGCTCTGCACTCCTGACCTCTCATCCAGACTATGTTTAGACACATGTTCAGAAATAGCCCAATAGGTACCAGGTGCAGAACAGAGATGGGCTGCTGCTGGTTCACACCGGTTCTGGTGGACTGGTAGTTAAGGTTAGGCGCAGTTCGGTGAACCGGCAAGTCCCACCACTGTCTGGCCCTGCCCCTGCCCATTTTTGCCCTGTTTTTGAGCCATTTTCTGGGCCATTTTGGGGTCATTTTCCAAGCCAAAAATGGCCTGAAAGTGCCCCCAAAACCAGTCTGAAAAATGGTCTGAAAACTGGCCCAAAACTGGCCTGTTTTGGGGCCATTTTCAGGCCATTTTAGAGCCAAAATGGCCTGGAAAACATCCTTAAAAATGGCCCCAAAACAGGCAAAAAAATGGGTGGGGGCAGGGCCAGCCAGTGGTGGGATTAGCCCCAACTGGCTGAATCTACCTCTTCCTTTGAGGCAAATGGCCAGGAGGTGGAACTGGGTGTGATGAGTGATATAACCCACCCAGTCACACGACCAACTGACCATGCCTACCCAGCCAGAGAACCGGTTGTTAAAAAATCTGCAGCCTACCACTGGGGCAGAATATGCCCATGCCGGCAATCTGTTACTTGGGCAATTTTTGATAGGCAGCTAAAGACACCAGCCCAATCAGTTATTCACATGCCTGCTCTTCTATATACTCAAAGAAGAAAAAGGTAGAGAATCTACAAATTACTCTCCTTAACTGTGCCTAACTTCCAGGGAAATATATTTAGGCTATGGCATAGTATTTAAAATATCAGTATAGCATTATCTGCCTCACAGTTCTGAACTGAAGAAGCTTCTTGGATGAGAAATGAAACATCTTCAAGGGGAAAGTCCAGTTGCCTTTTGAAAAAGCACCTTTGGGGCATCTATACTCAAGGCTGGCTCAGCCTTCCATCCTTCCGAGATGGGTAAAATGAGGTACCAAATTGTTGGAGGCAATATGCTGACTCCATAAATGGCTTAGACAGGGCTGCAAAGCACTGTAAAATGTTATATAAGTCTAAGTGCTATTGCTATTGCTATAGGGCCCACATTTTGGCATTGGTATATTGTTTTTACACATCTATTTTCCCTTCTATTTTTCCAAACAGGATTCAACATTGCTGATGGCAGTTTAATAGCTGCTGCTGCTCAACGCTGCTTGCTCTTCTTGTCCTGTTGCTTCTCACTCAGGGAGTCTCTTTTAGAAGTGACTATCAACAGGAACAAGAAATAACAACAGCAGTTTCTGGTCAACCCATGTTTGTTTTTCAGCAGTGTTATTGCTTGGAAGCATAAGATTTACAGCTGAAAGTGTCTGCTTTATGGGCTTTACAAAATATAAGTTCGCCTTCTAACTAGCTGTAGACCTGAAATGAGACCTCCATGTCATTTTAATTTTTGTTATTTATTATGAATCATCTTTGGAAATCAATTCTCTTCATGTTACTTGTACAAAGGAGATATGTAGTGGTTGCTAGAAGATCCTTGCCATGGCATCCACATAATCTTGTCACCTCTGTACAACAAATATTAGCATTGTCTCCTTAGTTTAGGCTTTAACTGGACCAGATCACTTAGTTGATAATGTTAGGAATATAAGTCACCTAACAGGTATTTGGGTTAGAAATATATAAACCAGGATAGACATTTTAAAACTGTATCTTTAAGAAAATGCAAAACTATAATTAGGTGTGGTTTCTCAAACGGCCATAAGATGGAGCCAGAAACCTGGTTTGTCTTAGTCTGAGTCTCAGAAGAGAGTGTGAGTAAGTCTCTGCTTTCCTTCTGTTGGAAAGTATTGCCGTTCCTCCATTTTTCCTAATTGACTGATATTTCTGGATTTAATGTAAGTCTGTTACTCAACTGTTTTTTGACACTGGACTTTGATATTTGGTTTATCCCTGGATTGAAAAATAGACTGATTTACCTGTGAATGACTTTGGATTGCTTGTTTGGACTTTGCTTAACATTTCTGGAAGTAAAAACCTACATTTACTGTACAGTGTATCTGTGTGCTGTGTATGTGTATTATTCAAACACTACTCTCAAATACGTCTCCCTATATGCGCTCATTCTCCTAACAGGGAATTACCTCAACAGATAAGAATTATACCGGATTATAGGAATAATATAGATTAGTGTTAACTTTAGAGAAAGAGTATGAAGTATTCTTTAATGTATATCTGTGATTATGGATCACAGTATGCATTTGGAGATAAATATGCTTTGAAGAACGTAGCTATATAATTTTCTGTAAATGGATTTATATGCTGGCCATATGCAAAACTAGTAACATCTTGAAAGATACAAATATTGCAATCTTAACCACAGTTATTTTGGAATGGTACTACTTATATCTGACAAAATGATGTGTAAGAATGCACATATCCCTATTGTTTTACAACAGGGCATTTTATGGTTCGCGGGCCACACCTGGCTGTGTCTGCCTGGCCCATGATGTCAGCAGCATCGGGGGGAGGGCATTGGTGGCATCAGCCACAGAACATTGGTGGGACGGGGGGCATCAGTGGGAAAGGCAATGGGATGACAGGGAAGTAGGAGCAACTCTCACAACACTGTTTCTCATGTGTTCCCATGAAAATATTAATTGCACCCTTGTCTTACAGCAGGGGTGTCAAACTCAAGGCCCGTGGGCCAGAAATGGTCCATGGGGTGCTTAAATCTGGCCCACGGGGGTGCCCTGGAAACAGTGAAGGACTGGCCTGTGGTGCCTCTGCCAGTGAAAACAGAGCTTGGGGGGACCATGCACAGCCCTCCTGAGCTCCATTTTTGGCTGCGACTGCCTCATGCAGCCTTGTGCCAGTAAAAACAGAGCTTGGGAGGGCTGTGCGAGGCCCTCCTGAGCTCCACAGGCGCCTCAACACAAGTGACATTGAGCTGGCCACGCTCACTCTGGCCACACCCACCCAGCCCCCTGAGATCAAACACAACCCTGATGTGGCCCGCAATGAAATCAAGTTTGACACCCCTGTTTTTGAGGTTCTTTACCAAGGATCCCATTTTTTGAAGTTTATTCAGAATTTCTACCTATTTAACAGATGGCTGGTTCTTAAATACATCCCGCATTCAGTTTAATTTACCTCATTGATCCAGGTTTCTAAATGGATACTTGCATAATCAAGAGCATCATCACAAAGGATATCCAGCTGGTATCCTGACTTGTAACTGGATGTGATCTATTTTGTGCACATCATGTTCACCTTGTAATCTATATTTCCTGATTAGTCACCGAACTAGGCTGTTGACATTGACTCATTTTATATTCAAAACCAGATTTATTTATTTTAAAAAAAAATCTAAATCCTGGGCTCGCCTTTCCCATAGTATGTCACATTTTCCCAGATGACTGAGCTACAAATGCAACATGTTGCATAATGTCAAAAGACAACTGTACGGAAATAACAAAAAAGAAGTTGTGGCTTAATTCATTCATGTCTCATCATCTCAGGGTTGCTTTTTTTTTACTATTATAATATTCCTCAGATAGCAGAAAATATATTTGTATTTCAATTTTAATTACAATCTGTTTTTCCTCTCTCCTTTCTGGTGATTCAGGACCTTATTCATTTCGCATTTTGTTAACAAGACACCATTTAAAATTCTTGACATTAATAAACAGTCATTTTGCAAAGGCTGACTGCATGTGTTTGAAACTATAAAGTGCATCAGTTAGGTTTTTTTTAAGTAGGTAAAGGAATTTAAGGTGGATAAGAGATAAGAAATACCACTATGGTACAATCAAAAATAGGTCCATAGAATCCAGCAGACATTATTTGGATGTATCTCCCAGCTTGCCTCACTACTCTAATGGAAAAGATATTTGGAAATTTTTGTGTTTTCTTTTCATGCCTCTAGGAAAATGTTATTAGTTTCTCCAGAAAATAAATGAATTGCTAGTTGCATCCCTCTGTTTGAAAGTTTACCATCCTGAAAACAAAAGAAAACTGAAAGCTATGCAAAGGTAATAGAAATATCTGAGCAGAAGAAAGAAAATGATATTAAGAAACATTTTGGAAATGAGGCAATAGCATTTAGACTTATATACCACTTTACAGTGCTTCACAGCCCTCTCTAAGCAGTTTACAGAGTCAGCATATTGCCCCCAACAATCTGGGCCCTCATTTTACTGACCTCAGAAAGATGGAAGGCTAAGTCAACCTTGAGCCTGGTGAGACCCGAACTGTCAAACTGCTGGCAGCCAGTAATCAGCACAAGTAGCCTGCTGTACTGCATTCAAACCACTGTGCCACAGCAGCTCAGGCAACTGGTTCTCCATTGTCACCTTTTATTCTCCATCTCAAAAATTTCAAAGATATTCATTCACCAGTTTTAAAATGTGGTACCACTAGGCTGATATCCTAGAAGTGAAAGATCCCAACTTGAGCATTGCCACAGGACTAGATTGCTGAAGTCCCTGCAGGTACTCCTTGACTTTAAATATTTCATTTAGTGACCATTTAATGTTACATCACTGAAAAAAATGACTTTGACCTGTCATGCCCCTGTTGGAATCTGATTCCGAGGGGGAGGTTGAGCAGCTGACAGGGAGTGGGAGTGTGGCTCCAGTGGCTGTGGAGGAAACTGGGGAAGGGCAGTCTGGCTGGGCATTCAGAGGAACACCCAGGGCCACCCCCTCTTCATCCAGGGGTACACAGGGAGGAACAGATAAGGGAGCAATGTGAATTAAGTGGGTTATGGGGGAGAAAAGGGCCCTGATTCCCTTCATTAGCTGCAGCTGGGAAAACAGGATTTTAAAAGGGTGTTTGGCACAGCACCTTGCTGGAAGCAAAGTGTGCATTATCTTTGTTTGTCACATCTTATCTGGGTTCTGGCATCATCCCAACTGTGTGTCTTTCATTATCTTTTGAAGTCTGCAATTCCTTATCCTGCCTTGTCTCGTTAATTGCTGCAATGTGGTTTGTGTTGGTTTTTATTTATAATTTATATGTACTTTGAGTTCGGACTGAATTTCTTCCCTTTAAAAACTGTTCTTGGGAGAGTTTTTTCTCCAACTGATGATAACTGGACATTGGGGGCCAAGTTGGAGGTATTAAAGGGACTTTACCTACTTTTGTGACTTTGTTGCTTTTGTGCCACGCCCCGGGTCTTCACATGACTGTTCTGTACAACCACCGAAGCATCCCCATGGTTATATGATCAAAATTTGGATGCTTGGCAACTGACTCACATTTATGATGATTGCAGTATTCTGGGGTCATGTCACCTTTTCCAACAAGCAAAATCAAGGGGAATCCAGAGTTCTTTAACAACTGTGTTACATAATATAATAGCAATAGCACTTAGACTTACATGCCACTTCACAGTGCTTTACAGCCCTCTTAACAAATTAACTTAACAAATATTTTATTTAACAACCAAAATGTTGGGCTCCATTTTAGTCATAAGTCGAGGACTACCTGAAATTCATAGAAGGTTCATATATTTAATCAAAAATGCCAGTAATTGTTGCCATCTGCCTTATTGTATACTTTATATTCTCTTCTTATTTATATTTGGAAGAATTGACATAATGTGGAATATGTTTGAGAATTGATCCACTCCTGAAAATATTCCAGAAATAAACACCCTACAGGATATAGTCTTATTTTACATATATAAGCCACACACCATTTAGGCATACATTTAAGAAAATCAATTTTTCAGTCATTCATCAGCTCTGCTCACTTTGGGTGTCTCATAGCTTACCTAAATTGTTCTCACTTAGGCATGTTGAATGTTCTCCACCAAGTTTATTAGTCTGTTCATGTGAACTTGACTACTTGGTTTAAATAATTTTAGCAGCATTACTAAAGAAACATCATAAATAGATGCATTCAGAAGAATTTCTTTAGGTGAAGATGCAAAAATAGAAACAACAAAATCAATTGGTCATCTTTTCAAGATTAAATGGTTGACTTCTTCCTAAGGGAGGTGAAGGTTCTCTTGGTGCAATATTTTCCTTAGGAGATAAAGTACATGTACAGCAGACATCCTATGGCTCAAGAACCCTTGCTCCCTGCAATAGTTCCTGAGAACTGAAAGTATATTTTTTATATTGTTTTGGGAAAGAAAGTATATGACAACTGTGATATAAGTTCTTAAAAATGCATGACTGTTTAAAAAGTACTAAGAAAATCTCCAAAACATATTCAGAATGGTTCCTGCCCACATGTACAGTGTAGTCACATCCTGGCCTTCAAGATCCTTTCCCCAACACTAGTAGGGCCTTTGACTAATAAAATAATGCCTATCTCATAGCGGTCTTGCTTTGATGGTTGCTCAGGCCCAGGTGAATCAAAGATGGAGAAAGCTGAGGATGCCTAGATATTAGATCAGATTCAAGGGGAACCGGTCATGCCCTGTCACAATCTGAATTTGAGGAGGAAGATGAACAACTGACAGGGTGTGGGAGTGTGGCTCCATTGGCTGTGGAGAAAACTGGAGAAGGGCAAAGTCAGGCTGGGCAGAGCAGGGAAAAAGGTTGTTCAAAGGAAGACCCAGGCCCACCCCCTCTTCATCCTAGGGCACGCAGGGAGGAATATAGAAGAGAGCAACATGGGTTGTGTGGCTTATGGGGGAGGAAAGGGCCCTGATTCCCTTCATTAGCCACAGCTGGGAAGAAAGTTTAAAAGAAATATATGTTGCATGTGGCAGCTGCTGGGAGCAAATGTGAGTTTATCTTGTGTTGACTTTGGTTATCTTTGTTCCTGGCGTGTTGAATTATTGCCGTACCTTCATGTCTGGAATTTTTGCTCCTGTCCTGCCAAACTAATTACCCCAATTTGCCTTGATTGGACTTATAATTATAGTTTTTGTTGACCATGTTTTGGACTTGATTCTCTGCAGTCAAAGGCTGTTCCTGGAAGAATTTTTCTCAAGCCAGAAGGTAACCAGGACATTGGGGGCAAAGTTGGAGCTAATAAAGGGACTCTTATTGATTATCTAACTATGTTGCCTTTGTGCCACACCCTGGGTCATCACAGAACCTGAGGCTGACATGACCAACAAACACACATCAGTTGAAGGCCAAAAGATGGTTGGACCTTAGAGCACATTGAATTAAGTGCAGAGCACAACACAAGAGAACTGTGAGGCTTTTTGCATAGTAGGAACTATTCCTGCTTCTGGAAACTCTGTTTCTTTGTAATCTGGATCAGATTATGACTATGATGTTTTATGAGTTTTTCAACCTGAAGAGGAAAAAAATGAAGAAAACCAGCATATAAAGAATATAACTATACTATTACTTTTTAGTTTGGTATCTATCTTATTACACTGAGAGAATGTTAAATCATTTGATGAATACCTTCAACCTACAATGCTATTAAAATTCATACAGTTTCCTGTGAGACTGTGTGCTTTTGGACACATTAACTAAGAATTCTGTCTTGTTTGATATACATCAATTGGGCAATCTCAATAAAATAAATGTTACTCAGCTTTCCCAATAAAGTGTTGTTTAAAACCTTCTTTAACCTTTCTAAAATCTTCTGTTGACTTATACCTTGACTACATAAGCTGTATATATACCTTTTAAGTTTAAATCAACTTAGTGAAATAAACTTGAAATATATCTGTATTTGGGACCATATACCTTAATAGCAGTATGCATTTTGTTCATTAAGTAGGCATAATGTATATTCACAGAATCTCAGAAGCCATCACAAACTGAAAGTTTCCAAAATTGAACAGGATATACCTTAAAGAAGGTCAATTCTACAGGAGGAGGAGGAGGAGGAGGAGGAGGAGGAGGAGGAGGAGGAGGAGGAGGAGGAGGAGGAGGAGGAGGAGGAGGAGGAGGAGGAGGAGGAGGAGAATAAGTTCATTCAGGATCTGATTCTTTGTGATACTATGAGCCTGGTCCCTCCGCATCTTCTGATCTTGCACTACTTCTTTGAGTTGTTCTATGCTCTGGCTGGTGTTAGCTTTGATGGTATCCAGACATTCTGTTCTTTGGCAGACTAATTTTCTTTTACTGCTAACTCTTCCAAACATATTTGCTTTCTCCAGTGAATTTCCCTACATGACATGTGCAAAATAACTGAGAAACAGTTTTGTGATTTTGGCTTCCAGTGATAGTCTGGTGTTATGCAACCCAGTATTTGCTGTCCAAGTAATGTACAGCATAGATATGTTAGGCACCTTTATGCAATCCAGTCCAAGTAATATACGGCATAGATATGTTTTGGATGTGTTGAACTCATTATTAATTAGATTTATAGCAGTAGCACTTACACTTATACACTGCTTCATAGAGCTTTACAGCCATCTCCAAGCAGTTTACAGAGTCAGGATATTGCCCCCCAACAAGCTGGGTCCTCATTTTATTGATGTTGGAAGGATGGAAGGATGGGTCAACCATGAGCTGGTGAGAACTGAACTGCTCACAGTCAGCAGAATTAGCTTGCAATACTAATATCAACATGTGTCAATGAATTTTTATAACAATTAAATAGATAATGCTACTTCTATCTACAGAATGTGATTCTAGGAAAGTAATTGTTTATATCTTTGACACCAAATAGAAAAAAAAGTGTATAAGAACAAAATAACGTACTGATGAATGAATTGAAGCAATTACAATGAAGACATAAGCAGAACTTATGTTTAATTTAAAGCAGAGATTCAGTGATTGGCAATCAATTATATTTAATGAAAGTAAATTAAACTTATGAAAGTATGGATTCTGGCAAAAAGAAATGTTTTCAGAAAGGTAATAAACCTGAAAAAATGTTGGCTTATCAGTTGTGAAAAACACAACAGAAAAGAAGTATTACTTTAATTTTGGATATTTTCCACTCCAGAAGAGATGATGAACTGATTTGTTTTGCTTCACTTTTAGATATATTTTATCTTGCTTTACTAATTTTACAAATATTCAAGGTGGAAAACTCCTTCTTCTAAAGTCACCCAGCTACCTAAGGCAGGACTAGAACTCACAGTCACCTAATTTGGTGAATAGACATCAAATATGGAGAACTTTTAAAAATTCCTGAACATAGAAGACAGGTCATATGATATACAAATCAACAAAAGGGAGCCCTTGGTAAGCCAAAGTGCAAGAAGATGGAACAAAAGAAGCAATGGGGGAAAAATATGAAATTGAATAAATCTCTAAGACCAGATGACTTTAATGCAATGTAAGATTTTTAAAGATATCTTAATGAGAGCATTAATGAATGAGGTAATTAGGTAATGAATGAGATATAGCATCAAATACTTTTGGCAAGAGGCTTTTATCTGTTTGATTTACAAATAAGAGAATGACCCAGAGCCATATAGACTTATCTTTTTATGGATTGCAGAGAACTTTTACAGTTTTACTTGAAAGAGATTGAATGTCTGTTTAACTGATCTAATACAGATCCAGAATGGGTTTGACCTGAATAGATACATGAGAGACAGTATTAAATATATATTTTAAATGCTACTGGTTTTTTTAAAGCTTTTTTTTTTTTGACACAGAGAAAAGTTAAGATAAATGTGGAATAGCCTTTCATAATCATGATTTTGAAGAAAATGAATTGCAGCTTGAATTTTCTTACAGGGATATTTAAAAATATAACGAGCAAGAAGCCAAGATGCATAGAATTTTATCAGAAAAAAAAGTATTATAACAAAAGGGACAAGAGCAGGTTGCCTCTTTTATCTTCCTTATTCTTATAGGCATTTGAACAATCAGCTATTGCAATACAGGAAGATAACTTTTTTTAGGAATTACAATTGCAAAACACAATATAAATTGAAGTTATATAATGATAATCTACTTAGATTTTCTCACCCAGAGAATTCTCTAAAAATAAAGGCACGATTTTGCCTTCCAGGACTACACTCATTTTCTTCTAGATTCATGCTGCATCCATTTTGCAATTTGTGATGTCAAATTCTTTCAAGGGTGCAGAACGGACCATGTTAACTTTCACAGTAACTCTTAACTTACTCTGCTTCCCATCAACTCAGCTCAGAGTTCTCCAGTTAGATTTCCTAGGCAACCTTGAAAATGAAGCCAACCTTAATCCCTTCCAGTCAATTTCTACTCATTTTCATAATCCCTGCAAAATTGCCCAATTTTCTCTGCTGTATCCAGTGAGCCCTGAACCTTGACCTCACCTACCATTCAAATTCTGGACTTTAGATAGCCATTATTATCTTTCTATCCTCCCCAATTCCTTATGAGCATACATGGAAACATGTATAGTGGAAACACTATGCTAACTTTTACAACCATGGTAAAAATTTCTAACCAGGGGTGGGATTCAAATTTTTTAACAACCGGTTCTGTGGGCGTGGCTTGGTGGTCATGTGACTGGTTGGACATAGCTTGATGGTCATGTTATTGGCTGGGTGTGGCCAACTCAATATCACTCACATCGAGGCACGCATCTCCTCCCCTGGCCTCTCATGACTGTGGGGATGCTGCAACAGTTGTAAGTGTGAAAAATGGTCATAAGTCACTTTTTTCAGTGCCATTGTAACTTTGAATGGACACTCCACACAAGCAAAGTACCAGCAAAGGAGGGGAAAATAATTTCAGAAATGTTCCTGAGACAGGAAGTCTAGTCCTGCCAAGAATGTAATAAGGGTTAACAGAGAGGCAGTTTCTGTAAGCAACACCAGAATTTTTCCTTCCTGCCTTCCTTACAGGATTAGGCCAGTAATTTCTTCTAACAACCGGTTCTCTGAACTGCTTAGAATGTTAACAACCAGTTCTAGCGAATAGGTGCGAACTGGTAGAATCCCACCCGTTCTTCTAACTAAAGTACCTGGCCACCCAGTGCAGCTTTCAATAGGAATTTATATGGAATAGTATATGAATGCCCAAACTCTTTATACAAGTGGCTCAGAATGTTTTGTTTTTCAAACAAATAGATAAATGTAGGTAGCTTATCAAGGACTGGGAATATGGGGGAGAAATGTTTTATTTTTCCCCTTTCTTTCTGGAGTAGAGGTAAGAGGATTTTGTCAGTCAACAAGCTACTATCATACGGCATCAACAAAATTATTATTTTCACACTCTTCTATTGATCACCTGCAGAGAACATTAAATATCCTACCTTTTCTCAGCATTCCAAGGTTAGCAGCAAGACAATTGCACAACTGCCTTTAAAATCCTTTGACGGGATTGGTGAATGGAAATGGTGCATAGAGAAGTGTCATTAATCATTATCCTCATTTATCCAAGATTGCAAGTGTATATAATGCACCTTGATGGTTTGTTTTTAATTCTTTTCAAATTGCAGCTGACAAATGTATACATGTATTGTATGCAATGAACACAAAGTAAGATTGTTGCATTTACTGCAAGGTAAGGTCGGAAAATATCACTTTCTGCATCATCTTAATGCAATTCTCTGGCAGATATGAAATACTGACTCATACTGAAATATTGCCAAGCAGCACTAAGCTCTCATTGGGTTTCCCTTCGTCTCAATATTATTTTTCTTCCTAGCAACAAATATTTTACAACTTCTCCTCTTTGTAAATGCAAAGCTAGCTTCTGGAACTGAACCCCTTCTCTTGTGGCACCGAATCCCTTCTTTTGTAAAATAACTCCATTCATCTCCCTATGTCAAAGAAGAAATTTTGCTTTAAATTTTAAAGTTGTCACTGAAATCAATCTTGCTCAATCACTGTCAACCATTACTTGCTAATGAACTTCTGAAGTTCATAGAAGATAGGATCGGTTTATCACTGTGATATCAGTTTCACAATATCAGATGTGTCTAATATCAGATGTGCTTCTCATAGCATAACCATTTTTTTTAAAAAAAAAAAATACAATCTTAAACCCATAAAAATTTCAAAAAAGTTTTGAACCAGTTGTTTTAGATTCACAGAGATAGGTGATGATCCCGGAGTCTAGAAAACAAGAGATGGTACCGAATGAGGAGGGAAAATATAATTAAGAGTTACCTGAAATCCAAAGATGAGTTTTTATGTAGTTGTTGTGGTTCGCCAGCAGCCTGTGCAGATGGCAGAGGAATCAGACAGTGGGGAAGAAAGGGTATCAGTCCGGGAGTGTGGAGAGGACTTGGACAAGGGTCTTGCATCTAATGCAGAGATGGGGCCAGGACCATCTGGGAGTGGGGTGCTGCCTCCGGAGCCTTTGGAGTCTGGCAGCAGTGAGGCAGAGGACCAAGGGAACCCTGTTCCCAGTGCACGTGTGTGCAGAGCTGCTAGAAGGTAAGAGCAGCTGAAACAAAAGGGGTGACTGTAAGGCTGGGAAGTGATTGCCCCTCCCATAAGGTATAAAGGACAGGCAAAGATGATGAAACCTTTGCAGGAAGCAAAACTGTTTGTTCAGTTCAGATTCATTCTTGAAGCTCTTTGTATTTTGGTTGGTTTTTGTTCTAGTTTATTTGACACTTCTGTTATTGGCAGCATTCCACAGGAAAGAAAGGTGGGTGCTTATCTCGAGGGACTGTTTGAGATTCATTACCAGTGGGGAATGAAAATAATTCCCAGTGTTACAATAAAATAAGACTTGTTTTTAAAATAAGCGTGTGCTTATTTTATGATCTCGGAAGCTTCGGTCAGAACAGTAGTGCATACTTCCCATGATAGATATGTGACTACTGTAATGTTCTGTAATGTAATGTAATGTCTTAACATCTAAAGAATGGATTGTCATAATTAGTCATATCTCCACACATGAACATGGACACAAAGAGAGAAAAACACAGAGGAAACATTCTGATTTAATTTCAGCTTGGTTTTAAAGTACTGGTATGGTTGTATGATGGAGTTTCGCCATTTGTATGAATTTTGTTATTGTTGTTGCTGTTGTTGGTGTGCTTTAAGCCAGTGTAAGCTTCTGGGGACTGCTTGGACTAGTCCCTGAAGTTTTCTTAGCAAGATTTTCAAAAGTGGGTTGGTATTGCCTTCCTCCTATGGCTAAGAGACAAAGACTGCTTCAAGGTCATCCAACTGGATTCTTGCTTAAAATAGGATTACAACTCACAGTCCCCCAATTTCTAGAATGTTGCCTTAGCTGCTACATTAAACTGGGTCTTATCTGTGCAAATTAGAGAAACATACCTGATTACTTTTTCTCCTACTTATATATCATCATAAAGCAATCAGATTGAAGTGACATGGCAAATTCTCATTGTCCTTATGAAATTAAATGAAACAGTGATATGACATTTAATTCATGTATCTTTTAGCACATATGTATATGTCTTATATAAATTAAGGAGAAAACCAGTTTGGTAGTGAACTGTAGTGAAGCCTGTTTAGATTTGAAAAAAAAAATCTACTGATATATTTGATTCTGGTGGTATGTTTCAGTCCATATTTTGGGTGAGCTTTGTGATGACCCGGGGCATGGCATGAAAGCAACACAGCCAGATAACAGGTCTAACTCCCGTTTATTACTCCAACTTTGCCCCCAAACCTCCCTATGTTTACTACAAGTTCTGGAGCAAAGCTCTCACATGCACCCTCAGCAGCCTCTGGCTGTGAGTAGTCCAGTAAAGCAGATTAGCCAAACAATAACCAGAGCAAGAAGTTCAGCAAAGCAGACAAACTGGGTAAGCTCCACAGGATAGAACATAGTAATCTCCAGGTGTCAGCAAGTGCACACGAGGCTCCACAGATTCTATGCTTGTTCCCAACAAATGCCCCTCGCACCAGCACCTCCTTACAACTTAGTCCCCAGGTGTACCTTGTGAAGGGAGGCGGGGCACTCAGTCACTCAGTCTGTGTTGATCTCACCTTATTTCTTCTCTCCGTGCTCTAGAATCAGGAGGGGGTGGTTCTTGCTCATCACATGAGCTCTGTCTCTCCTGCCCCTCCCTGTCTGCAAGTCTTTCTAAACCTGAGACGCTCTGCCCAGACTGGCTCTGCCCTTCCTCAGTTTCCTCCAAAGCCAACAGAGCTACCCTCTCAATCTCTGTTGGCTCTTGTTCCAGCTCATCTTCCACCACAGATTCAGACTCCGATGGGGGCATGAGCAGTTTTTGTTTTTTTTTCAAGAGGTGGCATTCATGAAAATGCAATTGAAATGAACAGATGGAAACACCATTGCTGAAATTCAGCCATTTTGTCACCAAATGTTTGTGGTGCAATCTACAGAAGCCATATTCATCCAGATGCTTCTCTGCTCTGCCTTCTCTCCCTAACTGACAGAAACGTTCAATAATTTTAAATAGTTTAAGAGATTTCACATACAACACCAACCTCAGTGCTTCTACTACTTTCTAATCAGTTTCATAATCCCTTTATTTAAAAAAAAGATGAAAAAAAAAATCTGTCTGGCATGATTTTCCTTTTTAATTTAAGCAACGTGCAGAGAACTTCTGCCTCACCCTGCCTTCCAGCCACTGAGCATAAATGAGTCATTCACCCACTCACGCACAGGTACAAATACAAATAGGAATCCTAAATTGCAACTTACTACTTTGGCTGCAGAATTTGCTGCCTTCAATATGAATTCATTTTCCACAAAAAGCATGCAGCGTATATTGAATAACAAGGGGTTATGCTCTCAGTTCATTTTTGTATATGGGATAAGTGGATTTCTATCTCTTCCCAAATCTCTCTGTGGTTGTTCAGCTGGAAAAATAGTGAGCCCGTGTGGATGGCTACTAGTCTTCCAAGGTCAAAGGAATGAATACTTGGGAGAAACTGGGGAATGAAAGTGGTATCGTGTGTCCAATTCCTATTACACCAAAAGCTCCGAAGAGTCTTACAATACCTTTCTTACTTATACTTAAGATGCTGTGAGCCTTTTCACTCTTTGTAAGATATAAAGGACTATTCCTGAGACAAACAACCCAAAGTTGACTTCTCTTCCTCTTTCTCCTCATGTAATATACAATTTTGGTCACTACAATATCCAGTTTTGTTTGCCATGATGTAAAAAAGATGTTGAGAGTGCAGATCTAAAAAGAGTGCAGTAAAGTTGATTACGGGCTTGGAGGCTAAAATATATAAAGAACGGTTGCTGGAATTGGCTATATCTAGTTTGATGAAAAGAAGGACTGGGGTGACATGATGGCAGTGTTATGAAATCTCAGGGGCTCAAGAAGAGGGAGTCAAGCTATTCCCCAAAGCACCTGAGGGCAGGACAAGAAGCAATAGGTGGAAACTAATCAAGGAGAGAAGCAAACCTAGAACTAAGAAGAAATTTCCTGACAGTTAGAACAATTAACCAGTGGAACAACTTGCCTCCAGAAGTTGTGTATTCTCCAATACTGGAAGTTTTTAAGAAGAGATTGGACAATTTGTCTGAAATGCTATAGGATTTCCTGCCTAAGCGGGGGGGGAGGAGTTGGACTAGAAGACCTCCAAGGTCCCTTCTATTCTATTCTATTCTATTCTATTCTATTCTATTCTATTCTATTCTATTCTATTCTATTCTATTCTATTCTATTCCATTCCATTCCATTCCATTCCATTCTATTCTAAATGCAAGTCTGGCTAGAACAGCCTGATGGCAGTTGTAGATGCTATTAAACAAGCAAAATTCATTCTTAGTTATACTGGCTTTTGGGGACACTAAAAGGGAGGACAATGAACAGCACACTCAGATCCATAAGTAGGTTACATGCCATGGCTTGTATAAAGTACATATGAGACCTACTGTACACCTGCTATATCTGGTCCTATGCTAAAAAGAGTTTAGAAGATAGCCAAAAGTATTTTAACTATAACATTTTCACCTAAACTTAAATGCAATTGACTTGGTGAAGAATGACTCCAAGGATTTAATTGAGCTTGTACAACATCTGGGCATTTTACCCTTGGGTCACACCCAGGGGTGTATTTCTACCAGTTTGGCCCAGTTCAGGTAAACCGGTAGCTCCGAGGATCAGCTGTTAGAGAACTGTTTTGCTCCGATGATCAGCTGCTGGGACCATTCACCCACCCTAGCTCTAGTCTGCTTTTTTTCCCCAGGTTTTCAAGCTCAGCCGATTCATGCGGCACAGCGGATTGCTGCACGTAAGCTGTTCAACACACAGGGATTGCAGCAGAAGGTCAGTAGCAAATGCTCTGCCTGAAGCATGCACTCACCAAACCAATTGCTACATCGGTTGAATCATACCCCTGGTCACATCTGGCCCTTTGGTTATTCCTCCAATGTGAGGTCAATCAGAAATTAAAAATCATAAAAAATAAGTGCACATCAAGTGGTAGAAGAAGAAGCCAAGCCACATCAAGGGGTAGGAGAAGAAGCTCTGCACAATGGTTTTGTACTCCTTCAGTCAGCTAGCAATCACTGGAGGGCAAGGGGAGAAAACACTTTTCTACACCTGCACAGCACTCATCCCTCACCTGGAGCAGCCCCAGGAATTGAGGTGAAAGAGATTGAGGACATCAAATCAGCGTACATTGGTTTGGCTCCCCACAACAGTTCCAGTTTCTCCTGTGGCCCTTTGAGAAATTTAATTGCTCACCCTTAACTTGCACCATCCCAGATCATTTAGAATTGTCATATAATCATGTTGAAGTATTTTTGTTTCCAACAGCAGACAACTTGATTGTCTGATAATGTTTTTTAAGCAGTGTATTGACAAGTCCACTAGGTAGTCCAGACCAGAAAATCAACTCCATAAGAAGATTAAATTCTATTCTATAAGCCACTTCCCAAACAGACATAATCACATCCTGCTCCCCTCATTTTGTTCCATGTGGAAAAGAGAAAAACAGAAAGTACAATTTTTTGAACATAAGCTTTAAATAAGATGAATTCCTACAGAGCTAAGAGATTCAATCTCAAAGGAAGAAGCGTGAGTTTATGAACAGAAGCCCTTGTTCAACTGACAATTGCTCCTTGCAGATATATAATATCTAATGTGTGCATGCCGTGCTTTGTGAGCTGCTGATTCCTATTCTATTTATTTTAATGGAGCTGAGTGAACACAATTCTGCTCAATCAATGTCAACATTGACATTGTCAATTGAGGGTTTCCTATTTCCTTCTCTTCTTCTAAAACATTTGAAAGACTTTACTTTAGAAGATTGCTGAGTTTTATGTACTTAATATAACCTGGCTCCCACCTTTCTTATAAAATAGATGCCCAATCATTTTATTTTATTTTATTTAAAAAAGCTAAGAAATAAAATCACAAGAAAGGTCATTTTAAAAATGACCTTTTTTGAGTAAACATAAATTTAACCTAGGATTTTTACCTGTGCAAAAACATACTCAGACATAGGACATGTTCATTGATGGAGGCTCAACAAAGACAATATTTAGTTTATGCTAAAAATGCCAGTAATTTATGGCCCGCAGTAGATGGTAACCAGTAGAATTTTCCATGGGTTCTGTGCTGTTATCTAGTGGTTCTCATTTTTCTTTCAATCCAAAGATGAAATCAGTCAAAATTAATCAAATCCAGGGATATAGCCATAGTGCAATGAATGTCAAAAAGTATTCTGAAGTATGAACAGTCATGATGGGACACCTTAAAATAAAATCCCTAAATATTTCAGACTTAGCATGTGTTCAAACAAACTTGTTTCCTCTTGAGAGAAAAGAAGAGCTATTTGGAGTAGCATTTACAGCAGGTTGGCCTGAAAATGAGTTTCCAAAGTTCATGTTTTCCATTTATTCTAATCCTTTTATCCTTTCAATTCAAGTCACTGAGTTTGAAAAAGCACAATTCAGCCTTTTGTAAAATCTGGTAATCCTGTATAAATCAAAATCTCAGCTTGCATGGCATGCTTCCAAAATATATTGAGTTACATTAATTCTTCTAAAACTTTTTAAAACAGATTTTAACATGCCCACTCAGGCACAGAAACAAACCTTGCAGATTTTTTTAAGTCTCAGTGAATAGCATTCATATTTCAATAGTTTGCAAGAGAGAGTTTAAAAAGACTGAAGCGATTCTGTGTTTAAGAGCTTAGAGACAAAGGGGCTTCTTTTCTTGTCAATTATAATATTTGAAAAGAAAATGATGTTAATTTCTGTAACAATTTAAACACAAATTCTTTGCTAGCTGGTTACTTTGCTACCCAACAGAGACAGCAACAGTTAGGGATGATGGACTGTTACAAAACCAATTCATTTTACTACATGTTTTATAGCATGGATTTTTTCTTCTTTGGCAACACTTGCTCAGATTTAATTTTTTACATATCCAGGTAAAATATACAGTATAAGCCTATTCTGTCAGGGGACTACATATCCTATCCAATCTCAGAGACTAAGGATTGAATTTAGTTATAACTTCAGTGAGATATTGCCAGAAAATTTCACATCTTCTAGACCAGACCTGGAATGTATTTTCTTTACTTATTTTTAAGGCTGTGTAGAATGCAAATTACTTCCACGTTGTTGTCATAGATGTGTCCAATGTTCAATCTAGTAGCAATGTTATGCCCTTAGCATCAAATTGTGATTTGATCAGCATCACTTTGTGGAACATCCAAGTAAATATATATCAAGGAACTGGGGATCCTAACTTTAGTTTACAAACATTAGTCTATTACTGATCCACAGGAAGCTAAACATCTCAGATTTGTTCAAGTACAATTCAGTGTAGAATTCCTCTGCGTTGCTATTAGCAGTACAATATTTTTGATCTCTGATTGCTTCAATAAATAATAATCTTTAAGGCTATAGCAAATTCATCAAACATCAACAAAGATATGCAAGCCGTGGGCATTCAACTATCTGAAAAATGGACCCTGAACCCGTGGGAATATGCTAAGGAGGAGGAGGAGGAGGAGGAGGAGGAGAAGCCATAGCAAGTTGATAGGTCTCTGTCATAGGCACTTGGACAATTTACCTCATTCACAGTTCTACATTTGAAGACCTTGAATTTGTCCCAATAAATGAGAGTAAAGAATGAGAGAGATTTGAATTTATTGTACATCTGTAACTAAGACCACATACAAACCCAGATTAGTGAGAGGAAAATCTGGCAAGGACATCTAATTGTTTGCGAATTAAGTTGAATTCTAAACTTTCATGGGCAAAACATGGGGGAATTTGTTGATAATTTTAGATTGCTAACTACAGTGTTTAGATTTTACAAAGTTTAGAGGAGGCCTGGGCTTTTTTGAAAGCTGGAAGGTGGAGACATTTCAGCTAAACATTGATGAGGAGGAAAAATAAGAGATGGAGTTAGAATTTTTGTGAAGAGCTCTTCCATTCTCCCTATAATTCAAGCACTGGCATATATCAGCAAAACACTGACTAGATGATTTTATGAGGAAGACATCATTCATTATTCAGGATTTGTTTTTCACAAAGGGCTACTGTTTTTGAAAAGGACTAAAAATGAAGAGAGAAATCCAGTCAGGTAATCTCTTCCTTTTTTATCCCATTGACTTTTATTCCCTTCTTAACAAAAAGAACAGTATTAATAATACGCTAACAAAGAGTTATTTCTCCAAATAGAAATGATAGCTGGCAATTTATTTGGGGATGTGACAATTATACTCCAACACACTTGAAGTGTATAGGGTGGCACGGTGGCTCAGTGGTTAAGACACTGGGCTTGTGAGCTGGAAAATTCTCAGCCCAGGTTCAAGACCCAAAAGCCACATGATGGAGAGAGCTCCCATCCTTGCCACAGCTCCTGCCAACCTAGCAGTTTGAAAGTTTACAAATGTGAATAGATAAATAGGTACCACTTCAGTGGGAAGGTAACAGCACTCTATGACATCATGCTGGCTATATGACCATGGAAATGTCTTTGAAAAGTGCTGATTCAATGGCCTTGAAATGGAGATTTCCCCTATAGTTGGCAAAGACCAGCAAAGTAAAATCCACAAGGATTCCTTTATATTTACCTATACTTGGAGTACAATAGGTTGTGTTAAAATTATGTTTACCACTACTCTGCTTATCCCAAAACTTACAATTTATGTAACAACATATCAGTTCAACCAGGAACCTAATGGATATAAGGAAATCAGAATGGCATGTAGCCAGGGGTGGGATTCTACCAGTTTGCACCTATTCGCTAGAACCGGTTGTTAACATTCTAAGCGATTTGGAGAACCGTTGTTAGAAGAAATTACTAGCCTAATCCTGTAAGGAAGGCAGGAAGGAAACATTCTGGTGTTGCTTACAGAAACTGCCTTTCCATTAACCCTTATTACATTCTTGGCAGGACTAGACTTCCTGTCTCAGGAACTTCTCTGGAGTTTTTTTGCTGGTACTTTGCTTGTGTGGAGTGACCATTCAAAGTTACAGTGGCACTGAAAAAAGTGACTTATGACCATTTTTCACACTTACAACTGTTGCAGCATCCCGATAGTCATAAGAGGCCAGGTGAGGAGATGCGTGCCTCGATGTGAGTGATATTGAGTTGGCTACACCCAGCCAAGAACATGACCACCAAGCCATGTTCACCCAATCACATGACCACTAAGCCACACCCACCACCTAAGCCACGCCCACAGAACCGGTTGTTAAAAATTTTGAATCCCACCCCTGCATGTAGCCCCCTTATTACATCAATTGACTGGAATAGTATTTTAACTGGATTCTTTTAATTTAGTATACTGTAAAACCATTAGATCTATAGGATATTCAAATAATTCAAAATCAGCAAATGATTTTCCTTTAGAGAACACTAAGGACAATTAAAGAAAAATCATACTATATTTTTCCTACTGCATCAAAAAGAAGCAGATGTTTTTTTTGTGAATTGTGAGGATTCACTTTCTTCCTTTCCCATAATTATAAACTTGCTTGGAAAAAATGAGATCCTGTCTAAATCATATATACTGAATATATTCAGTTTTTGCAAGTATAAAAATACACATATCACAGAGAGACTAAAATGTTTTTTCCCAATCCATAAAGTCTGGGGTTATTCAGTATTAAGGAATGAAATAGCAATTATGCTGGGACAGATTTGATTATTAATAATTGGCATATAATCAACAGCATTTGGCAATGAAACATGGAACAACATGCTAGCAGTTTTACAATCTATCTTCTAAATTGCCAGTTATGCTGATGTCCTATCACTCACCCAAAATATTTCTTCTAAAGTAGAACACAGTGTTTCTTCCCATTCCATAGACAGAAGGTAGTTTATAACTTGATGATATTAAGTTCTCAAACAATCGAAGAATAGCAGTCAAATATATAGAATCTAGTATCTAGTTTTGGTGTATGTATGTAGAAAAGCACAAAAATATCTTCTGTTGTTAATCATCTTGCTACTTCTCTAGACAGAAGTTAGGGTTTCACTCTGCTTGATAATAAAGACCACCTTAGAGCCTCGGTGGCGCGGTGGTTAAAGTGCAGTACTGCAGGCCACTTCTGCTGACAGCTGTCTTCCTGCAATTTGGCAGATCGAATCTCACCAGGCTCAAGGTTGATTCAGCCTTCCATCCTTCTGAGGTGGGTAAAATGAGGACCCAGATTGTTGGGGGCAATATTCTGATTCTGTAAACCACTTAGAGAGGGCTGTAAAGCACTGTAAAGCAGTATATAAAGTGCTATTGCTATTGCTATTATCCCTGCTGAAAAGTGTGTCAACTCTGAAGTGAACCTGGCTGAAGCCATCTTGGCTATTCAAAGAGGAGAGGAGCCTGCCTTCTGTTCTAACCTGGCCTTTGCAGAAGCAAGAAGCAGACTCCCCGCAAAGAAGAACCCCTCTTTATTGGGAATTAACTGCATTCACCCACAGAAAGTCCAAGCAAGAGTCCTGCAAGAAGTTAACTGAAGCAATAGTCCTTATCAGCTCATTATGATAATGCAAGACCCTGAGATACCAGCCAGGAGGTTGAAAATTAAGTCAATTCAAATAGAGAAATAGACAAACCTCAATTCTGGCAAAGCAGTCTTTGTCACATGAAACACACAAAGAACAAGCTTTCCAGGAATGCAAACGGTTGTCTGCAACAACCAAACCACTTTTATCCTATTTATTCCCAGTCAGGGAGGGGCAGTCAGCGTCTACATTGTCTTCCATTGTTCACCTCTCCTATCTACTCTGTACATACATGCATCTGGAACAGGCCCCAGCTGTTCCTCTTCCTCACTCATCTCTGATTCCAAATGCAGCTGCTTCTCTGGCTGGGAAATGCTGGACAATGCTGGGTCTATCTCTGGGTCTGATGCTGAGCATCCATCAGAGCCTTCCTTAGGCTCCAAAACTGGCCCACGTTCTTCCCCAACCTCCTCATTGTCCAAGTCAGGGCCACAATACTTTTGATCTTCATTGAACAATGTGGCTGGTGACACCTGGGAGGAGGGAATTTTTACTCTTTTAATTAGATGAAGACCATGGGAACTGTTAGAGTTGGTTTTCACTGGCTGTGCCAATATGATGTATCCAATAAACATGTCCTTTGAGGAATCTACCTGCCTCAGAGTTCTGCTTTTAGTGGGTGCATTACTCAGAATGTGGTGGAGAGAATTGAGTATAGTTGCTGGACCATCGTCTTCATGCTAGGGGCTAAAAGTTGATATAAAAAGGAAGAGGCAGATTGAGGGCAGTGAATACCATGCATAGTACTTGAAAGGCAGCCTTCAAGGTAAACAAAAAGGGGGAAGAAGATATAGATACAAAGAAATTCAGGACAATTTAAATAAGAAGGAAGTGCTTTCAACAGAGGAAGGTATGAGTTGAGTCAGGAAAGGACTTTAGAGAGAATTTTTAAAATGGAATGAGAAAACAATCCCATTTAGAAATGTAAATGGGGTAGTGGGTTGAATCTCCTTTGAAAGGGACAGTAGTGGTTTCAGGCACATTTAACAACAACAACAACAAAAATCAATCTATGAAGCCAACAAGACCCGTGGCATGGAAATAAGAAATATTTTGTGGACACATATATCCAGGTTGCAAAAACAGACAATCTTCTGACTAAATAGCTCCATATGGTAGAAATGTCTTCCCAGACATCCTCCAGTTCATTATACATGTTCCAAGCTGGATGTATGCCTTGAAATCTCATCCAATATCCTGGAAAAGCAAAAACTACTATCTCACTATGCCAACCCAAGTGCCTTTCAGCCAATGTTCAAAATGTTTGCACATGAATGCACACACCCTAATAGGATAAAATATATTAATGTTGGATCTGTTTCCTCATCTAAGAAAGTCAGACCAACAAGAACAGCTAATCCTAATCATGCAATATCATTATATATGATAATTACCAGATAATTTAGAATCCAAGTTCTAAAAGTCAATAAAAGAAAAGAAGCTAGGGGAGGTGTATAAACTTAAAATAAAAAAGGTTCTAATTATGGTTCACTTGAATTATTGTTTATATACTTAATATGCCAGCTAATCTTCAAAAGATTCTACTTTATTTGATTGTGGTGCTATTTGTGTCCCAGTCTTTCTAACCTTGCTCTCGGTTTTTTATTTTATTTATCTTGTATTTATTTATTAGATCTATGTGCTGCTCAGCTCAACCAGGTCACCCAATTATTTGTACAGGGCAAACTTCTGTTTTAAGGAATTACTAATTTCTTTGGTTCTGAATCCTTGTTCACATGACGTAAGTCTGACTTAGGTCAACTGACATAGAGCAGTATGCATTGCCCATTAAAGATGTATAAATGGACTGTAATGGCAGAGAACTGGGGAAAATAGATAATATATGCTTCCCTTCAACGGTTATGACTGTCAGAAGAAAAACTGTGCATGAACATATAATTGCAAACAAGTGCAGGATGAAAATTCCAGCAAAGGTAGAAATAAAATTACATCAAATTATCAAATTCTGGCTGCATAATGTGATATATTGAAAGCCCAGAATTATATCGAGAGAAGCAGAGTGTAACATGCAAATGGCATGTTTTATAGACAGACCAGAAATATTTATTTCTGTCTTGCTGCATTTATATGTGACTTTGAAACCTTGTCTGGTTATTATAAAAACTGGAGTAGATCAGATTTAGATCTGGATCAAAATAACTCTATACTGCAGCTTGACTCATTTGTTTATCCTGGTCTGGATGGGAGAGAAGAAGCTCAAAGATGAATTAAAGTTTGCATGGGTTGTGGGCTTAGAACTCCTGTTCTGACAATGACAATGTGGGAAGGTTTTTTCACAAAGTAAAACTTGCAAATTTGTTAAGAGAGATAATTCTTGCATCCCTCTAACCACATTAATTATTTGCCCTACTGATATTGCCCTTTCATATCTGGCCCACAGCTTCAAGTTCTTTTTTTTTTTTTTTTAAAGTAGAGCTTTCTTACTTTTTTTGATATGGTTTGGTTGTGACTGATTGTCATGCCCTTGGTGGAAACTGACTCTGAGGAAGAGGAGGAACAGCCAACAGGGAGTGGGAGTGTGGCTCCAGAGGTGGTGGAGGAGGCTGGCGAAGGGCAGAGGCCGGCTGAGCAGTCAGAGAAGGACCCAGGCCCATCCCTTATCCATCCTAGGTCACGCAGGGAGGAGAGCATCAGGGGAAAGCGAGGTCTACTCAAGAGGAGATTACCATGATCCTCCTCGTGGCTTGCAGGTGGGAGCTATGTATATAAGTTTGCAACTGCACAGTTAGAATTTGCAGGAGTCAATTTAGTGTTCACCTTGAGAGAGGTTTATCTTTGCTGGCGTTCTTCCCATGGACTTTTCTCGGTTATTTTCCTGGAGTGTATGATTAGTTATCTTGGTTTGCTTCGGAACTCTCATCAATGCGGTTTGTTTTGGTTATCTGTTTGCCTCATTAATTTACTTTTGTGACTTTAAACTGTGCCTAATAAAACAGTGAAGTTAAGTTGAAGGCCTTACTGGACTTTAATATATGTTTTGGGTTTTGGGTTATTTTGAGAGGCTACGGGTCATCACACTGATGACTCTGAAGGAAGAAACTGGGAACCAGCTACCACAGATATTCCCTTTCCTTCTGGTCACTAACACTATTCCCATGGCACTATTCTCATGACCACTTAGAAACAAAGCTCAGGACAGATAAGACACTTGGCTTCCACACATGTGTTTCTCCACAGAGTGTCTATCCAGCACTTTTTGAAAGTACCATTCAGCCATTACATACCTGGAGTAAAAAATTATTTTCAAAGATCACTAGATCTGTAATTATAAAAATGTGACCAGCATTCATATTCTCATATGAGTATTAAAAAGAGAGACAGGAGCAGACAACAAGAGAAACAGACACACAAACATTGATATAGATACACATGGGAAAGATTTGGAGATTCCCATGGAAATAGATAATTTGACTGTTGTAAGATATGAAAGATTCTATAGATCTTTCTTTAGAAAGATAAGCTAGCTATTCTCAGGATGATAGAAGATAGAAAAAACTATTAAGGGCATTGTTAACATGATTGACATCAGATTGTATGTGCCTCGAAATAGAATTGTTCAGTTAAAAGCTTGAGGGTAGTTAATGAGTACTTTTAGAATTGATCAAAGGTTTTTTTTTTTGGGGGGGGGTGTGTGAAAAATAAATATCTGTGAATTTTCACTTTCACTAGGTCAATTTACCTGTGAAGAAAACTCTGAAAGAAACCAAAGTCATTTTGCTTAATGAAAGTTTTAATTTGGAAACCACTGGCTTTCCCTGAAGGTCATCAACTATATATTGAGATGGTTCGCATATTCCAGTTTTATTTTTTCATAGAGCTGATAAGCTTTAGCCATCTATTTTGAAGCTCTTTAAATTGCCATCAGAAATGACATTTTGCAAAAGACCTGAGTGATTTGAGTAATTAAATGGGAAGGTAAAAGCTTAATGTTAGTCATTTTTTCCAGATTACATATAAAATATGTTCAAGACAGCAAGAAATGTTGCTGGAAATGGGTTTTCAATATTTCATGAGGTTGTCAGATGTCTGTTTTCAAACTATATATAAAATAATGAAAATATAGTCATGTGGAGGCTATAAAATAAGAAGACAATTAAGCAACAAAGTTCATAATAAAAAAGATAAGTTTTTTAAAAAACATTGTACAGTAACAATTCAATGTATATTTATCTTTTAAATAAACAATTAATTACATCTATTTGTCCTTGATGATAGAAAAAGATTGTAGATTGCTCATCCTTGTATGTCTTTTTTCCATCTCCTATTTTGTTTTTGCAGTATTTTTTTTCTTCTAAATCTGCTTTTCATGTAAAATGTATATACTTCAATAGATAGAAATGTAGTACAAAATAATGAATTTAATAATTTCCTTCAACATTTTAGCATGACATTATCACAATTATCAAAAGACAAAGCCATTAATCTTGCTTCACATATTATGCTTTAAGGAACTGTTACAGTTCAGTTTCTGAAATTGGAGTAGATTTCGAGCCATGATTGTTTTCTATTGGATTGTTAACAAACATTCACTCTATGTTGATGGAAGTATAAAAATGGAAGAGGTAGTTTCCCCCTTCAAATTTATCTCTTTCCTTTAATTTTAAGGACACTTAGATTTTCTCCCCTTAATTAGGGAAACCTTTTACTCTGTGTTTTAAAGACCATTGTCTTTGTTAAATATACAGCATCATTATGTTGTGGCCTGTCAGCCGCTGGCCCCTCTATCAGCTGAACCAGAGGAGGAAACGTGGGAGTCAGGATCAGCATCATGGCAACCGGGAGCTCTGAGAGGGAAGAGGGAATGGAGCTGGCAGAGAGAGAGAGAGAGAGAGAGAGAGGCAGTGCCTGGGCCTTCCGTCAGCCCTCAGGTGGCGAGTCAAGTCTGGGGTGGTTGATGAAGAAGAGGCGAAGAGCTGTGTCCAGTGCCTGACATGCAGCTGCACAGAAGGTAGAGAAGGGTGGGGCAGTGAAAAGACATGGGTTGATCCCGAGGAAGGTAGAGCCACCACTGCTAGTGAAGCTCTACCCTAGCTCTGGGGATAAAAGGCAGGGGGTGGAGATGAATAGATGTGGCAGATAATTATTCATCTTCTGGCCAGCCGAACTTGTTAGCCTGTGAGAGAAACTTTTTGCCAGGGCTGCCAGCATGCCTAATAAAGGAATATTTTGAGTTCACGTCAGAGGATTTGACGTGTTAATTCGGGGTAGACCCAGGGTGACTAAATGGAGCTGAGCATTTACTGATCAGATGCCCTTTTTGATGTCTACATGAAGTTTGCAGCAGATATTTTATCTTTGAACCCTATAGAGAAACATCTGCAGCTGCCTAGGATTGAACTCTCAACCTTTTGAGTGGGAGGTGAACATTTTTACCTCTATGCCACTCTCCCTCCCCCACTCTCTCCTATCTATCTATCTATCTATCTATCTATCTATCTATCTATCTATCTATCTATCTATCTATCTATCTATCATCTTATTCTTAAACTTAGGATTTTGATTATTCTATAAAATGGAGGCCCTCCTATTTAATGCCACAATCATTTTGATAGGTGTTTTACATTCTGCTCTGACTTCTGTACTTCTTTTTGTATAAGAATTCCCAGCAAGTCTATATTTAATTTCTGGGGATCTACCTTAGTCTTTGACTAAGATGTGTTTAATTGTACAATTCCAAAAACAAATGACTAGCTATTGTCAGATCCATTTTGTCAGATCCATTTGTCAGATTCTTCCGCTAAGGATCAGCAGGATATCTTGGTGATGTTTTTTATTTTCTTCTCTTCTCTTTTCTAATTAAAACTTTCTTGGGTAGAGCCTCATGCTTTTACCTACCTTCTTTTACAGATTCATGTACTGCTTGCTCCTTATTCAAAATGCTGACATTCTATTCCACATGGCTGCATAGTCTGCCCTATATGTACAAAAAGACTTCAAAAGAGTATATCAGGAGAAATAGAAATAAAACATTTTGGATTATGTGTTCTTGGTGCAAAAACCTTGTTGAGACAGAACAGTTTCATAAATCCAAATCCTGGCTGAAATCTGAAAAATTACATGTCTGTAGAGTTCTTCACGTATATTTCACATGTGGGAAATTTTCTGAATTCTGAGGGAAGGAAACACTTTCTTAATACAGCTATGAGAGATGTGGTGTTTTGATTAAAACCTGAATTAAAGCAATGCAACACAAAAAGAATCAACAAAAAGGACAACATCTTAATCAGTATCTTGATTGAAGTTTGCTGTATTTGAAGACTGACCATTGATCTGTCTAGTCTGCTAATTACATAAGAAAAGACAGACCTGACCTCTCTGACAGGAGTCAAACCATTCCATATATCAAAAACAGAAGAGTTCTCCATACTTGCAATCTGTTATTCTGTCTTCTGAGTTAGCAGGCCTTTACAGAATACATTATCCAAGACATTGGCCATTCTTGGTAAGTTGAAACCCTTTTCTGAATTATTTACAAGCATCTATTAATCATCAAACAACCATGTATAAACCTGATCCTCAGGGGTTTAAATCACCGGGAAGACTAATTTTACTTCTTGCTCCATTTTACACTTCAGACAAAATAATATCTCATGAGGATTCTAACTGATCTCATTCCCAATGAAAGTTTAGCTCCAGGAAGGTATTTGACTGCATTATGAAAAAGCCTAAGCCAAAGACGGGCAATATTTACCTGCTCCTATGTGTATGTTCAAGTGTGAAAATAAGCATGAGGTTGCAAATCAATATCCTATCCTAAAAAGAATAGTTTAAAAGGTTTTTAAAAGATTTTTAAGAAATAAAAATAAAATCAAGGCACTAAATCCGATAAGCACCTTGGTATTGGATTAGTGTAAACAGGAACCTGCATGTAGCCACTTTGTTTAACCTGGATTGAACTGTAAAGATGACTATAGTTATTAATGCATAGTTACTTAATCCAGAATTTCACAGCATATAATTAAATTCAGATCAACACAGATCTCTGCATTAAACACTTCAAAGTATTGGAAATAGCTGAGCATGTGGGAACATGAGAAAAGGACTTGTAGTCATGATATTCAGCATAGGTTAGGTCAAGCCATCTGCCAGCAATATGGTTTGGATCATTTCAACATTGTTCCTTGCATAAATTCCATGGTTTGAAGAATCACCCTTCTCCCTAAAAAGTAATCCAGCTGAAAATCTTAGAGTAGGTCGAATGAAGCATTCTGATATTCAATATTTCTCTTTGGCTTACTCAATTGTACTAGGAGCAATGACAAATAGTGCATTTCATATAATGAATACCCTTAGCATACCTTATGCAAACATTAATTTTATAACATTGACACTGTCTTGTTGAGACTTTTCATATATTACACACCAAAAGAGCCCAGATTTTCCATGGAGTTTATCCTCAGTAGCAAGTGGCCTCCCAATGACATAAGGACCTCTATACTTAATATATGTTAAGTACGAGGGCTATCCACAAAATAGATTACGTTTTGCGATAGAAAAAAAACAAAGTGTAGAAAAAAAAAATTATTATATACACTTGAAAGTGACACTTAAATACTACTTTTCAACATATTCACCGAACAAATTGAGGCACTTATCATAGCGGTGAACAAGCTTTGTAATTCCATTGTCATAAAATTCAGCCGCCTGAGATTTGAGCCAGTCAGTAGGGCGGATGAGGAAAAATCTCCCCCTTGAAAGCATTCAGGACTTCTCGAGTGCGATTTTCTGTGTGTGGTCAGGCATTGTCATGCAAAAACAAAATTTTTGAGCTTAACTTTCCTCTACGCTTGTTCTGAATTGCTTTTCTTAGTTTTTGCAACGTTTCACAATAATTTCAATCGGTTTATGGTTTTTTGCAAACAAAAACCTTATCACTGATCGCACCTCACATCTCGCGGGATTTTCAATTGCAGCACACATTTTGCTGTGAAATAACGGGCAATGATACGAACCTCCCACTAGCACGACTAGATGCAGACTGAGCGGTGGACGCACAGATCAAAGATGGCCACGCTAGCTCCGCCCCTTCTTGCTACAGACGAAAACGTAATTGATTTTGTGGATAGCCCTCGTATTTTCTATATACTGTATTTACATATGTATTACTAACTGGCTATAAGTGCTGCCTTATGTAACAGTATTTAAATTGGAAAGGCCTAATTTATTGAAAAGGAGACAAGAAGAGAAAGGGAAGTATATAAAGACACTTCAATGATGAAGGAAAAGCAATGTGGAAGTAACAGAAAAATGAACTAATTTCTCTTCTACAATTCAATCAACCAAAAGTTGAGGGCCAACCCATTTTCAAATGCAGATTAATCCTTGGTAATTAGATATAATTAATAATAATTATGGTTTAAATTCAGAGAGAAAAAGAGAGTGAACCAAGCTTGAATTGGATTCTGACTTTGTCTAGGTCAAATCAAATGCACTGTGTGTATTATAGTAATTTGAAGTTCCACAGAGCACAAGGGGATTGAAGGAAGTATAGCAGCAAAAGAGCATGAGAGAACAATTGGTATCAAATATATACAACTCATCACAAGTCAATCTGAACATCCAGTCAGGGAAGGATAGCTATGAATAATTTAGAAAAACTGGAAGCATTTTGTTTAGTATTCATTAACTCTCCATTATCTTAAAATCCAGTTCCAGCACAATTTACTCTGTTTAAAGTTTTTTTTTTTTAAAAAAAAAAAAAAGAATAACAGTCCAGCAATTCACTTTGGTAAATGCAAATGGAGCACTTCAAAACTAAAAACAAAAAAACCCAAAAAACTCAACGACACTCTTCCCTCATTCCCAGAAATATAAAACAAATAAGAATCCTAAATATTGTATATCAGACAAAAGATAGGTTAGTATCTGCTATGCAAATCATATTGACAAAGGAGTGAGTACCCTTCAAATATCTAACACTGTATTCCTGTTGGTACTTCAAATCCAATGGTGTAACTCTTCAATGTCTAATGAATAGTTACTATAAGGGAGCAATAGGATGTAAGCAGACAGTTCAGTGTTTGTAGAGATGAAAATAGATTTTAGGAGGAGCCCTCCTATTTTACCACCTCTTAGAAAATGAGATAACACAGTATCAACAGTAGAGATCTTCAAGTTTCTGGGTTCTATAATCTCCCGGGATTTGAAATGGACACCTAACATTGGAACCATGATTAAAAAGACACAACAAAGAATATTCTTCCTGGATCAACTCAGAAGTTCAGACTGCCCAAGAAGTTGCTGATACAGATCTACAGAGGAATTACTGAGTGTCATTTGAACTTCTATAACTGTCTGGTTTGGTACAACAACCAGACAGGACAGGTACAGACTTCAATGGATCAGACTGAAGAAAAAAAACAATTGCAACCAGCCTGCTTTTCACTGAGAACCTGTATATTACACGGGTCAGAAGGAAGGCTACAGATTCCCTCCCATCTTGGACATAAACTGTTTCAACTCTTCCACTCAGGATGCTGCTATAGGCCATTGCATGCCAAAACAACTAGACACAGGAACAATTTTTCCGCTCATGCCATCACTCTACTGAACATCTAATAACCATAGTACTGTCTTATGTCTAAGAATATTTACCCATGTAGTATGTTTGTATTACTATTATTCTTCTCATTTTTACTACATTCTTGCATTGGTATCTTATGATTATAATACCTTGTTGTTTGTATGTGCACTTGTTTTTTGTATATACATGTTGTTTGTATGTACACTGAAAGCTTATGCACTGGAGACAATATCCTTATTGGTCTAATGACATTTGGCCAATAAAGTATTCCATTCCACTCCACCCCACTCTACATTTTGTTTTATGTGTCCCTTTTTTGTCTATCACTCTGCCTATCTAATAAATTACTATTCGGTGGTAGCTTCTTTCTAGTCCCCCTCCCCTTTCTACAGATAGAATAAGTGGACCATCCTTCCAGTAAGAAGCTGCAATCTAGGTGTTAGGGTTTGATTTTCTTGCCTATAAATAAATCTCCTTTCTGTTATGATTATAAAATGCTCACTCATACTGTCAGAACATTTCAACCTCCAACAATTCCAAATGGAATTTCCTCACCTCCACAAAATAATCCAAACAATAAAAGGAAAGGGGAGAATTATCTGTTCATAAAAGATTTTGCATTAAATAGTTTAAGATGAAAACAGAGTGAGGGTGACAGTGCATGCAAACAGGTACAATTGTATCTAGAATACTGATCAGGAATGAAATTAATCAGGATAAATTCTGATATAATCTGTCCATGTCTCAGACATAGGCCTCGGTGCTATAAGAAGCATAGATATACACAAATATAACATACATTCAAGAGTATCTACATTTGTCCATTGCCACTGGCATTTTCAGTACTGATTAACAGATGTTTATTTAGCATATGTTGTTGTAAGGTTTAGCTGTAAAAAATGAATGCAGGGTAGATAAATTCTGAAAATATAGAATATTGATAAGAATTATTTTCAAGAATTATTTTCATATCAATAAGAATTATTTTCTACAGCATCCTCTTATCACTCTTGGTTATCAGAACTCTTGAATTTGATGCAGTGATCAGAGTAAACTGAGAAGCTATGTAATTTTAGAATATTCCACATAAATAATCCACTTTATTTCAGTTTGTGAAATTGACATTTCATTGCTTTCTCACGTCCAGAATCTAATAATTATAGATGATAGATAGATAGATAGATAGATAGATAGATAGATAGATAGATAGATAGATAGATAATGGATGGATAGATAGATAGATAGATAGATAGATAGATAGATAGATAGATAGATAGATAGATAGATAATGGATGGATAGATAGATAGATAGATAGATAGATAGATAGATAGATAGATAGATAGATAATGTGGGAAGATTTATAATACCAATGAAATTCACCCTTCAGCCCACTTTAACTAAAGAAGCTGGCTGTATTACTATTACCTTCAGTATTTCCAAGTCCACATTTAGGTATTTTCTCTAAGATAGAATATAGTTTAGGCTCACAAGGCAGGTATATGACAACCAAAAATATTTACAGTAATCTGCAGGATATTGGAAAGAAACACTGTTTTCTTAATAATCCCTACCTTCTTTTACTTTTATCTGATCCATTTGGTAAGAGAAACAATGAGCTATTTCAAACATACATAATACAGGCCAGTCTAAGGCACTGTTTTAGTGTCTCTAGAGAACACTCTTTGAGCAAAAATCACCAGAGTATATGTACACAACTGCTCTGCAGCATATTTTATAACACACTGAAAATTGTGGGTGGGGATGAAAGGGGGGGGGGGGATGATGCAAGAGAAATCCACTACAAATATATATTTTTTCATTGAAACTGAAATGACTGAAAACTGCAAAGCATACAATTTCATACCTGGTGGGCTTACTTCCATATAATGTGTAGCACTAGGCTACAGCTGCTTGTCAATTTTGTTTTATTAAAAAAATCTGAAGAACTCTATTGAGTCAACAAAAGCATTTTAAAAAAAATGAAGGAGAAATTGATGATTTCCCATCATTTTAATACAATAATAATTATAAAGAAAAGATAAGCAAGCAGGGAACCTATGCAAGCAAAACATTGCAAACTGAAGTATCTTCAGACATGTTCCTTAATACCACAATGGCACTGATTATTTCATCTGTTCATAAACATCTGCAGCTGTACATAGCAGTCACACAAGACCAGCACTGATACCGATTTGTAAATTTAAAAAGTAAAACAATGTAATAAAAGAAAAGGCTGAAGTGGACTTGGACTTTCAAAATGACAGAACCAGCATAACATCATAATCATCCAGTAGCATTTTATATTGATCAGTTCATATAACTAATTTGTTTAATTTTTGAACTCTCTGGTTTGCTTTCATTCATTCTCATAGGTAATGCTATACAGATGGGAAACTATACGAAAAGAAGGACTAGGGCTGACATGATAGCACTGTTCCAATGTTTGATGAGCTCCTACAAAGATGCAGGAGTCAAACTATTTTCCAAAGCACCAAAAAGCAAGACAAGAAACAATGGCTGGAAACTAACCAAGGAGAGAAGCAACCTAGAAGTAAGGAGAAATTTCCTAATGGTGAGAGCTATCAACCAATGGAATGGCTTGCCTTCAGAAGTGGTGGGTAATCCATCACTGGAGGCTTTCAAAAAGAGACTGGACAAATATTTATCTGAAATGGTATAGGGTCTCCTGCTCCAGCAGGGGATTGGACTAGAACCCTGAGGTTCTTTCCAACACTCATATTCCATGTTCTATGTTTTATGTTCTATATTACTATACCATATATTCAGTCCCTGAATTAACACAATCAGACAACTTTAGACATAGAAACAATCACTGTTGGCAAAAAGTTTCATTTCATTAAGTAAATCCTAAAACTATCCCAATATATAAGAGCAAAGAAATTAGATTAATTTTGATAGCTATGGAGATTGAATGGGTTAATAGTGACACATACATACATGCAAACACAGAGATGAGTGAAAGAATCAAGGGTGGGCTCCTATGGGTTTACTTGGGTTCGGGCAATCCTCTAGCTAAGATTCTGCACAGTTCAGCGAACCGCCAAATCCCATCCCTAGCTGGCCCCACCCACCCCACCCCGCTCCTCCTGCCCTGCCCCTCCCAGGAGTCTCCACATGGCCTGTTTTGGATGTGAGGTAACTGCAGGGCCTGCATGGAGGATTGGGAAGGGTGAAAAACGTGCCTGCCGGAAGGCCAAAAATGAGGCAGAGGGCCTCTGGAGCTCATGGGGAGGCTGTTTTTACCCTCTCAGAGGCTCAAGGAAAGCCTCCAGAGCCTGGGAAGGTGAAAATGGCTGCCCCACCATGGTGCAGGAGGCCAACTAGGCCACACCCACCATGGCCACGCCCACTCAGCAACTGGCCAGAGAACCATTAGCTGAAATTTTGAAGCCCACCCCTGGAAAGAATCCATTTATACTAAAGTGGGAAATCCTTTCCTTAGTAGAGATAGAGGCCTCAGACACAACCTGTCCAGTTGCCATGAGTCAACTCTACCTGTATAACAGAATCTTCATCAACATACAAACTCAAGCACATGAACACAGAGAACATTTAAATTTGACTTAATTTAATTTGAGGGGTGGAAAATATATGAAACAGCCTCTTAGATTTGCAACTGATCCCAAATCAAGATGAGAGCAGTCAGCTTAATGTCACTATTGCTGATATTATTGTCTCTCGTATCAATACAATATCGATATTGATATAAAAGAAGGTCATTTCTGACCTTACTGATGAGCTCGAGATTGAGTTTTCCATTCTTCTGAGGTCAGTAAAAGGAGTACCAAGATTGTTGGGGGCAATATGCTGTAAAGCACTATGGAGTGATATATAAGTCTAAGTGCTATTGTTATTGCTATTTTGAGATACAATTGGAACCTGAAAATCCCTCCGTTGTAATCAGACCAAAGTATCTCTATTCAGACATTGATTAGTCCTTGGGCCATATGAAAGTGCAGCGTTCCAGACACAAATTATTACCAAAATCTGCTAAATACAATTTAAAATGAAATTGGAGTAAAATACAATAATTTAACATAGATAAATAAAATATGATAAAATTATATTTTGGTATCACCCCTACAATCTACCCCAATCAAGCCCACATATGCCAATCTCAACCAAACCATTTTGCTTAAGTACTGTGCTGTGTTAAATGTTATTTTCAGATTCTGGCCGCACATAAGGTAATAAACGTTCATTCATTGTTAAAGGTTGAAGCTATCTTAGAAATATTTGTTTTACACTAGCCACTAAATTTATAATCCAAGATAACTAAAAATATTAGTAGAGTTAGAGGTGAAATTGTATCCAAACATAATCTCAGCTAGGCTTTCCCTGTGGCTAGATATAAATACGATACTGGTATTCTAGTTGTCACTGCAATCTGAAACAAGTGGGAAGCTCTCTCACCATTTCACTGCTTATATTAGGAAGTAGCTACATGATCCAAGCTTGGGTCAAATAAATTAAGCAAAATCTTTGAAAACAGTGAGGATCCTAGACAAGATTCGTAAAAAGAACAAGAAAAAAATAGTATTGTCTCAGAAAAGAGGATATATATTGTAACTGAACACTATATTTAACTTATTAGGGCTTATTATTTAATAAGCTATGAATTTATTCAATATGAGTTAATAAGCTATGAACTTATTTAATATATTTAACTTATTATTTAACCTTCATTTAGAAATAATGGGGGAGAAAGAAGAATTATCTAAAATTAGTCAGGGTTTTCCAGAAGTTAAAAGATGGAAACAGCTTTGTAAGCATTGTTTAGGTCAAGGTACACTTAGCATTTAGATCTGTGACCCACCCACCCCCAACCTTATGGGCACCAGGGACCTTTCCATAGAGAGTTTTTTTTTCCCCACAGACCAGAAGGGGCATGGTTTTGTGTGCTGCCTGCATCCCGCAGATGGGGCTTCATTTGTTTGCATGGCCCAGTTTCTGGCATGCTATGGACTGGTGCTGGTTCATGGATCTGGGGTTGGGATTGGGGATCCCTGATCTAGATGCTGAGAGAACACTGATCTTCCTCCACTTTGATTTGAAAGTGCAATGGTACCTCATTCTTACTTTATTTTCTGGCATGAATGAAATCTTGATGCAACATGAGATTACTGTTATCGAAAGCCACAAGGGTGTTTTTCCAACCCAACAAAACACAGTTTGTTAGTTTGACAAAAAGTGCAATAGAATTGATTCAGTTTAGTTAGGAGTTCTGAGATATTTTTGCAGAGGTGGTTGAACTCTGGCAATTTGGACCCACTTTTAAAGAGGTGAAATGCTCTTTTGGGGACTTCAAAAGAAGCTTTAGATCAAAAAGTGGTTCAGTGGCCTAGAGGTGGAGTTCTCACCTCACAATCAGGAGGCTGTTCAGTTTGACCCTAGGTAGAAGCCAGTGGTGGGATTCATTTTTTTTTACTACCGGTTCTGTGGGCGTGGCTTGGTGTGCATGGCAGGGGGAGGATACTGTAAAATCTCCAGTCAGAGGTGGTGTTTGCCGGTTCTCCGAACTTCTCAAAATTTCCGCTACCAGTTCTCCAGAACTGGTCAGAACCTTCTGAATACCACCTCTGGTAGAAGCAGATATTTTTCTCTCTGGGCACAATGAGAATATATCTGCTGAACAAAACTCCACATTGGTGACAGGAAGGGCATCTGGACACTCTGCTTGCTTCATTCAGTTGCTCAGACTCCACTCGGCAAGGAATTATGGGGTCGTTTAAAGGAGATGAAAATAAGTTTTAGATCAAAGCTGACTAACTCACTCTGTCTCTCATACATACAAATAATAATATTAAACATTTACCTGTATATTAAACAGAATACAGGTGGTTCTAGTCTTATGGTCACAACTGAGCCCAAAACAGCAAGACAATTGTTAAGTGAATTTTGTCCTATTTTATAGCCTTTTCTTGACACAGTTAAGTGGTTAAGCGAATAACATAGTTGTTACGTGAATCTGGCTTCCCCATTGACTTTGCTTGTCAGAAGGTGGCAAAAGGTGATCACATGACCCAAGGACACTGCAACCATCATAACAATAAATCAGTTGCCCAGCATCTGAATTTGGATCACATGATCATGGGGATACCACAACAGTCATAAAGTGGGAAAAACAGTCGTGTCACTTTTTTCAGTGCCATTGTAACTTTGAATGGAAAACTAAACAAACTGTTGTAAATCAAAGACGGTATATACGAGGACTATATAAAACATTGATATTACAGCTGCTGCTCTGGCAGTTCACTATATTCCATGTCTTATCTCTGCTTCTGCCTTCAGTCATACCTTTACTACTTCCCATCATATGGCTTCAACCCATAACTAAGAATTGCTTTCAGAAAAGATGTGAACTTGCCTTAAAATTAATAGCATGCAGTTTCTCAGAAGGCAGCACCTAATTCATTTCCCTATTCTATCCTATAAATGTCAGAGCTTCAACAAATCCACCCTCATTCATTCCAAAAGTCTCTAGCCGCCTCTCAGAAAAAAATAAATTGGTTTATTAGAAATTGCCATGTTGGCACGTGGCTGGATGCAGCCAATACTAAATCACATCATACATTTCCCCTTTGTCCTGATCTTTCCCCCACCCCCTCGATGTGACTTCTACAATGGGACACATCCGTCTCCAAGAGTCATCCATCATGCTCTCCAATAACCTTCTTATGCTCTGACAACTTTGGGCTGCCGCGGTGATTATCTAGGCATTTCAAGAACGCCTTGTTTACCCCCGCTCCCTTTTTCTGGCAGCTAAAAAGACCAAAGGAGCATCTTTTTAGTTGACAATAAAATCCATTCACCTTTTGAATAAATAACCATGTAAGGTACTCATATATATTCAAGCATATAGACCTTATAGCAAGAAAGCAACTTACGATTTATCCTGGCCTCCTAGCAAATGATCTGTCTCAAGCCATACATACAGAAATAAGCCATATTTCTTTTCCTCTAACTATCATACCTGGCATTACTGAAATCTCCTTTTACATTTGATGGATTGAAAGCTTATTCAACTGGAGGCAGCATCCTTCACCAACACACACTTTTATAGCTCACAGCGTTTCATAATATTTGAAACACAGAAAAGGATGCATGTGCATTGATAGCTACATACATAAAACCACAACAGTGAAAGCATTTATGCTTCCAGTTGCATAAATATTATGGAAGCAGTTATACTTTGTCAGGATGAATAAAACATTTATGCAGTTTAATAATATATATGACTGAGATAAATTGAAATAGTTCTCCACATTAGTCATTCACTGCTATTATCCCTTGTAAGTATCTATTTCTTTCTATGATGTATAAAAATCCATGAATATACCAAGCAGATATGCAAACATCCTTACAGGATAGAAACCTAAAATATTTATATTGTTTTGCATGCTACTGAGCCATTAATTCTGCTTCAGTTAAAGCGAAGTTCCCTTCTAAAAAGTAAAAGAACTTCCAAGTACAATTTGAGGATGTATAAATTCTGAGAACTGTACTTCCTGCTTCATAAAAGTGATTTAATTTACTTTTTTTACTTAAAAATATACAATGCTATGACAACAATAAATCAGTCTATATTTTTCCACTAAAGAAACGAAAATATCCAAATAAAATTAAATTCATTTGAATTTTTTTAAAGAAAACAATATATCAAGTACTATTGTAATCTGTAAATGTAATCAATTAACATTTTGTTAAATTTCAGATAGGCTCTGTGTTCATAAAGCAGCATGAACGAACCACAGCTCTGTATTTGGATTCTTTCCGTCAGTTCTTTGCAGATTTAACCAACTGTACATTTATAAGCTGTTTGTGAATAAAACTGCTTGTACTTAGATGGTCCTGAAAATTGATTGTTTGATTGAGCACAATTTTCTTTTGAAATTGAAAACAGTTTGGGCTAACTATTCTTTCTCCCTTCTTCACTTTATTCCCATAATGTTCTGACTGGGGGAAATAAAAAAAAATTGAAATAAGATCAGAGAAGGTAAAGAAAAAGGGTCTTTCTAAATTATAGCTTGTTCAGAGAAGCAGGGAGTTATATCATCATCATCATCATCATCATCATCCCCACGTTATACAAAAAGAATGAAACAGAGAGACAAGGTTTAAGAAATCTCCCCAGTGCTTGACTCACATAAGCATTTCCTATCTCCACAAAGGTCCTTTCATGTTACAGCTTCCTTCCCCCTCCCTTTCTTAATGTTAACCAACTGGTTTCGGGTACTTTATTAGGTCATTCCTTCCTCTCCTTCTCCTCTTAAAACACCTAGAGTAGAAAAAGGAGACACTCCATCCTCCTCGTATGTATTTATTTGATTTCAGTTACCCAGGCTCCTCCTCTCCCCTCCCCTCCCCTCCCCCACTCCGCCACCCCAATCGGTAATCTGAAGTTGAGCTTAGTTAGCCCATTTCAGTCTTTTCCTCTTTTAAAGGTTTTTTTTTTTTTTCCCCTGCCTGCAGAAAGCCAGAAGCAACGTGACTGAAATCCTTCATTTCTCCCCTGGGATTTTGCCTTCAGAAGCTGCCATTGATTTGCGGGGTGCTCTCTGCCTCCGCATGTATCTTTTAGTTAAGGGCCAGCCTACTGTGAGAGGAAAATCAACAGAGACAGTACTGAAGTTCGGATGACAGGAGCAAGAGAATTCAGAGGGAGGAGGGAGAGAGAGGTTAGGAAATTCCATTACTAATTAGTTGTTTTTTTTTTTTTTTTGAATGGGAGGCTCTCTCTCTCTCTCTCTCTCTCTCTCTCTCCTCCCTCCCTCCCTCCCTCCCTCTCTCCCTCCCTCCTCCCTCTCTCTCCCTCCCTCTTTCTCCTCCTTCTCCCTCTCTTTCAGATACACTGAAACTAAATCGCCATCAGTATTCTCACTTGTCAGTCATCAAGCTGAAAAGAATTGCTGCCCAGCGAAGTCAGATCCCCCTGTTAATCAGAGGCATCTAAGACCCAGTCGATTAAATCACATTCCCATCCCGTTCTCTGGTTTATCTGCAGTGTGCAATCACGGCAGGCTTGGCACCAAAGGCATTTTTTTCCCAGTATTAATAAAGGATTTCGGTGCTGCATTCAGGACAAGCAAAGAAAAGAGTAGCAATTCTGAGGAATACACGGGCTTCTAAGATCACAAGGAATGAAAATAAGAGACTTCGCCATCATCGCTCTCAACCTAAATTAAAATGAAACAATCCCATGGCGGCAGTTTAAAAAAGTGACATGAGGTTGAGGGGGTGGGGGGGGGCATTAAAATGAATGACCCAAGGCTTGAAAACATTTTCACTTTAATACTGAAAAAATATGCCATTATAAAATCCTTGAATAGAATTAGTAAGTCTTGCTTGCTTCTTTTTTTTTTTAACTTCAGCTCATATTTTTTCTCCAGATAGTATTATATATATATATATATATTTATATATATTTTTTCAGAGTCTGATTTACAAGAGAACAAAAACCTTCTTTCATTCATCTCCTCAGCTTAAGCATTCAAGTGGCATTCACTACTCATGCTTAACTGCTCCAGGCTTTTGGTTTTGTTTGGTTTTGTTTGGTTCTGTTTTTTTTTAAATTTAAAAAAAAACAACCAAAGCCAAAACAAGACAAAATCCAAGGAATGGATTTTTTTAAAAAAAACATATTGATCAACAGAGGGGAAAAAAAAAAAAACCAAGGATACTTGCTTTACATTCAGAAGGAAAGGGATTCTGGAGATGTCAGTTTCCAAAAGAAGCTGGAAAATAACCAGAAGCAAATTCATCCCCTCCTCCCTCCCCAAAGAGAAGAGGAAAAAAAATTCCCCATGAAAGTAAATTCCTCCCCCCACCATCCCAAAATGCAAAACCTAAACCCAGGAGAGTTTAAACCATGCAAACATGTCTTAAATAAAACCTTTACATTTTTCCTTGCTTTTTGTTTTTCTTTTTCTTTTCACAGTAAATAGATGATCTCTACCACCTAGCAATCACACAAAAATAATGGCGAAATGGCACCTTTTTTTTTTATTCTTATTATACCGTATCTGTATATAGAAAGTTTTGATATGATGGAACTTATCAGGGAAGAGGGAGGGACGAGGTGAACTGGACGCTGCTTCCTTTTTGGGGCCGAAGCATCCCTGGGTGGTTTTGTATCCATGCGAACCATGCAGCAACTTGGATTGGTTTGTTCTAGATCAGAGTTATTTATTTACAATTACATTCATGCCTTCGTGCAACTGGACTCTCCTGCCTTATTCACAATGGGGGAGGAATGGCACAAGCAAGAGCTTCTGCTTCCCCATCACACATAAAGGGCCAATAAATCCACAATCGGTTAGGAATCCACCTGCAGGAGAGTGTATTCACACCCTTTATCTTGCTGCAATAGGAAGCTAATCTTGGGCCTTTCGATTGGATCTTTTATTTCTTTCCCACTGGTTATACAGTGTAGAGTTTTACACAACCTCAGGTTGAGGCTAGGCAAATCATAATAATTAAGAAAAAATGAAAATAATAATAATAATAAAAAGGCAGGCCTCCACTCAACGTGCTGGCCCAGGTTTGGTGAGCAAGTAGGTGTTTTTCACCAGAAGGTAGCTTTAAGTGGGCTACGCCCCATTCCCTTCCTGTGGTCCAATTCACATCAGCGGACAAGACAGGGCGATGCACAGATCGGGAAAAGAAAGCTCTGAACCATCGAAGGGAAGTTGAGGTTGCTAGCTGCTGAAGTTGAACTGATTGCCCATACACGATGTTACATGTTTTATTTTTTATTTTTTTTAAACTTTAAATCTTGTCGTCTCAGTCTGATAGGGAGTGAGAGCCGCAGTCATACACTCTATGGGCTCCGTCTGTACTGTAAGGTCCATTGTGCCAGTAAGAGGAGTCACACACTGTCTGTAAAGAGTTGATCTCCGAGGCAGAAGAGTTGGCATCCCTCCTTTTGGAGCGCTTCCGGTTTCTCAGGATGAAGACAAGCATGCCAACCACGGTGAAGGCAGAGGTGACAAACACCAACAAAAGGCCAGGCACCAGCACTGAGATGGAGACCCTACTAGTCTCCAAGTAGGAATTAGAGTGAGTCCCAGTCTCTGCCAGGCCGGTGCTATTCTTATGGGTGGAAGTCAAAGTGGGCATGACTTTGAGTTGAGGGCAAATGGCCTCATTGGAGAGAGATTCAAAGTCCTCCTTAAAGAACTCTTCTGGAGTCTCACACCTTAAGTCACTCATCATCACCTTTGGCCTCAGCATCTCGACCCACTGTTTGAAAGGGACAATTGGACATTTGCAGTCCCATGGGTTGTCATGCAGATCTATTTGGGTAATGGAGGTGAGCTGATCCAGCACTCCTGCCACCGGCAGATAAAGGAAGTAATTGTTGTGGATGCTGAGCTTAGACAGAGAGACTCCAGCAAAAACATCAACTGGGAGGGACCTCAGAAGGTTGTTATTCAAAATTAGTACTCTCAGCTTAGGCATGGCATTAAAGGTCCCTGGCTGGATGAGTTGGATGACGTTAAATTCCATATTTAGGTACTCTAGGTTTTGCAAACCATTGAACTTCTCTCGAGACAGTATGTCTAAATAATTATTGTCCATGTAGAGCCACACCAGCTCCAGCAGGTTTTTGAAAGTATTGTTGTCCATAGTGGCAATGTTGTTGTTGCCCAAGTCCAATAGGTTGAGTTTCTGATAATCCACAAAATGGGACTTGCGAATGGTGTGAATCTTGTTGCCCCTCAGGAAGAGTTCATGGACATTGGATGGCTTAGGCTTCAGGTCCACCAGGCTGCTGATGTTGCCGTCATTGCAGTTTACCTTGAACCCTCCAGGAATCTGGTGGCAAGTGCAGGTGGCAGGGCAGGGGGTGTTACTGGAAGACTTGCCTTTCATGGTATGGATTGAGCTGGCCACTGTTGGTCTGGATTTGATTTGCCAATTGACTGGGATCTTGGTACCACCATGAGGGGCAGAACCTGCCGTGGCAGAATCTTCCTTGCCATGGATCTTAAAAGGAGTGGGAATGGGGCCAGGGTCACAAGTCTCCTCTTCTGCAGGGGGAGCTGCCAGGCTGGAATCTACCCGAGTTTTCCTGCACAACTCCTGTTCAGTTGTCTCGTTTAAATCCTTCCCTTGCAAACGTGTGGGAGCTTCACAGATCACCCGGCCGATCAAAGCATTCTTGGGGATGTTCTCCAGCCATTCTTTCAAGGAGAATAGATCACAGGTACAGTCCCAAGGGTTGTCCTCCAGCAGGATCTCAGCAATGCCTGGGATCTGTTCCAAAACATCCTCGTAAGGCAAGGTTTTCAGGCGGTTACCTCGTAGATCCAAATGGGTAATCGGCACATACTGGAACACGTTGGCAGGTAAGATGCTGATCAGATTGTCATTTAAAATCAGCACCTCCAGCTTGTTTAAGTCCCGGAAGGCTCCTTGGTCAATATCCCTCAATAAATTAAAATCAGCCTGGAGATATTCCAGATCGTCCAGCCCCAAGAAAGTCTGCTTGCGAAAAGATTTCAGCTTGTTGTTGTTGATGTGCAACCTCTTCACCAACTGCAGCCCCAGGAAAGCTCCCGGCACAATTTCGTGCAAGCCGTTGTTTTCCATGTGCAAGCTGACTGCATTGTAAAAGTTGGCGAACTCATTGGGGAAAAGGCGCGTGAGGGAATTGCCGTGCAGGAACAAATGGTAGAACTGGGAAGTGGGGGCCGAGAAACGTTGCAGGCTGGTGAAGCCCTTCTTCTCGCAGTCGACGTGCAAGTCGCCTTCGATCTCGGGGCACGAGCAGATCTTCTCTTTGCAAACGTCCCCCGTTACATTCCCGGCAGCCAAACAAAGAGACGTCTCCAGCAAGAGAATCCAAAGCAGCATTTTTACACCCAGCGAGTCATTCCCGAGGCTGAAACACACAGAGGAAAACTACAAGGCAAAAAAAAAAAAAAAAAGGTGGGGGAGGGGAAACTTCTTCTCAAGCTGGAGCACAGTCAAGTTCCTTTCCAAGCACGGAATGTCCGAACCATCGTCAAAAATGAGGGGGGAGGAGAGGTTTGGTGGGGGGAATCAAAAAGGAAAAATAGAAAATTAAAAAAAACAAAAACCCACAGTTGTCTTGGCTCAAGAGGAATGCAGTAAGGGGGGAGAGGTTGAGAGGCTCGGGCTTCCTCTGTCTCTCTCTCTCTCACACACACTCTCTCTTTTAGCTCTCTGTCCCCCCGCAAACACTGCAACAGCCCGGACTCCAGTCAGCGATCATATCCACAAAGTCTCCAGATACACACGGGGAGAAGCAGGAAGAAGAAAAAAGAAGAAGAAGGAGAAAAGTTGGATCCCCCTCCCGCTTCATCAACTCCCCTTCGGTGGCTTCCCCCTCCTTCCTCCTCTCCCCACCCACCCCAAAAAGCAAAGCCGATCTCCGTCTGTCTCGGCTTAAGGGACGATCTCGCTAGGAATCGGCGGGAGAGGCCGCTGCATCTGCAGGAGGGCGGCAGGGCTGGAGGGACGGAGGTGGGAGAAGATCGCTTGCCGGGCGCATGGCTTGGCTTCGGACTGACCTTGCCTCTCTCTCTCTCTCTCTCTCTCTCTCTTTCTCGCTCTCTGGCGCGCGCAAAGCCGGCCTTCGGTGCTGCCGCCGCCGCCGCCGCTGTGGTCAACGCCGGGTGGCCGGAAGAAGCCCTTTGGGTGCTGTCCAGTTCTCCTTGGTGCTGAAATCACGCCCCAGCCTCCCGGCGGGCTGCCGAACCAATGGCGCTGCAAAAATTCTGCAGATCGCTGCGGTTTTGCTTCTGTCCGCCGCTTTTCCTCCCTTTGCGTTCGCTCTCTCTCTCTCTCTCTCTTTCTCTCTTTCCCCCTCCCCGCCGCTTCTCGCCTCTCTCTCTCTCTCTCTCTCTTTCTCTCTCTACTGTCTTTCCGTCATTGCTGCTCTCGTCCCCTTTCGTTTGGTTATTTACTCACTCGCTCACTCCTTCACGCTTCGAAGGCAGGAGTTGTTAAGGAGGTTGTGCTCCTTTCAAGCCTGGCGCACTCCGAAAGATCTGACACCCTCTGCTGAGCCGCAGTGGCAAAAATCCATCTGCTGAGGGAATGTTGGAAATGTTGGGGGAGGGGCGGGGAGAAGGGGAGAGAGGGGGGAGAATCCAGGCGAGCGGAGAGCGAGCGAATTAGAGAGGAGCGGAAAAGAAAGCCATCAATTCAGGGCAAGTTTGGAAGGAGAAATGGGAGCCGGGATCGACCATCTCTCCGACGCTCCTTCCCTTTTTTTTTTTTTTTTTCCTCCCTTCAAAGTTGAACCTGCCTTGCTCCTTCGACCAGTCCGGCAGGCGTCGCGCGTGGAACCGAGCTCATTCGCCAGGAAAGGGGGAAAGGGGAAAAAAAAAAAGCAAAGGAGTGCGCCTGCGGAATCCCGGTGGGGCTTGACTCGAATTAGTGTCAGGAGTCAGGCGACTAGCGATCGGAGGTAATTACACCGCGCACCGTTTTCCACGTCTTGCTTCCCTTCCGCTTTTGCAGGAGAGAATGGCTCTCACGCTGCGTTTGGCGTCTTCCTGCCGTGTCTGGCTGGCTTGTTCTCTGCTTTATTTTTTATTTTGTAACGTTTCTACCCTTCAGTTCCTAGCATTTGGGTGCACGAAAGCGCGGTTTCGGGCGGTATCCCGGACCCGGTGGCCATCCAGAGCGAAAGCATCCAGTCTCTTGCCCTTCCCATTCGCCAAGCCGGAGAGTTCAGAAAGGATTCGCGGCACGGTTGAATCGCCTGCCCCGCTTGACTGCCTGCCGGGAATCGATCCGAGGGGATCCTCAGAAGGAAGCCTTGGGAGGAATGGGTGGCGGGGGTGGGGGGGGTGGAGGAGAGAGACGTCGGGAGACGCTCTGGGGCAGTAGCTGGCGGCCAGGGTGTGTGGCAGTGGAACTGCAGCCAGAAAAAGGGTGCGAGGTGGCAGAGAGGGAGCGAGATTCCGTGTGAAGCGAATCGCGCTGCAAAGGCGGGGGTGGGGTGGGGGGGGACCCCTGTGCGCCGAGCGGAGGAATGCACAATCTCTTCCCCCCACTAGGATCCACATTCCCAATGCGGAAACCAACCCAACCCATCAAACATCCTCTGCATCTCCATCGCGTCCTGCTCCGTCCCCACGACTCCTCTTCCCCTAGAGCCCCAGTAGCTTTGTCGCCGATTCTGCCGACCCTTCTAGCGGGGAAGCGAGGAAGCTCCCACACATATCTGACGGTACGGAGAGCTGCTTATACCCGAGTCAGCGGCGGGGCAGCTGATGCGAAGCTTCCTTTGCATAGATTTGGATGAACCACTTGGTTAGTTTTTGCTCAAGTCAGCTTGGGGTCCACCCAGCTTGGTGGCGGCAGCGAGATAGTTCTAAAGTGTCAATAATGCGTCTCTCTCTTTCTCTCCCTCTCCCCCTCTCTCCTCTCTTCTCTCTTTTCTCTCCTTTCCTGGCATTTCAAAAAAGCAGAGCTGAGCAAAACACTTTTTCACTGGCTGCCAAGAGTGCTATTTAGAGATATGTCTGTCTGGCTATGTGTGTGTGTGAGGGGGAAGGAGGGTAAAAGAATTGTCCACGCATGTTCTTTAAACATTAAAAAGGCATTAATATCCCCCTTCTCTTCCCCGATGCTTAGCCAAGGAAAGAAGCAGCTGCATCTGAAGCACAGAACCTCGATCCTTAAATCATTTTGTGGTAAAAGCAAGCTGTATTCATCTTCTCATCTAAGGGCTCCTGTATTACATGTTTTCCCATCAGGGGCTGGATTCACTGCTACTTCAAAGACGTTCCGTCCAATAATTATGTCGGCTGTGCTAGCGAACTTCACATCCAGCTAGCCAGCAAATAGCAAAGAAGAAGGTGAAGGAATGCACAGGTTTGTGGCACAAGTAAAACCAGGAAGTGCTGAATTCATACAAATTCACTTCTATAACCATTTCACAGCCTCCAGCTGCAATACTTCCTGATCATTTCTAATAGTGCCTGGTGTCTCTGTTCTTCCTCCTCAAGAATGGGTAAATATATCTTTTCCCTGCTTTTTTTTTTTTTTAAAAAAAAAAATCCTGATTAGAAGGTGACATAGGATATTTGTCTGCTTCCTGAAGGATTTAGGTTATTATTATTATTTTTCTCAAAGAGCTTGAAAAGGGAAAAGTAATCAAACTGGAAAATGCAAATTTTTCTCCTAAAAATATATATGAAGGAATCAAGAGGAAAATTAGACTAGGACTCAAGAAACCTCTAAAATAGTGGCAAAAAGCAAGAAAAACAGGGAAGGGAAGACACACACAACTTCCTTTAAGATGAGCTAGGTGGCTCTTTCTGAAAATTCTTTATTTGGTCTCTGTTGAAAATATTTCATCTTCAGAAAAAGATATGAACCCAGAACCAAAGAAAGTAGGGATTTAAATTGATTTGGGAGGGGGCGGTGGGAATAAGGGGATTAATATCAAAGCTCCTAAATTTATGGGGAAAGGAATGCTTGAAAAACTGAATAGGAAAAGTAGAACGATTTTCAGGGATCTCTCTCTCTCTCCCTCTCTCTCTCCCTCTCTCCATCTCCCTCTCTCCCTCCCTCCCTCCTCCTCTCTCCTTTTCTCTGTCTTTCCGTGTCTCTCTTTCACACACACAAATACTCTTTTCCCGCTTGCCCTAGGAAGAGATAAGGTAAGAATGATTTGCAACAGCCTCAGACATTTTTTGCTGGTGGGGGGGGGGGGGGGAGGAAAAAGATCCTACAAGTCTCTCTTTTCCCCAAAAGACAATACTACAGTCTTGCTGCTTCCTTGTTCTTGTTTTTATGCCTTGCTTCCTGAAAAAATGAGACTGTATCCTTCTCTGGCCAGGCAAAGCCAGCCTTCCTATTTTACACTGTATGATGGGGAGGGATGGAATGTGGGGGGCGGGATATTCCCAGGATAGGGTTCTGTGACAGTCACTGTGTGACAACCTCAGATCTCTCTGATGAAAACACTTCTTAAAGTTACCTTGATGGGGAAGTGATAACTTTCTTAGTTACCTCTTGAAGGAACAAACTGAATGGCAGAATTAACTCTGATTTTTATTATTAATTTGTTCATTTCCTCATTGTTGGAATTGTGCATGAATAAATTGAAAAAGGTCAGACTGGATTTTTTTTTTTTTTAGGTTTTTGGCTGAAATTTAAAAAGCAATTACCACCAACCAATAAACAGAAGGAGAATCAATGAAACCATTTCCCTTCCCATTTTCAGGGCAAATACCCATTTCTTTTCGTCCTTGAGGACAAAAATACCCTCTGTAAAAATACCGTCTGTGGCTCTAAGTTGCAATCTCCTGATCCCCACTTTTATTCTGCTTTGGGAATGAGGTGTCTTTACCTAAATGATGAAGGACAAGTTAAAGGAAGAGATTGGAGAATGGCCTCACCTCTTCCTCCCACTTACTATCCAGCTGGTGAAACATCTGTCAATCACTGGGATAATATAACTTGTGACATCTTCATAATACACTTTGGTTTTACACTGGAATATATATATATCTCCCATTTTAAAAAGGAATCCCAATTGCAATTGATAGTCTGGCTTCCTTTGAACACTCACACACACACACACACACACACACTTTCCCTCCCATTAATGAAAGTTTTCTTGGTGCTGAATTAACTATAGAAATCAACCCATAATAGCAATAGCATTTAGACTTATCTTCTGTTTCATAGTGCTTTTTACAACCCTCTCTAAGTGGTTTAAAGAGTCAGCATATTTTCCACAACAATTTTGGGTCCTCATTTTACCCTTCTTGGAAGGATGGAAGGTTTGGTCAACCTTGAGAGATTTGATCTGCTAAATTGCAGTCAGCTGGCAGTCAGCAGAAGTAGCCTGCAGTACTTCACTCTAACCACTGTGCCAGTGTGGCTAATCTCAAATGGCTGCATTTAAAAGCCTCTACCTGAACAGATGTCAAGGAAATGTCTTGGACCTAGGTGGAGAAGATTACAATTATTTTTTTCAAGTTTTAAAGGTCCCTGTATTTTTTGATCCAAATACTTCTGAAGTTGTTCACATGTTGAATTTTAATTAACTGGCATTCGGAGTGGAGGAAAGTATTATTGTTATTCATGTTTAGATACAACATCAATCAGTTTAACTTTTCTGTGGGAAATTTCTTTGGGGGGGGGGGGGAGGCACTGCTCTTTTGCTGGATGAAGAGGGGAGAAGACAGAAATAACCCACAAGCTTTTAGTAGGCTAATAAACAAAGATGGACTTGATCTGGAGCCCTTCCCAACCCGCCTAAAGGAAAAGATAGGGCTGCTACCAATGACATCTACATACAAACACATCTAAACATTTTTTCTTTCAATTGTTGGAAGAAATGTCCATCTGGATTCAGTTCCAAGTGGGAAGAAAGACACTGGAAACATGGAGACTGCTTGGAAAGATGGTTTAATGGTGGACAGGACCACATGCCTTGGAGATCCTGGGAGAAAAGGGTATAAATGCTGAGAGTCGCTTGGTTTTATACCCTCTGTTGGGATTTGAATTTGAGCTTGCATTCTGATTGGTTGTCAGACTCCCATGGGGCCATGCAGGGGCAACTCTGTAGGCTGTCCTGAGTCCCAGGCTTGGTTGAGCCTTGCTGGATGATGCTGTAATGAAAGGGCTTTGGGCAATTCCTATTATGGGTCTACCTGAAGAAGGTAGATATTTGTTATGTAGAATAGACTGGCCCAGACCTTAATAGCCCATTGGCAAAGGTGTGTGTGGGTGTGAGTTACTGCCTTTCTGAGTTTCTACATCTCTTTTAGGGGAAATATTCTGCCTTTTCAGTATATCCTAAAATATTTCATTTTTCTAGGAGAGGGGTGGGTTATATCTTCCAACACAATGAATGCTCATCTGTATTTATAATGTATCCCCATAATAATTAACCAAGGTTTCAGACAATGCCATCCAGTATTCTGTCAGGATATTCCTTTGTAGAATGCAGGTGTTCCATCTCACTCCATCATCTTGTCATCGTCTCTCCAGCAGCCCAAGTCAAATGGCCACAAAGGATAACACTGAGTGGCCACAAGGGAGGAGGTAAGCCTGCAGCAGTCTAAAATCATAAACTACTCAGATTCTTGACCTTGATCATGTGCCAACCACAACATCAGTGAGATATTTTAGATCGTTCATATGGCAAGACTTGTGCCAGCATTAAAAAAAGAACTACTTAAAAACAAGAACATTAAAGAATCAACAAGTTAATTATGTGGTAGGCTGAGGATGAGACAATGTGATTTCATGAGGATATACCCTTATAAGTCAGTTACAGATGCACTTTCATGAAGGCATGAATATGAGCCCACAGCAGATCAATTCAACTTCCTGGCCAAATATTAATGCTCTTCTGAAAGGCTAGAAGAGTAGGGGTCACCCTCACTTCTAGGGGTAAGATGTTCCATAGGGCAGGAGCAACAATAGAGAAGCTCTCTTCCTACAGCCCGCCACTCAAAATGACTTAACTGATAGGGTTCATATCATATCCTCCCTGCCTGACCATGTGGAACAGGTCAATGTAATTAGGACAAGATCAGAGGTGGTCTTCAGTAGGTTCTGACCAGTTCTGGAGAACCAGTAGCAGAAATTTTGAGTAGTCCGAAGAACCAGCAAATACCACCTCTGACTGGCGCTCCATTTATTCTCTGCCTCCATTTATTCTCTGCCTCTCGAGTCTGCCTCTGAACGGCTGGGTCTTCTTTTGTTGCCCTGCACAGAAGAACGGAGCTGGAAAGCAGGTTAGTGGGGAGGGAATCGGATTTTGCAGTAACCTTCCGCTGCCATGCCCACCAAGCAATGCCATGCCCACCAAGCAATGCCACGCCCACCAAGCCATGCCTACAGAACCGGTAGTAAAAAAATTTGAATCCCACCACTGGTCAAGATGCTTAGATAACCATGCCATAAAGGGCTTTAGAGGTATTAATAATCACCCTTAACTGGACCTGGAAGCAAACCGGCATCCCATGCAGCTCACATAGCAGAGATATTACATGCACGACCCTAAGGTCAAAAACACCTGTGGCACTACATTCTGCACAGCTTCTGGATACTTTTAACAGGTAGAACATATTGCAATAGAAAACAGGAAATGACCAGACTATGAGCAGAACTTGTGAGTCCAGAAGAACCTCCAGGTTATACAACAGGTCCATCTGGGACAGTGCAGCCCGATCCAAGACAATTGATGATAAACCCTGAGAAGGGGTGAGATTCTCCTGGTGTAACAACCAGTTTGCTAATTGCACCCTTCGTGCACGCACGCACGCACAGCTGTCGCAATTACTTCCCTTCCATGTTACTTCAGGGAAGTAACACAGCTAAGGTGGAGCAATCCGCTCCACCACGTGAATCAGCTGAGAAGACATAGGTGACTACAGAGCAGGGGTCGGGTGGTCAGGATCACATGATCATCGGATCGAACTGGTTCGGAGCCATCTGATCATCGCAGCTAGGGGTTTGCCTGAACCGGTCTGAAATGGGAGAATCCCATCCCTGACACTGAGATACAGAGGACCCTCCCCCATCCAAAGTCAGTCTGTCTCACCAAGATTCACTCAAGCTTGTTGTCCCCAATCCAGGCTCCCACAACCTCCAAACACCATGAAAGAAAATCTACAGCGTCATTTAGTTCCTGGGATGGAGATGGAAAATCAGGAACAGATGTTAAAGTGGAATGGAGAGAACACTAAGCTGTGTGGCACCCAGACCTGCCACACTGCAAATCAGGGGATATGGGATGGGTCTCTTACTCCATATGAACAGCGGAGGAAAAAAGTGAACCAGCCCAAAACTGTGTCCCACCCCACTCCAGAAGCCAACTCAAGAGGATACCCTGGTATCAAAAGTTGCTAAGAGACCAAGAAGAAGAGCCAGGATGGATAAGTGATGACTGCTAATCCCTCCCCTGCCATGGGTCTCAACTGGTACCATACCAGTGGTGGTATTCAAAAAAAATTACTATTGGTTCTGTGGGCGTGGCTTGGTGGGCATGGTGTGACTTGGTGGCCATGGCTTGGTGGGTGTGGCAGGGGAAGTGTCAAATCCCCATTTCCACCCCGCTCCAGAGAAAGGATACTGTGAAATCCCCATTCCCTCCCAACCCCACTAACCTGCTTTCCAGCTCTGTTCTCCTGTGCAAGGCAACAAAAGAAGACCCAGCCAATCAGCTGGGACTCAGGAGGCAGATAATAGATGGGGTGGGGCCAACCAGAGGTGGTATTTACTGGTTCTCCGAACTACTCAAAATGTCTGCTACCGGTTCTCCAGAACCTGTCAGAACTGGCTGAATACTACCTCTATACCATACCCTAAACCCAACCAGGTGCATTTCAGAAAGTGGTACTCCCCCTTCAGGTCCTAGCCAGATCTCAGTAATACAAACCAAGCGACTAGTCAGATCACAAGTAAGATGAGCTTTATTATTAACAGACAAGCAGCTATCCTTGAAAACCTCGCATCTTGCATCTACTTGCATCCATTCCCAAACCACCATCCTGCTGGCACATCAGATTCCTGGTAACACACACTGTTGATGTATAGTTGAATCAGACCCAAATTTAGAATCAGTTCCAATGAATTTTATTGCTTTTAGAATAATAACAAAAAGAAAGAAACAAAAAATACGTAATAAAAAATGCATAGCAAGTGTTTAAAAATGAGTGAAAAAATACAATGGAAAAAATATATAAAGTATGACGTTATAGTAAACAGTTACAATTCTATATATAATTTTCTAATGCAAACATTATACATTATTCATTTCAACACACTTAGATAACTATCATCATGTTTTTTTTTAACATACTCTGTTTTGTAGAAATGAGTTCCATATTTCATTACATTTATCCATTCAAAGTCTAGGTCTGTAGGCAACGCACTCATAAGTAGAGAGTGTAATCAAGTCTTCAATCCATTGAATAAATGAGTCTATCTCTTTATCTTTCCAATATTGAGATATCAATCTTTTAGCTAAACTAAAGGCACAAATAATCCATTTATGTCAAGTTCCATGTACTTGATGTGTAACTCAAGAGAATATAATCCACTGAAAAATTGAGCTTTTGTCACAGAGTCACATTAATATAGTCCATTATTTTATCCCAAAACTTACCAAGTGGATAGGACATTGAAGCAACATGTGTTTTATGAAAACATTGTCCTTCTTACATCTCAAACAAAAGGCTGCCCTAGACAATCTCTGTCTATACAGACATAATGGGGTCCAATGAATTCTAAATATTTTTTTAAGGTCCATTGATAGCTCTTATTACCGAAGTGAAGACATTCTCCCATTGCCTAGGGCAGAGGTCGCCAAACTTAGCAACTTCTGGGAATTGAAGTCCACAAGTCTTAAAGTTGCCAAGTTTGAGGACCCCTGGCCTAGGGCCTAGGCAATATAATTGTCAGCTTGCAAGTCATGTTTCTTTGAGGCTTCTGGGCTGCCACATTCAGTGCCTGGAAATTGGGAGGGGAATTTCAAGGACCAATGGAAGAGCAGCCACTAACAACAATGTTTCTCTGAGAGTCAAAGACATGTTACTCTGCACTTGGAGAGGAGTGCCTGGGGATAGTCTCCAGTTGGAACAAAGTAATGATTGGACCATGTGATGAACTATTGGGTTTGTTAGGGATATACACCCTAGCAGAACCTGCACGGCAGTCAGGCAGGCAGGCAAATATGTGAGATAAACGTTGTTGTAGCTTACACTCAGTAAAACAGATACAATGTGCTAGTTAAATAGTTTATTCCAGTAATAGTTTTAGCATAGTCAAAACAGTCCATATATCATACACTAGTTCAGTCCGTCCGGGGATTATTCAGTTGCAAAGTCCAGTGTCAAAAAAGAGGTCAGTAAACTTACAAATATCAGTCCAGTAATATATCTCTTCGCAGTAGAGATATGAAGAAGTAAAACCTTCTTTCTTCCTTCGCAACAGCAGAGAACACGCAGTTAACAATCCATCATCGTCAGCAAGCAATCCAGTAAGCCAGCAATCAATCCAGTTCTCTTACTCCCTCTTATGGCGATTTACAGCCGCACCCAAAATTACATGCTTTGCAGTTAAAGTGACACACACTTAAAATCACTATCATAGTCTATATATATATTATTTTACCCAAACTACGTTAGGTAACCTATGTTATTCCTAACAGGGTTCAGGGATTGGATGTTGGATTCTCTTTAGGCTAGGGAAAATCCAGAAATCTCAGATTTCAGATGTGCCAATATGACATCTCCAATAAAATGGATCTTTGAGAAGATGACAGTCTCAGAGTCTTTTAATTTGGAGGTTGTTACTTGGAACACTGACATTGATAACCTCTAATTCAGAATCATTTAAACATTTCTTTAAAACATGAGAAGTAACTGATTGCCTTAAGCTATATGCATTTCCTCATTGGTGAAGAATAATAGTTGTTTCTGCGCAAAAAAAATAAAAAATAAAATAGGAAGGGCACAGTCTTCTAGAAATGCTTAAGATCTCTTATTTTAGAAATCATCACTAATCATCGAAAGACAGCAATTGAATTTCCTACTTTTCTAATGTGAATTAAACAACACTTGACAACTAGTAATACATAGCTGATCTCAAAAGACTAAGCAGAGTCTAACCAGAATAGTATTTTGATGGAACGTTACCAAAAACTTGTAGTCTAGAAAGAGGTCTAGGAGTAGGTGACAACAGATATCTTCTGGGTTCCAACGTGGCAACTTTACTTTGATTGTCCTACTGTAAGGTATGTAAAACTAAGAATTTTATGAACACAGCAACAATGTTGTTAATTTTTAAAGCTTTGGGGGAAATGTTTCTACCAACTTACCTCTTTATGAAACGGCTAACATGTATGTTACCAAACTGCAGGACTAAATGAGTTTAGAGAAATTGAATCATACAGCCAGTAATATTTGCAGTACATCTACAAAACCTTTTGATTAATTTCTTAATGAACATATGGGTGTCAAAATAAGCTTATAAATGCTTAGAAATTAATGAAGGAGAAGCCATTTACTCTTTCTTACTTAGTTTGCAATTCATCATATTATCAACATCATCACCACCACCTCAGTGGTGTCCTCAGTGAGTAGAAACTATACATATCTAAAGCCACACTACATTCTGTTGTATATTCATATCTGCAGAGATATTAATACCTGTACCTCCTAAGGGAGGTGACCTTGACATAAATATGCAAGAACTCTTATGTAGGCAAAAATAACTGAAGTCTTCTAAGTATTGGGAAAAAGAAGATATTCAGAACTTAAATAGGCAAACGGCCCCTGATTCACTTGGGATATAAGAAGAAATGGAAGTAGAGCACAATCAGACTTGCAAGGTTCTGTTATTATAGCCTTTCTCAATAAAGTATAGTTCTAATCTTCTTATGAAGTTGATTTTCTGGTCTGGACTACCTGGTGGACTTGTCAATACAGTGCTTAAAATACATTCTCAGACAATCAGGTCGTCTGCTGTTGGAAACAAAAAGATTTGAAACTGATTACATGACAATTCTAAATGATCTCGGATGGTGCAAGTTAAGGGTGAGCAATTAAATTTCTCAAAGGGCCACAGGAGAAACTGGAATTGTTGTGGAGAGTCAAACCAATGTAAGCTGATTTGATGTCCTCGATCTCTTTCACCTCAACTCCTTGGGCTGCTCCAGGTGCTGTGCAAGTATAGAAAAATGATTTCTCCCCTTGCCCTCCGGTGATTGCCAGCCGACTGAAGGAGTACAAGACCACTGCACAGAGCCAGACATGGCTTGGTTTCTTCTCCTACCCCTTGATGTGCATTTATTTTCAGTTGATTTCTAATTTCTGATTGACCTCACATTGGAGGAATAGCTAAAGGACCAGATGTGACCAGGGGTGCGATTCAACCAATATAACAACCAGTTTGGTGAGCGCATGCTTTGTGCAGAGCATTTGCTATTGTCCTTCTCCTGCAATCCCTGTGTGTTAAATAGCTGGCGTGCGACAAACTGCTGTGCTGCGCGAATCATCTGAGCTTGAAAACCAGGATATAAAGCACAGACTAGAGCCAGGGCGGGTGAATGGGCCCAACAGCTGATCATCAGAGTGAGCAAGTTTGCTCCCAGGTGAGCCTCGGAGCTACCGGTTCACTGGTAGAAACTCAACCCCAGATGTCACCCAAGGGCTGTAAAATGCCTAGATGATGTACAAGCACAATTAAATCCTTGGAGTCATTCTTCACCAAGTCAATTGCATTTAAGTCTCACTGAAAACGTTATAGTTAAAATGCTTTTGGCTCTCTTCAAAGCTCTTTTCGGCATAGGACCAGATATAGCAGGTGTACAGTAGGTCTCACACGTACTTCATACAAGCCATGGCATGTAACCTACTCATGGATCTGAATGTGCTGTTCATTATTTGTCCTCTTTTTTAGTGTCTGCAAAAGCCAGTATAACTAAGAATGAATTTTGCTCAGGCAAAAGCTTGTTTAAAAGCATCTACAATTGCCATCAGGTTGTTCTAGCCAGACCTGCATTTAGAATAGGATAGGATAAGATAGGATAGGATAGGATGGGATGGGATGGGATGGGATGGGATGGAATGGAATAGAATAGAATAGAATAGAATAGAATAGAATAGAATAGAATAGAATAGAATAGAATAGAATGCTGTCATCATGTTATTTAGGAGCCTCTGTGGCACAGTGATTAGGGTGCAGTACTGCAAGCTACTTCTGCTGCAGCCAGCTACCTACAATTTGGCAGTTCAAATCCCACCAGGCTCAAGGTTGACTCATCCTTCCATCCTTCCAAGGTGGGTAAAATAAAGACCCAAATTGTTGGGGGCAATATGCTGACTCTTTAAACTGCTCAGGGGGGGCTGTAAAGCACTATAAAGCAATATATAAATCTAAGTGCTATTGCTATTGCTATGTCACACCTAGTTCTTCTTTTCATTAAACTAGACATACCCAGTTCCAGCAACCGTTCTTTATGTGCTTTAGCCTCCAGCCCCCTAATCATCATTGTTGCTCTTCTCTGCACTCTTTCTAGAGGCTCAACATCTTTTTTTACATTGTGGTGACCAAAAACTATTTGGCCCACCTAGAAAAAAATTGCATGTTAAATGAGCAAATTTAGATTCCATGGCATGAGTTTGTGCATAAGACCAAACTTGTACCCTCCATAGAAAACTAAACGTAGCAGCATGTTCCATTTGATAATGTAGAGGTTTTTCATGAAGGCGGGGTCTGCAGACAACATTTTGGGGATTCTGCTTAGTACCATTGTTATATGATAGTGAGCATATCTGATCAAGAAGTTGTCCTATTTGGCACCTGGTCTAAGATAAATCTGCTGTGGGAACAAATTTCAAGTGCCGCATTACAACAATTTTTTCCCAGGCTGTGGAAAAATTAGAGGTTTATGATCAATATGTACTGTAATATAGTTCTGCAGTTTTACTAACTTGATCTTTTTGTTCTTTAAATTCCAATTCCCCCGTTGACACATTTGAAACGACAAAGCAAAAAATGCAATGAAGCAACCAACAAGTTATAAAACAGAATATTAAATTGATCAAGGTAGAGTGGGCTTATGACGCATGTGACCATTCAAATGGTATGCTGCCCTTTTCTCAAATAAGTAATTATGTAATGAGAAAGTTTTGGGTTATTTTAAAAGTCACTGCAATAAAACTGTGAATCATTCACATACAATCTTTTAAAAAAATAATAATTCAGAGGAACAAAGAGTATGGTGTCCAGTTTCATTGTCAGAATTCCTATTACTGTACTATATCCGTGCCATATACTTTTATTCTAAAGGTATACAGGTAGACTTTGACTTACAACAGTTCATTTAGTGACTGTTCAAAGTTACAATACTGAGAAAAAGTAACTTATGACTGTTTTTCACAGTTAGCAACTATATCCCCATAGTCACATGATCAGAATTCAGACACATGGCAACTGACTCATATTTATGATGGTGTCCTGGGGTCATGTGATCACATTTTGTGACCTTTTTTACAAGTAAAGTCAATGGGGAAGGCACATTCATTTAACAATTGTGTTGCTAACTTAAAAACTGCAGTGATTCACTTAACAATGGTAGCAGTGGTGATATTTACTGGTTTGGCCTGGTTCTGCCGAGCCGGTAGTGCCGATGAGTAGTGGAGACCGAACCGGTTCTCTCCGACACTGTTGAGCCCACCCACCCACCTGGGCTACCATACTAACCTTTATTCCCTGCTATTGAAGTGCAGCTGCTTTGCATGGCATAGCAGATTGTCGTGCATCAACTGCTGAAGCAACAGGGATTGCAGGAGACAAGTCAGAAAGCCCCTGAACCTGGTCAAAGTGTACGTTTGGCACAAAGTGTGTGTGCATGCACAAAGTGCTCCCACCAAGCCATGCCCACCGAACCAGTGGTAAACTTTTTTGAAACGCACCTCTGAATGGTGGCACAAAAAGTTGTGACAAAATTCACTTAATAAATGTTTCACTTATCAGCAAAAGTTGGGGGCTCAATTTTTTTGCAAGTCTAGAACTACCTGTTCTACCTGGTTTGGCTGGGTATCATTTTCAACTTTTTTTTTGCATATAAAAAGACTTAAGATCTTATTTTTTGTTCTCCTTAATCACTTGATTCTGATTCATCTGAAGTTTTCTCTTAAGACTTTTCCCCCTTTTTGTACCAATGTATTTGTTTTCTGCTACATTGTCATATTATTATCTTCATCTCATCCATAATCCAGAGGTGACATAAACTTAAGTTGCCATTAATTTCATTAGTGTGATACTACTGTCTCCTCCCTTACTCAGAAACAACTCAAGGTTTGGTCTCAAGTCTTTGATCATTATGTCCATTACTTTGGACAAGATTTAAATGACCTCACTAAGTTGAAACATGAGCTGGAGCACAATGGAGATTGACCATGATGAAAAGAAATTACATGTGGGTAGGATTTGATGCCAAGTCAAGAATGGGTGGAGTTGATTGCTACTCAACAATGGCTACAATGCTTCAAAATCACAATGCATATACATAATGAAGATACATAATTTACTATGCCAACAAATTACTTTTGATTTTTTATTACTAGTAGAACATTGCAGCCAAGATTATTTGACAATGTTTCCATCTACCATTGTATTTGGTTGATATTTTTTTTTACCTTTAAGATATCCTGAAGGTAAAAACTTTAGAGAGTAGAAGTAGCAAGATATACCTTCTCCAGGAATGGAGCTTTACAGTTGTTTTGTCACCTGTAAGTGTGAAGAAGCAATTTTAAACATTCACGCTTATAGGTGATGAAACAGCTGTAAAGTTCTGAATTAGTAACTTGAAACAATTATTGGAATGGAACTGGTGATCTGTTATTCAAGGGAATTCACATACTTCTGTATGACTATTCCAATGCTTCATCTGCTGTAGGATTGGACTTTATATAGAGTGTGATGAACTTCCACTTTTTAGAGACTTTAGTAGACTGAAGTTTTAATTGAAAGTACATTTTCATAGTAAAAGGTTGTGTTATTAAATGACATTCACCTTGAGAAAACAGCAGCTTTTGCAAAGAGAACCTTCAAAGAACATCTTGTATTTTCCAAAAGTGCAGAAGTTCCACTTGAGTAGTAAATTTTAGTTCTGACATTAGAGTTCACGGTGGTCAGGAACAAGAAAAAGCATGCAATTGTGGTGGTGGGGGGGGGGAGAGAGAAGAAGAAGAGTTGTCTTGTTTGAAATGTCACCAGAACGATGGCTAAATTTAACCGTATGGAACACACCAGACAATGTGGAAAAGGTTTATTTTCCCTCCCTGCCTTCTCTCCTCAACCCCCCAAAATATCTCTGGCAAACAACCTCTTCTAGTAATGAATTTGTCTTTCTGAAAAGAAATGCAATATGATAGCTTGGAATATCTGCAGCCTTTCATGTATTTAATCCCCCAAAACGAAACAAGTAGCATTCTTTCATGAATGTACTCTAAAGGGAGTTCAAAAACTCTTGAATTTAATATCTGGTTTTTTTTAAAAAACACAGATAGTAAACAAATATCAGGATGCTTATTTTGAAATGCTAATTATGAAGCATTTGAGTTCTGGTTGCCCAGGCCTGTTGTTTTGCTACAAATTTATCATAAAGGCATTTGGTTTCTATAGGTTCTTAGGTGTTCTTTAAATCTTTTTTTCTGGAAAAAACAAGTGTTTATTTTGATGTTTGTATTGTTTGGGAGTAGCCACTAAGCCTATTTGCCTATGAAGATCACATGACATTCTAGAACTGTTTTACAAAGCCTTAGTAAGACCATACTTGGAATACTGCATCCAGTTTTGGTCACCACAATATATATATAAAAAGGATGTTGACACTTTGGAAAGAATGCAGAGAAGAACAACAAGAATAATTAGGGGGCTGGAGACTAAAACACGTGAAGAACAGTTACAGGAATTGAGTATGCCTAGTCTAATGAAAAGAAGAACTAGGGGAGACATAACAGTATTCCAATATTTTGGGGGACTCCTACAAGACAAAGGGATCAAACTATTTTCCAAAGCACCAAAAAGCAAGACAAGAAACAAAGGTTGGAAAGTAAGCAAGGAAACAAGCAACCTAGAACTAAGGAGAAATTTCCTAAAAGTGAGAGCAATCAACGAATGGAATAGCTTGTCTTCAGAAGTTATGGATGCTCCATCACTGAAGGCTTTCAAAAAGAGACAGGACAAGAATTTGTCTGAAATGGTATAGGTACTTGAGCAGGGCTAGAAGAGCTCCAAAGGTCCCTTCCAATTCTATTATTCTATGTTATCTATGTTAAATACATTTACCGCAGATTTCCAAGGGAATATTTTTTGGTTAACATATATTTAAACCATTTAAGAATTTTATCAATATAATTGCTATTATTGAGGTCATGCTCAATTCTCTTAAACAATATAACTGCTCTCATCCACCTTGAAAAAAGAGCAGAGTGTAATGGGAAAGTGAATTACTCAAAATTAGGGAGGAATTACTTTGTAAAAGAAGGTCTTTTTTTTGCTCCCAAGTGAGGATAACATTAAATTCTTCATGTCTTTATCAAAACTAGTTTGTCTAATTTATTTTGAGTTTATGAGTGTATCCTTGAGGAAAGGGAAGGAGGAGTTAAATACCCGAAGCTTTCAGAAATCTGGAAAACTGAACATTATTTGTGAAAGTTTTGACTATTTGTGAATGGATGGAAGTGACAGTTTTTCACTTTTTGTTTTTTTAATTTAAGGATAATTTTGCTCAGTGAGAAAATACAGGAAAGACCAAGGTTGCTAGGAAACCTAACATCTGTATTCATTTCCCTACCATGACAACCACTACAACAAAGTTTTCTACTTTAGTGATTTCTACAAATTTGATATTTCTTTAGTTTTGGAGTGATGGAAATTAACCTATTCCAGAAATTTCATGAGACTAAGCCATAGAGTTCTGGAAATAATTTTGCTCTGCAAAGATATAGCCTTAAGCTTTTTCAGAATAGATTTATTTTTTTCTTCACAAAAATGCAAACAACATTAAGTCATTTTGTGTATAAGACATGTTTACTTAATGATCCTGAATGGATAAAGATGCAGTCTGTTCTGTTTTGAGATTCAATATAGTGCATCATTATTTAATAGTAACAAGTAAAATTATTCCTGGAAGCAAAAACATAGAAAGAAATTACTTATTAATAATGAAATATTGAATTGCAAATCATTCATCTGGGGAACTTTGACTGAAATTTAGAATAAAGAAATTATATCGCATTAGTAAGGATTACTCAGAACTGACAGAACATTAATGAAGATCCAAATAATAATGATAACATGATTTTACTTAGAAGTTTTGCCTCAGAAGGACAGACTAGCAGACATAAGAAACATATTGGTCCCTTGCCATGTATCATCATACATATTCATCTTACCATATTAGCATTTTTAATAAAGAATCATTAAATAAAACTTCTTTTCTCATATATTACTGTATAGGTTTCCTTATCTAACAAGAAATATTATTTTTTAAGCAATATAATATTTTTTTTAAAAAATATCTGAGCTGATAATTTAGGACAGAGGTGTCAAACTCGATTTCATTGAGGGCCACATCAGGGTTGTGTTTGACATTGGGAGGGTGGAGAGGGTGACCAAGTTGGGTGTGGCCAGGTTGGGCATGACCAGCTCAATGTCACTCGTGTCAGGAGTGCCTGTGGTGGCCTGAGTGCTGGGCCCACAAAAACGGACCTCAGGAGGGCTGTCCATTTTTGGTGGCAGAGTCACCTCAGGCCCTTCGTTGTTTCCCTGGCAGCCTCATGTGTCAGATCTAAGCACCCCACAGTCCAGATTCAGCCCATAGGCCTTGAGTTTGACACCACTGATTTAGAAGATCAAAGATGATTATTAAGAATTTGGAGGGCAGATTGGTATGCATGGTGCCATATCACTAACAAATGTATCCTACCCTATTCAAGCATAATAAAGAATAGAGATCTTAGTAGATTAAGACTACAAACCTTTGCTAACTTACCTAGGAATAAATGACACTTAACTTTATAAAGCTTATTGTATGTCTGAGTAGGCAAAAATAACTTTGTGCAAACAAAAAATATAAAACTGAGTCATGAAATTTGCTTATGCTGCATTAGTTCATTCAATCAATCATGCATAAGAACCAACTCCCTAAGAGCTCAATTAGAGATCAATTATAATTAATGATCTACTATCTTCAGCATGCAAATCATAGTTTTAATCATGAAAACAATTATGCAGATACTGTCATATATAGCACTTTTACCAACAATAGTATTGTATCCTCATAGAGAACAAGAAGTTTATTAAGGGTGTGTAGAAGAAGGATTGGCAGAGCCAGGGGGAGCAGGTAAATGAGGCATCAGTTTAGAATCATTACATAGCCACAAATGAATTAAGTCTAACCTGCCTTGAAAGTTGTTGACTCTTACTTAGATCTAACCAGATGCTAACCAAAATTCTTAACAATAAATCACTAATATGAAACTACTACATGTAGACCAAGAGTGTCAAACTCAAGACTCCGGGGCTGAATTTGGTCCACAGGGTGCTTAGATCTGGCCCACGGGGCTACCATGGAAACAGCAAAGAACTGGCCCACAGTGCCTCTGCAAGCGAAAATGGAACCCGGGAGCCTGTTTTCTCTGGTAGAGCACTCAGGCCACCACAGGTGCCCCCAACACGAGTAACATCAAGCTGGCCACACCCATCATGGCCACACCCACTCTGCCCCCCTGAGGTCAAACACAATCCTGATGCAGCCCTCCATGAAATCGAGTTTGACATCCCTGAGTTAGACCAAGTTTTTTATGTCCAATATGGTAATATGGAGGCCTTGTGGGTCACATTGAATTTGGTGTGCCCCACTTACCAGTTTGATCCAGACTCTGTGCAATAGTCTTTTGCTTTTATGCAACTGAATATTCTAGTATAAAGTTGTACCTCTAGAGTTATCAATTCTTTCTGTAAGAAAGAATCATGTTTTTGGTTTGGAAGCTGTGATTCTAGTTTACTGATTTGGAAAATGGCTACTCATATTTGTCATGTTAAAAGCACAAGGTGTCAAAACACATGGAATTGGCTTGTTTTTTCCTTGTCCGTCTGTTTACAAATCCAGACTTCAGTGACATTTACCAATGAAAGAACATTTCAAGGGAGGTACAGTATATAAGCATTGGGAGGCGAAAGAATTTTCATCAGGAACACAAAAGAGCTAGCCCAATAGCTAGTTAAACATTAAACACACTCACACAACAGTGTAACATTGATTTAAAAATGTGATGGTTCCAAATGTTCACAGACTACTGTATTTAATGGGCTAACTGAAGTTTTCCAAAATCCTTCCAATTTTTTTTTTTTAATTTGGATCAAAGTCATTCTGTTGAAAAAAAAATACTCTAAAGAGAAATTATAAAAGGCAATGAATTATTCAAATACAGGATGATTTTTACTATTAATTAGTTTATAAAAACAGGTTTTCTTTCTGAGAAAGAGTTATTGTTGGTCACATATATCCAGAGGTGTTGCCTAAATAGTATCCATGGTAGAATAACTTCTTGCCTTTCTAGAAAGAAGAAAGTATAATTTGAAATGAGGTTTGCTTGCAAGGGCAGCTTTAAAATAAATTTTAAAGTTATCCTTTGATATTTGTTATTGCTTTCACATACTGCATATAGAAATAATCACTATTCACAGCTAGACAAAACCTCCTCTGTTCTGAACCAGCATGAGACATCACATTATTATGACATTTGAAATGAAATGAAATTAAAACAAACAATTCTTTCATCAGCTGCTGAGGAAGAGATCAGGAAAACTTTAAGATATAAATATCTCAATATATACGTCTATTGTCTTAGTTACACTTGTGCAGCTCAATATGTTTTTATATTGCCTTAATTACCCCTGTGCATTTTAAGATCTTAAGAGTCTGGTTGGCCATGTTTAACTGGTTTAAAGAGTTTGGTTGGCCATGTTTAACTGGTTTAAAGAGATTCTTTGTGAGCTATTCACCATGACTTTTGTTTTTATCACTCTGTATAGTTCAGTCTAAGGGACGCAGTAACTCAGCGGCTAAGATGCTGAGCTTGTCGATCAGAAAGGTCAGAAGTTCAGTGGTTCAAATCCCTAGCACCATGTAACGGAGTGAGCTCCCGTTACTTGTCCCAGCTTCTGCCAACCTAGCAGTTCAAAAGTATGTAAAAATGCAAGTAGAAAAATAAGGACCACTTTGGTGGGAAGGTAACAGTGTTCCATGCTCCTTCAGCATTTAATCATGCCAGTCACATGACCACAGAGACATATTTGGACAGTGCTGTTTCTTCGGCTTTGAAACTGAGATGAGCACCACTCCCTAGAGCTGGAAACGGGTAGCACATAGGTGTGAAGGGAACCTTTATCTTTAGCTTTATAGTTCAATATCATCAATAAAGTTGGCCAGCTCACTAGTCAATGATGTACCAATTTAACCTATGACTCAGTTAAAAGTCACTGGTCCCAATTCATGGGACCAGATGGGACTACAACTCTTATACTTCCTCTGTCATGGTTTGGAGTAATGGCCCAGTCAATTCAAGACTCTGAGGCTGTGGCTTTTCTCAAAGATCCATCATATCGGCATGTTCAGATGTGAAAACAACTCTAAATATTTCCCATGTTTTGTTATAATAAAAGAAATAGATATCACACACCCCCAGTGTCATTCATCATATTAGCCAATCAGGTAGATGGCAAGTTGCTTATCTACTCCCTCCGGCCATTATGAGCTCTCATTGAGATGAATTTGATTCCCACAGGTCTTATCGTTGTTATGTCAGGCACCTGGGAGGAATTATCCTACACCTTGTAGTTACCTCTCCCCCCCATATGTATGGCAATTAAGAAATGAAGAATATGGCTTCAGCTAAAGTCATTTTGAGAGTTGACATCCTTTGAGATTGTATGGAAGCAGGAAAAGGAATGGAAGAGAAAGTAGACATAAACACAAGTAAAAGCAGGTAGATTTGTTGATAGATTTTTTCATAAATGACAATTATTCCCCACTTGGGGAGAAGCAGTTCAAGTAATTCAATTATCTCATTAATTCAAGGACAGGAAACTTCTCTTAACGCTTTTAAGTTGCTGCATGTGACCCAGACTAACATTAAAGATGTCTTATCAGTATTTGTAATTCTTCTTTCTTGACCTTTCCAAGCAGTATGGGGCCTGACACTTTCCTCCGTTTAGAAAATTGGCCATTTATTTTCCCTCTTTGCTTTCTGTTTTTTAAAAGTAGTCATCAATCCATAAAAGATCAGAGCATCTTATCCCATTAGTGCAAAGTTAACATAAGGAACTTTGTCAAAGCCTTTTTGAAGTATATCCTAGTATATGTGTGGATGAACTTAACTTCTTCCATGTATGTTCTACATTCTCAGAACTATAGAAGATTGGTGAGGCAAGACTTACTTTCATTGAGATTGTTCCTGTATGTTTTTTTCTTTTAATGATCCTGGAACCCCTTGTATCAGGGTGGAGTTGAGGTGACTGAACAGAGCTCAAGTGTTTACTGGCCGGATATCCTTCCTGATGCCTATGCAAAGTTCACAGCAGACAATTTCTCATTGCACCCAAATAGAGAAATTTCTGCCACCACCTAGGATCAAAATCACAACCTCCTGATTGTGAAATGAGAGCTCCACATCTAGAACACTACACTGGTCAAGCTTGTTCCTCTATATTCCCAGCTATTTCTTTTATTTTCATTTTTTTATCAATTTGCTTAGAAGATACATGACTAAACAACCTATTATTTCTCAGATACAGGTGAAAGTCGAAAAATTAGAATATCGTGCAAAAGTTCATTTATTTCAGTAATGCAACTTAAAAGGTGGACCTAATATATGAGATAGACTCATTACATGCAAAGCAAGATAGTTCAAGCCATGATTTGACATAATTGTGATGATTATGGCTTACAGCTCATGAAAACCCCAAACCCACAATCTCAGAAAATTAGAATATTACATGCAATCAATAAAACAAGGATTGTACATAGAACAATATCAGATCTCTGAAAAGTATAAGCATGCATATGTACTCAGTACTTGGTTTGGGCCCCTTTTGCAGCAATTACTGCCTCAATGCAGCATGGGATGGAAACTATCAGCCTATGACACTACTGAGGTGTTATGGAAGACCAGGATGCTTCAATAGCGGCCTTCAGCTCTTCTGCATTGTTCAGTCTCATGTCTCTCATCTTTCTCTTGGCAATGCCCCACAGATTGTCTATGGGGTTCAGGTCAGGCTAGTTTGCTGGCCAATCAAGCACAGTAATCCCACGGTCATTGAACCAGGTTTGGGTGCTTTTGGCAGTCAGGGCAGGTGCCAAGTCCTGCTGGAAAATGAAGTCAGCATCTCTATAAAGCTTGTCTGCGAAATGAAGCATGAAGTGCTCCAAAATCTCCTGGTAGATGGCTGTGTTGACCCTGGACTTAATGAAGCACAGTGGACCAACACCAGCAGATGACATGGCTCCCCACATCAAGACAGACTATGGAAACTTCACACTGGACTTCAAGCATCTTGCAGTGTGTGCCTCTCCATTGTTCCTCCAGACTCTGGGTCCTTGGTTTCCAAATGAGATGCAAAAGTTTCTCTCATCAGAAAAGAGGACTTTGGACCACTGAGCAACAGACCAGTTCTGTTTTTCTTTAGCTCAGGTAAGATGCTTCTGATGTTGTTTGTTGTTCAGGAGCGGCTTGACAAGAGGAATATGACATTTGAAGCCCATGTCCAGGATCCGTCTGTGTGTATGCATGTACTCCAGCCTCAGTCCGCTCCTTGTGAAAGTCCCCAACACTTTTGAATGGCCTTTTTCTGACAATCCTCTCCAAGCTGCGTTCATCCCTACTGCTTGTGCACCTTTTTCTTCTACACCTTTCCCTTCCACATAACTTTCTATTAATGTGCTTTGATACAGCACTTTGGGAACATCCATCTTCATTTGCAATTACCTTTTGAGGCTTTCCCTCCTTATGGAAGGGTGTCAATGATGGTTTTCTGCACAACTGTCAGGTCACTATGATTGTGCTTCCTACTGAACCAGACTGAGAGATCATTTAAAGGCTCAGGAACCCTTTGCAGGTGTTATGGCTTAATTAGCTGATTAGAGTGGGACACTTTGAGCCTAGAATATTGAACCTTTTCACAATATTCTAATTTTCTGAGATTGTGGATTTGGGGTTTTCATGAGCTGTAAGCCATAATCATCTCAATTACGACAAATTGTGGCTTGAACTATCTTGCTTTGCATGTAATGAGTCTATCTCATATATTAGTTTCACCTTTTAAGTCGCATTATTGAAATAAATGAACTTTTGCACGATATTCTAATTTTTCGAGTTTCACCTGTATCTTTTGAGTTCTTTCTTTAAAAATTGGTGTTATGTAGGTTGCAGTCTAGTGCTCTGGCATTGAACCTTATTTGAGAGAGGAGTTACATATGTTTGGCTAGGTCAGCAGTTTCTCACGAATTTTTTAAGAACTTTTGGGAATGAGCCATGGGACTCAGTGATTTCTCGAGGTTTCTTGAGATGTTTAAAATATTCCCTCCTGTTACCTCTATTTGCTTTAGTTGTTCCAATTTCTTCACTGAGGAGATCAGCCCAGGCTCAAGCACCTGTTTTATATTCTCTGTAATAAAGACATGCAGATGCAAATGTTTTCCTGGGATGTCCATGTCTTCCTTGAGGATCCCTCTTGTTCATCTCGTCTAATGATCTAACACTTCCCTGGCTAGGTTTCTCCTTCAGATATATTTAAAGGCATTCTTATTGTCTGTCCGAGCGGTGCAGTGGCCTAGAGGTGGAGCTCTCACCTAACCGTCAGGAGGCTGTGAGTTCAATCCTAGGTAGTGGCAGATATTTCTCTCGGTGGGCACAATGAGTAAATATCTGTTATGAACTCTGTATTGGCAACAGGAAGGGCATCCGGCCAGTAAACGCTTGGCTCCATTCAGTTGCCCTGACTCCACCCCGATGCAAGGGATTATGGGTTCATTAAAAGGCAAAAAAAATCTTATTGTTTGCCTGTCTGCCTGTCATCCATCCATCCCCATCAAATTATTTTCCATATTTCACATTCATTTTTTTTAATCCCTATTTGTGCTCTTTTTTCTCCTCTTCATTAGGGTAGGCTTTACTTAGTTACTACTGGAAAGCCAGGATGCTCTTTTGCTGCAATTGGTTGACCCGTTCTTATGTTCTAGAATATTGTACATTGTAGTGAAGCCTCTATAACTATGTCTTTAAATGGCTACTGGACACTTAAAAGAGATTGGGCTTTTTGTTTTCTTTGCATTTTTTTAAAATTAATTCCTTCAGGTTTATTTTAAAAGTTTCTCTTCTTGTAGTGAAATGTGTTTGTGATAGCACTTTTTTCTTCCATAGATATATATATCCGTATGTACAATATGTATTATTTGTATCCCACCTTTATTGTTTTTACAAATAATGCAGGGAACATACCCAACACACCTTCCTCTTCCTATTTTCCCTACAACAACAAGGTAAGGTGAGCTGAGCTGAACTGAGCTAAGAGAGAGTGACTGGTTCAAAGTCACCCAGCTGGCTTTCATGCCTAAGGCATGAAACTCACAGTCTCCTGTTGGACTAGAACTCACAATCTCCTGTTGATAGGCCTAAAGTTACCCCACCAGCTTTCACGGCTAAAGCAAGACTAGAATTCATGGTCTCCTGCTTTAGGAATTCCATTTTCAGAAATAGCAGTCATGTAGAAGAAATATATTATCATAATTTCAAGTAGTAACTTTCATAGCATTTTAAGTACTGTGCACCTATACTGCCAGTGACTACATAAATGTGTTTTTCTATCATATGAGCTAGTATGTATGAATGTATCTGGGGTATTCATATGTCTCAATAAATAGTTCTAGTTTTATAGCCATCTCCATCTTTCTATAGTATTCATTTTCTATCACTCTATTTCTTTATCAATGCGTATCTATATAATTAACTATTTCCTGAATCCAAATTCAGCTAACAAAATTTCAGTTTATTAGAATTGGTATATAAATAAGCAGTTTCTAATTGTACATGGCTTTGGGTTAATATATGTGTTTGCAGTACAACTCTTTGTATTTTACTAACAGATTTATGCATGTGCATAAATATATGGTAAGGAGCATGCATGATCCAACTAGCATCTTAAGTTTTTTATAACTTTTTTTTCAGTAAGAACAGGGATTTATAACAGTGGTGGGATTCAATTTTTTTTACTACTGGTTCTGTGGGCGGGTCTGGGTGGGCATTGCAGGGGAAGGATACTGTAAAATCTCCAGTCAGAGGTGGTATTTGCTGGTTCTCCGAACTACTCAAAATTTCTGCTACTGGTTTTCCAGAACTGGTCAGAACCTGCTGAATACCACCTCTGATTTATAAACTAAAACTAGACATTTATTTGACATATAACATCTATTTTGTCTCAGTAGTCTTTTTTTCCCCTTATACATAACAGTGCTTTGCATCCCAGATTAATTTTAGATTATTTGAAACAAAATATAGAAGAAAGCTGATAAACTATCTGATTTGGCATGTTGAATGTTTTGCTGCCCTCAACAGGATACCTCAGCAGCTACATTTTTTCATTCTCATAAAAAAGGAATAAAATGAAAAAGGTCATAAAGGAAATAGCTCTGAAAATACTCCCTATTGATTGTTGCAAAATGAAAGAGAAAATTATTATCTACAAAGTGTTCATCTCATATGCAATAAAAGCTCACCTGGAATTGTAATAAAATCGTTTCAAACAACATTACTTTTATATTAACCAATTCATAAAATAAAAACTAGATTTCCCCTTTTTAAAATGCTAAAAAGAGGCCATCTTAGTCATATTCAGGCAGTGAATAAGGTGCAAAGGTGATTTTAAGAAAAATATATAAGGAAATTTTAACAAGAGTACAATAATATATAATGTAAACCTGATATGACATTAAAAGTGAAAATCAGTGTACCTAAATGCCCCTCCTTAATAATGATAAATACAAAAAAATAATAAAAACTTATTGGAAAAAATCTTGTCTACACAAACCGAGAATTTGGGGGGAACCAGGGTTGAATATGACACCTTGAATAAGAGTCAAATGATGAAATTAGCAAAAGTTTTTTAAACAATTGCTTCCCCTATATACAATATATATATCTTCGAAATTGGAATACCTTCCCCTATTTTGCTGTGCCAAGAGTAGGCTAGACTCTTACAATTCTTTGTATTGTAAGCATTGAGCATCCCTCATTTTGCTTGCATTGCAATATGAAGTGAAGTTCCAAACTATTTCTCTAATGGAAAACATACGGAGAGAAATAGTAGATACTATGATGGAAACATCTCTCAGACAATACAGGATCCATTGGCTGAGAATTGGAGATGAGAACCATTCCCTTGAGTCAGTCAAAAACTGGACAACTGAAACTTTTAAACCTTTTAAAACAGGAGCGTTCTCACTTTTCCACAGTGATGAAGTAATATTTCTCTGATTCATGATTTCTAGAAAGAGAGAAACACTAGTAGGGAACTATTAATACAATTTTTAAGACTTTTGAGCGTTATTAATACCATCAATGTCTTCATCAGATGATGCATGTCCTCAACAGAACAAGGACAATCAGGGCTACTAGAAGTATCTAAAACCTGAGGCTTGCAAATCTAATTTCCAAATCCATCAATATAATACTTTAGAGCAGGGGTGTCAAACTCACGGCATCACATTGTTGTCATGTGATGTATGGCAAATGTATGGCCCTTTGCTAAACTGTAGGTGGGTGTGGCCAGTGCATGACACATCCAGTCTGTGGGCTACAAATTTGACACCCCTACTGTAGAGTATTCCTTCCCTGCTTTAAAAGGTCTTGAGGACCACAAAAGACTTGGGGTAGATAACACACTGAAATTCCTTATGTGACGTTGCTACATGGGACAGCCTCTGTGATTTTGATGAAAACCTCACCCTGATAAAAAAAGAATGCATCAAATGTTCTCTTCTGGACTTAATAGCATTAAGGTGGGCCAAATTAAGGAACATGGTTGGTGGATTTCCCTGACTTTGCTTCTTCAGCCATCATGGGAACTATTCTGGATATGTGGTGGGCCAAATTGTATGAGTGTATTCAAGTAAATGGAATAGAGCATTTCATTACTTGAGAGGCAGCTATAGGTGCTCTGCATTTATGACCTATCAATCAGGATATTCAGAAACCCAAATGTAATAATGTTTTTTTGAATGAGAGCTAAAGCCATGACAGAGATGAGAAGACTGCAATGCCATAAGTTCAAATTATATAATAACAGTTGTTAGAATGGATAATAATGCCGAAATTGCTCTGTAAATGGGCATTGCTATTTTTTTCCCTTTCATTATGGCTATTTTTTCCCCTTTCATCATGACAATTTTTTTCCTATGTATCATGGATTTGGTTGTCTGTCACTAGAACATATCTGAGCACAAGATCCTCCTTCATGAAGATATCAACAGGCAACTTTTTAGCTTTTTCTCATTTGCTTTTATATCTTTGAATTATGGGTAGTCCTTGACTGAAAAAGATCCATTTAGTGACCATTTTAAGTTATAACAGCTCTGAGAAAATTCACTTGCAACTAGTTCTGCTTACAACCATCGCAACATCTTCTTAGTCATGTGATCAAAATGTGGGCGCTTGGCATTATTTATGATCAATGCAGCATCCTAGGAATGTGTGATCACTATTTGCAACCTGCTCAATTGGCTTCCGGAAAGTAAAATAAACGGGGAAATGCTGGATTCACTTAATGACACTAGATTCCCTTAAGAATTGCAGTGATTCACTTAACTGTAGCAAAAAAGGTTGTACAGTTAGGTATGGTTCACTTAACAACTGCCTTGCTTAACAACAGAAATACTATTTTTATTTTATTTATTTATTCATTCTATTTGTATGGATCCATATCTCTAGGTTGCATACAAGAGTATGCGTGTGTGTGTAAACAGTCATCATTAAAAACTACAAAAGCTATAAAATATTTCTATTCTTCCTGCTTATTTTTTTATTTTTTTTCCATAGCAATGTTGAAATGGTATCAACAAAGAGATTATTTTTCATTGATATTCTTTCAAAAATCTAAAGAAAAAACCTTCTTAATTTTTTATCAGTATGTTTACCGCTGGTTTTTGCCCATCCATCCTTAAAAACACATCATTTTCCTTTTGTGAATATATGTGTTCAGATTATTCATATAAGATAGTATTTTTCCTACAGAACAGAACAGAATAGAATAAAATAGAATAGGATTGATTTAGTCATTTGACCATGTTAAATATACAAAACTAATATAAGTATACAAAAAAAAAAAAACAATAGGGATATGGTTCATAGTAAGTTGTCACCCCTATAATCAGACCTTGCTATTCTCTCCTCTTTGAATTGGCTTTTGAAAGAAAGAGTGCAGTCTTATTCGTGATACACAGGTTCATTTCCTGAAAAAAGTAAGACAATTTCTCTTGAGTTCCCATTTTTCTTTTAATTTTTAAAAGAATCTAAGTAAGCAGCCCTTTCTATAAACTAGAGCTTGCAATTAAAAATAACGTGTAGTGTCTTCAATGGTTGGTGCTCCACAAATCCTTCAACTGGAACTCCATGAATCCTCCCATATCTTACCATGAAGTCCAGTTGTTCAAAATGGTACCTAGAAAAAAAAAAATCTTCTAAGATGTTGAAGTATGTAAGCTGTTAAACATTTTTTTTTCTAACTGAGGGGTTGATTTGTGTTGAGCCAGTCACTTCAAAGTTTTAACTTCTGCTTCAATATAATCTTAGGCTATATTAATGACTCTTTGTGGCTACATTAATGACTCTTTGCTTGAAAGCTTCCTTGACATTTAAATCTGATTGGACCAGGAATTAAAGGTAAGAAAGTTAGAGAAGATAAATACAAGCCAGGACTTAATTATTATCACTCCATTGTTAAATTTTAGGATTCAGGCTTAGTTCTATTTCTTAAAGAAGAAAATATAGATATTGCTATGCAGCTGAAATAAACTATCATGCTTGTAGTAGGGATTTGTAATTGGATCTCTAAGTGTCCCTGTGTATTAAACAACAAAACTTTATAGTTGCCACCTTTTAATCTTGGAAATAATTGAAATGCCAGATATTCATAAAATTAGGAAATCATAATGGGAGGCTAATACAGATTTCTACTGCAGACACAATGGATATATGGTCACATATATCTAATTAGACTCTCACGTGTTCAGCTTTGGGCAGACAGATTTTCCTCAATGTGTTTAGAAATCTAAGAAAACACAGTTCTCAAGTGTAACATCAAGTCTGTGCTGTTTGGATAGGAAGCTAATTGTGTATGTCTAGTTTAATGAATTGGCTATGTCTAGTCTAATGAAAAGCAGGACGAGGGGTGACATGATAGCAGTGTTCCAATATCTAAGGGGCTGACACAAATAAGAGGGAGTCAAGCTATTCTCCAAAGCACCTGAAGGCAGGACAAGAAACAATGGGTGGAAACTCATCAAGGAGAGAAGCAACCTAGAACTAAGGAGAAATTTCCTGACAGTGAGAACAATTAATCAGTGGGTGCTCAAACACTGGAGGTTTTTAAGAAGAGACTGGACAGCCATTTGTTTGGAACAGTATCAGGTCTCCTGATTGAGCAAGGGGGTTGCACCAGAAGATCTCCAAGATCTCTTTTAACTTCTGTTATTCTGTTAACTATGTGCATTTTTCATTAGAATATGCCGTCCTCATTCTACCACTTCCTTATTCAAGTACAGCATCAAATGTCTGAAAACCTTTTTTTTGTGTGTGTGTGTGTGTGTGTGTGAACTAGTTGTCTTGAAATCACCATGTCATAATTGCATTGTGATTACAGTATTTTTTTGGTGAAGGAAACATCAGTTGAAGTATCTCCCTAAAATGAAAAGTGTCTCTTCAGTTATTTGTGAAAATCATGAATTTGTAAAGTTCTAACCATCTGCATTTGTGATTAAATCTGATGAATTATCAGATGCATTAGAATGAAATTATGCACTGGCTTCAATTTATCTCATTACATAAACTTCATTATCTAATAGCCCTGCCTAATGCTTTCCCTGGGAGAAAATAAATTAAAAAGTGAACAAAAGAGGCTGAACTCTATAGGAATCAGCAGAGCACAAATGTAGAATGTGCAAAAGCAGGTAGTCAGCCAATTCTAACAGTTAAAAAAATGTATTTTGGTAGGGCAGAAACCTTAAATGTTGGAAAACCTGCTTTAAATCTCGAACACCTTGTGTGGAACTATAAGAAAATGAAAGACTGCTTCTCTTTCCAAATAGTGGATGGAGAACACTTTTATTTCTGAAGGCATCAGACTTAAGGAGGCTAATAGTGAAGTGACAACAACACAAAGATAAATGACATCCTATCATTGTCTTCCTTATAATATGTAACATGCTTAGCTAGGGAAAATATCTTAAGCAGTCTAATTTAGATTAGAATGTCTATGGAGACTGTCAACTGAAATTTTGGGTTAGTTTGTTTTTATTTGAAGCTGTTTTGCTTTTCATCTAAGAAGCTTTTTCAGCTCTAATTAACTGGTGGGGAAATGATTTCCCAGCTGTCAATTAGAATTGAAGAAGAGTGGAGTGGTGGCCTAGAGTTGGAGCTCTCATCTCACAATCAGGAGGCTGTGAGTTTGATCCTAGGTAGCAGCAGATATTTCTCTCTCTGGCACAATGAGAATATATCTGCTGGGGGGAAAAAACCTCCACATTCAGCTCCATTCAATTGCCCAGACTCCAGCCCACAAGGGATTATGTGGTCATGAAAAGAGGATGATGAATTAGAATTGAAGAAGCTTCTTAGTGGAGAAAGAAAATGTTTTCAAAGAAAAAACAAACCAAAAACGTTCAATTGGCTTTTGGAAAAAGTACCTTTGGCTATTAGATCAGGATGTCTCTCCCAATGGTACTTTGCTTGCAGATATGCAGGGAATGCAACATCCAAGAATCATTCCAATACTTAAGTTTGATTTAAACTTAGCTGCAACTGTGCATAGACATCAATGATGTGAAGGGTTTGATGGGTAAGTCTAAGTTCCAGATGGTTGTAGATGAGCAGATGTGCAAACTTCTGAAATCTCAACTATGCCTTGTGTGGTTATACACATTTGCATGCTGATTGGTTGATCTAATTTCTTCCTGGAGGCTTTGTTTTTTGAATGCCACCTAGCCAGAATGTTAACATTCACAGAAGTATAAAGGCAACAACTATGCAAGCATCTCAGAATGATAGGTACACATGTTCCCTGATGTGCAGAGACACAGAAGCCAAACACAGATTTTATAAATGATGTTTGACTGAAATGTAAGCTGTTTGAACTAAGCCTAAATTATAGCCCTGGAATCCTCCTCAATAACTGGTAGGGCTGTGCCACCTGTGCCAGCTGATTTATAATACAGAAATGATGCAATTTTTAAGAAAGCAATGTGACAAGACATTTGTGTTGATGTATATCTTGAATGCTTGAACCAGCACTTCTGATAGTTTTGTGGAAAAAAAATAAATTGTTGGCTGTCAGAACTGCCATAGGTATTGCTACTCAAAAATAAGGGAGATGTGGTATATTTATGGTTAGGACTCTGTAGTCCTATATTTTATTTTATTTTATTTTATTTTATTTTATTTATTTATTTCAAAATGTTATTAGTTTATCAAAATATAAAATACTGAAATACAAAGAAAAAGGAAAATAAGGAAAATAAGGGAGGAAAGGGGGAAGAGGGGATTCGTTTTGGTGCAGTAGAATAAGGTAATTACATGAAACCTCAACTTTTTACTTTTATATAATAATATATACTAGCCATTTCTACAACAATAGACCTATCTAATCAGCAAAACCCAAAATCAAATTTTCTCTTTTTTTCCATCTCAAGCACAAAGTCCAAAAGCAGTTTCCAAGTGGAAACAAAATTAATTGTGTTCTTTTCTTTAACCAAAACAGTCAATTTAGCCATCTCTGCTAACTCCGCCAAATTTTGCAGCTATTTGTCTATTGTGGGAATCAAAGTGTTTTCCATTTTTGTGCATAAAGTAATCTTGCTGCTATCAACATGTATAACATCAAAGTTCCAATTTTGTTTTCCAAGTCCTTTATCCATTAGGCCTAAAAGAAAACTGTGGTTTGTCTTTATATTCAACTTAAGGATTTGTTGTATTAAGGTGTGAATCCTATTCCAAAATGTCTTTGCATTCAGTGGAAATAATTTAGTAAGGTAATTTGACCAACCCACTGTCACATCAGATTGTCAAACTGAAACTTTGCACTGTTCTTGGAAATAGTCTCCTTATTCAGAACTGCTCTATTTTGTACTATGTTATCTTAACTAAATCTCATTATGGCTACATATAACTATATTATATTGTATACCACCCAGAGCATTTCTCTGGGGAATATGGGCGGTTAAGAAATATGAAATATAAAAAAACTATGTAATCATTTCAAATGTTGTTCTGATTGACTGGGATTTGTCATTTGAATCAACAGTGATCGCAGCACTACAGCATTTTCTGAAACAGCCCTTTTACATAGTTCTAACTCACTGATATTATGTAAACACCTAATTTTGTCTTTTAATGATCCCATAATCCCCTACACTGGGGTGGGGTCAGGGTAACTGAATGGAGCAGAGTGTTTACTTGCAGGATGCCTTTCCTGTCGCCAATGCAGAGTTCACAGCAGATAATTACTCATTGTGCCCAGAGAGGGAAATATCTGCCTCTACCTAGGATCGAACTGGCAGCCTCCTGATCATGAGGCAAGAGATCCACCTCTAGGCCACTGCACCACTCCATTATGCAAATATCTAATGCTCTTGGGAAATTGATAATGCTGGGGAAAGTGGAAGGAAAGAGAAGAGGAGGGCCAGACTCAAATATAGTAGCAAGATTTGAAGGGTTAGATTGGAAACAGATCATCCTGGAGAAGATATATCTAAGACAGGTGGTCACCTAGAGTCAATACTTTCTTGCTGGTGCAAAATTAATCCATCAACCAACTGTATGTAATGTAGCTATTTCTGTTCCTAAGTTGAATTTGAAAAAGGCTGGGTAGATAAATGACATTCAGAACAGGGAAATGGGAAAGCTAGAATGTAACATAGCTCCTGAATGATTCAACTTACATGCAGAGTCATAAATTTAGATGTAAGTTGCAGCCTCAATCCATTCTGGCACAGAAAAATCTGTAAGCCATTAATTCTGATGTGTCATTTCTCTGTGTTGCTGCTCAGGGGTTCCACCTTTTAAGACCAGAGCATTTCAGTTACTTTTCTGAGACAGAAACATATCCAGGCAATAACAGGCCTATTGTTATCTTTGTCATTAATTTTGTGAATTTTCAATAGTAAAAGTAGAAAGATAAACAGCAGAGCTGTTCTTGGCAACTGTTATATTATTATTATTATTATTATTATTATTATTATTATTATTATTATTATTATTATTATTATTATTATTATTATTATTATTACCAAAATGGTGAGGATACAGCATTTTTTTAATATAGTTGGCAGATAATTTGGTTTGTCAAAGAATGCATTTCAGAAAATTGATGGGCTAAGATAAAAGCTAAATTAAAGGAGTCATCATGAACATTAAATTAAAACAAAAAAAAAAGAGTTGCAAGGAAAATTAAATGTAGTTCATAGAATTATCCTCCATATGTTTGATTATTTGCCCAACTACATGGCAATCTTTAGTTGACTTTGAAAAGCTAATCTAAGTTGGAATTGGTTACTTCCTAAAAGGGAAAATTGGGAAACCTTGGGGCAGAGTCTACACTTGAAAGTTGGGATGAAACATTTCAGAACTTTATACCTATTATATGTATATAATATACAAGAGAAGCAGGTGTAAATTCATTTAATTAAATTATCTAGGAACTTGGGATTGGGTAGTGAATAGTCATAAATTCTTTGTTTTGCATAGTTAATAAGTTTAAATCAGGTTCATAAAAACTTTTATTTTAATTCTTGCAATACTAAATTCTTTTTTGTTGACAAGAAAAGAAATCTCCATACAGTAGCAAATACCACTATAATGGAAATGTACAATTGTATTCCACATATTATATTCCACTGAGTTCATGAAATATGAAAAAATAATGACACCCCCACACACACAAAAGTTCTCCCTCATTGCTAACTAAGCATATTGTTTAATTGGCTGATCAGCTTTTCTTTCCTTGTTTTATGTGTCAAGATTGATCAACTGCTTACTTTGTTTCTGTTCTGCTCAGCAAAAAATGCTATTGCCCTAGACATATTCTCTATGTGTTCTGCATATAGCATCTTTAGCATTGTGCAAGCTCAGAAATAATATTTTTTTGTTTACCCACGCAGCTTATCAGCATGGCACCATTTCTCATTAATACCTATTTTTATGATTAAGACTCTCGCATTGTTAATATCAGAATGATACAATTTTCATTTTGCACATGGTTGCAATGACCTGGTTATTGCACAATGCTAAGACACAATGTGATTTCTTTGATATTTCTTAGTGATTTGGGAATCCATTGCTTATTTGCTAACAAAATGCAATCCAAGTTCCCTTTTCTTATTCAACTCGCATAATTGCTTAAAAAAAGTATCTGATAGTGCAACGGATGCCTTATTTTCAACTTCAGTCTAGAACAGGGTGAGATTTCTAAATACAGTATGTGATTATCTTTACATACTTTTAATGGTATAATAATCCTTCTGCAAATGTTCAAGAAGATTGGATGATATATTTCTATATGCATTGAAACACCTTCGGATCAAAAGTCCTGGGTAAGGACTGCTATGCCACATTAACCATATAAACAGAAATCTGCTTCAGTGTATCAATTTCTCTTGATAAATGAGTGTCAAAATGTCTTAAAGAAATGATATTTTTTTCTTTTTATAGTATTGCGTTATGAAAATCAGAAAAATACATACACACATATACATTATATATAATATGAAGATGTTGTATGTATACATTTTATTTACAAGGTTGAAGTATAGAACAAAGTTCTTTTTCTGATTCAATTTTATCTATAAAAAAAAAATCCTTCATTCCCCCCGCCCCTAAATACAGAAATAACTATAACTAACATCAGAAGCAAAAAGCTTGTCAAACTTGCCCTTAGTCGTCTAACAAAGAACTTGTATTAGCAATAGCAATAGATCTTAGACTTATATACCACTTTATAGTGCTTTACAGCCCTCTGTAAGCAGCTTTACAGAGTCAGCATATTGCCCCCAACAATCTGGGTCCTCATTTTACCCACCTTGGAAGGATAGAAGGCTGAGTCAACCTTGAGCCTGGTGGGATTTGAACAGCCAATAGTCAGCAGAAGTGCCCTGCAATACAGCATTCTAACCACTGCCCCACTGAGGCTCTATCGTCCCACCTGAGGTTCTACTGGTTGAGACAAAAAAATAATGTTTTGGTATTTTGTGATACCCAGGACAAATACTTCAAATAACATCACAACTGTGAGGTTGCTTCATTTAGAATAGTTTCCAGGTCCATCATGCAAGTGGAAAATCCTTATGAAACAAAACAGCTGAAAACAATCAATTTTCCTTCAGGGTTTTCAATGCCATAGCTGATTGCAACGTGAAGCATGTGGATATGCACAGATAGACTTGTGGATTTCAGATAGCTAGTTCAGTGTCTGGATTTTCTCCGTCTAAAGTGAGATGGTGTTTCTCTTATTCTGACTAATGTGATCTCTGTATCTTGTCTAGACTCCCAGAGACTCACAAATATTTGCAAAATATATATTACTGCAAGCTATGTTAGAATAAAACACCAGCCATTATTTGTTAATCATGTGCCATAAAATCAGTTAGATTCTATTTTCTACATTCCAGAAGAATGTAACATCAAGTCTGGTGCCAGATGAAAAATATTTGTTCAATTGCAATAAAGGAGGGAGGGAGGGAAATAAAAATTTAGCTTGAAATTCTATTTGTTGTCTTTGTGACTGTTTTTTAGATGAATTACATCCAAGAATAGAACTTGATGCCCAGGTTTTTTTTTTTTTTAATTATTAAATTTTGCAATCCAAATTGGCCCAGAATAAATCTGGATACATTGGCAGATATCTGGAAGAATGTGTTATATCAGCAAGGCAATATAGCTTTTAATTATTTAATAGGAGTGACAATAAAATGACTCAGACTCCTTCTTATTTTATTGCAGAAAAGAAGTCATTGTATGTGTTTGTGTCTGAGCAATATTTAATGAGTAGACTTTTATGTGCATGGAAAGATAATGTGTTTCTCTTTCCTAGTATTGAAAAAATTTCTATTATTCAAGAAGAAAGAAAGAAAGAAAGAAAGAAAGAAAGAAAGAAAGAAAGAAAGAAAGAAAGAAAGAAAGAAAGAAAGGAAGGAAGGAAGGAAGGAAGGAAGGAAGGAAGGAAGGAAGGAAGGAAGGAAGGAAGGAAGGAAGGAAGGAAGGAAGGAAAGGAGGAAAGAAGGAAGGAAGGAAGGAAGGAAGGAAGGAAGGAAGGAAGGAAGGAAGGAAGGAAGACTTGGAAATAAAAAGTAGATAGCTGGCTAACTGAAATATCAAACAGTAACAAAAGAAGGTTGTGGATGGATGGATGGAGGGATGGATGGATGGATGGATGGATGGATGTTTTCATTTTAAGTTGTAGCACAGAAGAATTATTCTGTTTTTAATCAATGGGACTGATTTGCTTAGGCTCAATCAAAATGCTGTATTTTCATCTATTAAAGGGGACACTTGAAACAATGACATTCAGACCTATTCTCCATTTCTGGTCTTCTTGAAGTCAAACATATTCCCCGTCTTTTGCAATAAAATTTGATGCTAGAGAGGTGGAAAATATCCAAGAGCTAGATTATGAGCACACCAGAGGAGAGGAGGAGAGGAGAGGGGAAGGGAGAGCAGAAGAGGGGAGGGTCTGTATCATATATACTACTATGGTAGTTATATTCTGATATAATTGCCATAATAAGACTAGTTGGTTTTGAAAATGGCAACTAGCATTATATATATATGTGTGTGTGTGTTTTGTTTTAGCAGGAAGGTTTACAAGGATAGTTCATTCTCATGGACCAAAGATCTCATTGACATTTAGATCAAACACTAAAATTATAAAAGCAATTGCTGATTTTTTTTTTTTTAAAGGAAGCAAAAATCTCCAGAATAATTATAGATTTATTCCTCCCTCTATAATTTTAGGGCTCATTTCCATCAGCATTAACTTGCTCTCATCAGAGCCTCATCACTACTTGATGAGAAAATATACCCAAAGTCATAGAATTTTGAATACAAGCTATTGAAGATTTTACCTAATTACAAAATAAACTCCTGTTTGTGCATGGCTCTCAGCTCAGAATTATAATGGGTTTTTTTTAAGATGTCTCTTCTGGATACCATTAAAATCTCTCCATACTGCATAGTGTTATAAACTGACACCAGTAAGTTCCATGATGAATCATAATAAGAAAGTTTAAGACAGCATACATTCCTCTTTATTTCTTATCACTGCTCAGATGTTTATCCTGCTTTGTAAAATAAACTTTTCAGAAATTTCAGCAGTTACTCAATACCTAGGCCAAAATGCACAGCTGAAACAACCCACAAATTATTAACACTGAGCCATCCAGAGCAGGGATCCCCAATCCCTGGGCCACAGCCAACTATTGGGCTACGGACTGTTTGAAACCAGGCCATGCAAGTGGTGGCCAAGTGCATGCACACACATGAAGCTCCCTTCGCATGAGTGCTGGCCATTTTGCGCTCATGTGTTGTGGCCCAAAAGCAGCCAGCAGAGTTGGCAGCAGATTCAGTCAGTGAGGTTGGGGAGGAACATGGGCCAGTCCTGGAGTCTGGAGAAGGTTCTGATGAGCGCTCTGTGTCAGAGGCAGAGATGGGGCCAGGGCCGTCTGACAGTTGTCAGCTGCCTTCAGAGTCACATATTAGTGAGGCAGAAGAACAGCTAGAGCCTGTTGCCAGTGTGCACATGCACAGAGTTGCCCAAAGAAGGGAACAGCTGAGGAACAAGGGCTGACTTGGGAGTAAATCCACAGGTAGACCATGAACGGCCCCTACCCTAGAGAATAAAAGAAGAGCAAGTGGGGAGGGGACCTTTGCAGGAGACAATTATTCATTCCGGCATGCTTACCAAATATTGCTGAATCTGAAAGAGATCGGCCTGGGCACTCTCCAAGCCTGATAAAGATCTGTAATTGAAAAATATCTTGAAAGACTGTTGGCCAGGACTTTGTTGGAGAGGAAATTCATTGTAAATTAAATAAAAGAGGTTTATTGGGATGAGGACCCATGCTGTTGGGGAAGCCTAGGTCAGAACACTGTGTGAGCGGAGTGAGCCACTCACTTGCCACTCACAAGGAACTATCCCCTATTCCCTCCCCCTCCAGGTCAAAGCCAAAAAGAGTGGGGATTGCTGGTCCAGAGGAACAGACTGGATGAAAATGAATTGGGGAAAATAGTGCATCTCTAAATCTCTCTCTTTTATCTCACCCAGAAACAGGAGTCAGGATACCTGATTTAGGATTAATCACAAGTGCAGTTTTGATTTAATATATTATTTGTCAATCATTAAGACCAGTGCCTCTTTTTTTTTGCCTTTTCCACTGTGACAAGCCAGCTCAATAACAAAATCATTAAAAACTATTACAAAACCACCTTGGCAAATACAGTTTTGGAGAAAAGAAACCTGAATCCCTAGAAACAATAGTTATATCTATTTGCCTTGAGGCCATTCCCCTTCTCCTGCTGGTACAGGATTCAGAGGAATTTAATTACACTGATGCTTAGTCACAGCCATAATATTCATCTAGTTATGTGTACTTTTATGTAAGCCCATGAAATATTGTTCCTTGCAGGATGCTGAAATCTTAATTCCTTTAGGTTTTGAACAGCTACCATAGGAAATTATGAGGATTTGTATATGTGGAAAGTGATTGTGAGAGAGAATAAAACAGCTCAGAGAAAAGTAGAGTGAATAAAAATAAATTCATTAAGTTCTACCCAGAGAAAACAACAAATAGAGCTTTAGCATTCTACTCTTTGGTTCACACAGCATTAGATATCAACAACGCATATACTTGGAATAAGAGGAAGGTATTACCTAAGGTGGAGATGAGTTTTTCCCAGTTAGTTATTAATTATTTTTTCTGATGTCATTATAAAGACAAAGTGAGCAGTTCCACAACTGCAAGTTCCAGAAGGCTCACTACAGAGCGCTAAATGGATAACTTTGATGAAAAGGCTATACCACTCTATAATGCAAGGGCTTCAAGCTTGGTAAGTTTAAGACTTATGGACTTCAACTCCCAGAATTCCTGGGCTAACATGGCTGGAGGAGGAATTCTGGGAGTTGAAGTCCACAAATCTTAAAGCTGTCAAATTTGAAGACCCCGGTTATAATGCCTTGATAAGACCACACTTGAAATAATGTATCCAGTTTTGGTCACCATGATTTAAAACAGGAGTTGCCAACCTTTTGGACCTCAGGGACCACCAAACTCATAATTTTAAATCCCAGGGACCACTAACTGGTTCTGTGGGCATGGCCTAATTTGTGGGTGTGGCTTGGTGGTCATGTGACTGGTTGAGCATAGCTTGTATGTAAATATTATAAATATTTATATAAATATTGAATATTTTATAAAAAAGAGCAACTTTTACCCAAAATCAGGCAAAGCAGGCAGGAAGATTGAGTTGCTCACAGAATCACAGATTCATTCAGAGATCTATCTATCTTCCATCGGCTAGCTTAGTTTGTCACATAAAATTTGCTTGCAAGCAAACTCACAAAATTAACTCACAACTCATGTATGTAAATATTGAATTTTTTATTTAAAAAAACAGCAACTTTTACCCAAAATCAGGCAAAGCAGGCAGGCAGATTGAGTTGATCACAGAATGTTTCAGTAATCTATCTATCTGCCATTGGCTACCTGAGTCTGTCACATAAAATTTGCTTGCTGTGAGTCTGCACTGAATAATAGGACCTTCAATCTTAAGGGAGGTTTGGCTGTGCTTAAAAGTAGTGCCGAAGATCTAAAGACTAGCTAGAAAGCAAGAAATGCAACCATTCCCTGCTTTATAGCTAATCTAAATCTCGCGGCACAGCAGAACAGCTGATGGTCGGGGGAAAAAAAGGAAAATAGCAATTTAGCAGGCAAATTTGCCAGGTAAGGAGTGAGTGGGAGGGGAGGTTTCCTGTGGGCCATGTGGGTGGCACAGCCTTGTGTTTCTGCACAGCCTGGATTAATTGCTTTAGGGGCTCTGAGGGTGACATTTCTCTACAGCCCACCAAAATTTTCTTGCTGACCACCAGTGGGCCACGGCCCACCGGTTGGTGACCACTGATTTAAAAAACACATTGAGACTCTAGAAAGAGTACAGAGAAAAGCAACAAGATGATTAGGAAACCTTACTTTTTTCATCATTGAATTTTATTGCCTTAGATAGCCCCTAATGTTCAAGTCTATCAAGATCCTTATGAATAAAATATTTATAATATTTAATTTTGGCACCATAATATTATTAGTAGAGTTCTTGAATAGATTTCTTAGTTAACAGTAATATATTATACCAAAATTATATTGCAGGCTATAATTATCAAGCATTTTCAAAGACGGTCATTAGCATTAGGCAGCACTTCAATCCTTTAAAAAAATTCAGACAAGATAAATAAATAAAAGAAAGAGTTGGGGGAGAGAGAGTCATGATAGGAAAGGAAGAAAAATGTTGATAAAGAATATGCTAGATTGCTGAATTCAGATCTGGGATATTTAGCACTTTGGTCTTAAATATGGAACAAACTTCCTGGCAAACAAATGGGGAACAAATGGAGGCAGTGACAGATTTGATTTTCCTGGGCTCCAAAATCACTGCAGATGTGGACCACAGCCAAGAAATTAAAAGACGCTTTCTCCTTTGCTATGGCAAATCTAGACAGCAGAAACATCACCCCACCAACAAAAATGCATATAGTCAAGGCTATGGTTTTCCCAGTTGCAATGTATGGCTGTAAAAGTTGGATCATAAGGATGGCTGAGCACCAAAGAATTGAGGCCTTTGAACTATGGTGCTGGAGAAGACTCCTGTCAGTCCCTTGGACTGCAAGGCAATCAAACAGGTCAGTCCTAGAGGAGATCAACCCTGACTGCTCTTTAGAAGGCCAGATCCTGAAGATGAAACTCAAACACTTTGGCCGCCTAATGAGAAGGAAGGAGTCACTGGAGAAGAGCCTCATGCTGGGAATGATAGAGGGCAAAAGAAGAAGGGGATGGCAGAGAATGAGGTGGCTGAATGGAGTCACTGTTGGTGTGAACTTAAATGGACTCTGGGGGTTGATAAAGGACAGGAAGGTCTGGAGGAATGTTGTCCATAGGCTCATGATGGGTTGAACACAACTTCATGACTAACAACAACAACAACCAATGGAACAAACATGTTCTAGCAATAGACATTGGGGATCAAAGAACACATTACCATGAGTTCCTTCATGTAATCTCTACCTCACAATTTGCTTTTAACTGTGGTTTAAATAGCATTGTGTCCTTTATTCCAGCCCAGCTAAGAAAAGCCTCAATGTGTTCAACTCTGTTAAGATTTGTTACCCTATTCCCTGAGACAAATGTTTGGTGAGGCTACCAAACTTGAGCTTCACAAATCCAGATCAACAGTAGATGGCAGTAAATTGAGTCTTCCCAATCTCTTTTCTGCCATCCAGAAAACATGAGGATTTTTTACAGTCCAGATCTGATAAACTCCCAAATCAGTGAAAAGCTGTGACTTGAAACAGATGTAAAATAGGTAGGCTGGGATTTGACAAGACAAATTAAAGTTCTGAAGCCATTAAAAATCCCATCTTGTAGGGAATATAAGTTTTGCAGCATTTAGCCTGTGGTTCCCAGTGTTACTAGCAGCTGCATTGTGTATAATTCCTTTCTCTCTGCCTTTAGATAAATTCCATTCATTTCATGAACTCACCTACTAGATTATCTGAGTTCAACTGGCTTCAGTTTCATAGACACATAGTTCTTCCTTTGGCTCAAAAGTGATTTATTGCTGATCCCCACCATAAACTGAAGAACTGGATGGTGGGGAATGGAAGGATTTATACTCCTTGCAGACAGCTGGTCATTTGCATTCTTTTAGCAGGTCATTAAGGTCACCTAGAGATTTATCTGTGTCATCAGGGTCACCTGAGTAGTGCAAATTGGTCTAGAGCCTTCTAAAAACTGTTGATAATCCTTCCATTCCCCACCATACAGTCAGAGCTGAAGAATTTTTTTGAATGAGAAGCGAAATATCTTAAAAGAAAAGCCAGAAAATCCATTTGCTTCTTGAAAAAAGCACCTTTGGGACGACTATGACCTGGATGACTGAGGATCTCTATAAACATTTATTGATCATATGACAAATGATCATCATCAGATATTAGAAATTTATTGACACTTACTACTAATAATTGTATTACTCTACTAAAGTAAATATTAATACAACTCTGGCTCCTATGTAGGACTGGTATATAGAGTATCCATTACTTTTGGAGTTCTGCAGAAAGGCATGTTAATATAGCTCATTATTTCTTTATATTTTATATTTAATATTCCTATTTAAAGTTATATTGTAAGGTTCTATTGTTTCATGACTTATGACTTAAAATTTAATTATTCAAAGCTAAAGGATAGAATTATTTCTTGAGTAAATGAACCCCAACTAAATAATTTTATTACTATCTAATAAAATGAAATTCAATTGTGAAAAAAGTAAGGTTCTACATTTAGGTAAGAAAAACAAAGGTACAGTACATATGATAACTTGCTCAATAGTGGAGATTGTGAGAAAGATCTTGCTGCTTTAGAGGACAACCATTTAAATATGAGCCAGCCATGTGATGCAGCTGCCAAAAAAGCCAACACAGTTCTAGACTGCATAAAGAGAGGGATGGAATCAAGATCACGTGAAGTGTTAATACCACTTTATAAATCCTTGGTAAGGCCACACTTGGAATACAGTTTTGGTCGCCATGATGTAAAAAAGATGTTGAGACTGTAGAAAGAATGCAGAGAAGAATAATAAAGATGATTAGGGGAGTGCAGGCTAAAACATGTAAAGAATGGTTGCTGGAACTGGGTATGTCTAGTTTGATGAAAAGAAGGACTAGGGGTGACATGACAACAGTGTTCCAATATCTCAGGGGCTGCCCCAAAGAAGAGGAAGTCAAGCTATTCCCCAAAGCACCTGAGGCCAGGACAAGAAGCAATAGATGTAAACTAATCAAGGAGAGAAGCAACATAGAACTTATGAGAAATTTCCTGACAGAACAATTAAGCAGTGGAACAACTTGCCTCCATAAGTTGTAAATTCTCCAACACCTGGAAGTTTTAAAGAAGAGATTGGACAACCATTTGTCTGAAATGGTATAGGGTTTCCTGCCTAAGCAAGGGGTTGGACTAGAAGACCTCCAAGGTCCCTTCCAACTCTGTAATTATATTCTACTGAAGGATCATATTAAATCATGTAGTATTTTAGGAGGTGAGAAGCCTTATTCTATCCCTAACCCACCAAATGTTTTGTCTGTTACAAATTGATAAATGTTCCATCTGCCATGTTATTTATTCAAAATGTCCACAAATGCAAGGTTCAGAACATAATTTTGTGATACACTATCTCGTTGATGAACAGTCTTTGAGCTGGATTTTTGAATATTTATGTATGCAATTTTAGTTTCATACCTCACTTAACGAGCAGGCTTAACAGAATAAGATCAAATGCTTGGGTGTAGCCAAGTCATATCATGCAAGCAACATCTCCTAATCTCTTTTAAAAACTGAAATAAACATTGTCCATATAAAGTTTGTGATTGAGAAAGTAGTATAATAGCTATAGTACTAGAGATTCTAGTAATTATGCATTGTTTCCAAAATGTTAGCTAATTGATCCAAAATTAATTGGTGCACTTGGCCTAAATTGAATTTATTTGTTCACTTGTTCGTTGTTACACAAATTACTTTCAGAGTAGCTTTGTAGAATCCACAATTATATGGGCAAAAAGTCACCTGTAATTTGCCAACACTCTCCATTTTATTTTTAAAAGGACACCATTTTTATGAGTATTAGCACGTTCCCTTCTTTGAAGTGAAGAAACTAACTTAAGATGAGCTGTAGGATATTAGAATTTCATCTTGAAATACCTATAAAAAGAGTCTATTACTAATTAACGTTAGTTCAGGCACAGCAAACAGGTTGATACACAAATGTTCACTGTATATTCAGCAAACATAATGTTTGAGTCAGTGGTGGGATTCAAATTTTTTTATTACCGGTTCTGTGGGCATGCTTGGTGGGCCTCGCAGGGGAAGGATACTATAAAATCTCCAGTCAGAAGTGGGATTTTCTGGTTCTCCGAACTACTCAAAATTTCTGCTACCGGTTCTCCAGAACTGGTCAGAACCTGCTGAATACCACTTCTGGTTTGAGTTCCAAACAACAGATGATTAGTGCTAAACATCTGGATAGTTCAATATATAGAGGTATGGGACAAAATTATGCTTCATTTCGCTTATCAATTGGATTTAGAATGGGAATGCAGGAAGGAAAATACTGTATAAATAAGTAATCGTTTAAAAAAGCAATCATTTGTTTCATTAAACAGAGGGAATTGAATTTTATTCAATATGCAGCATACACGTTCTATTAACTCTGAGATGTTGGAAATTAAATATTGAAACAAAAAGAATAAATAAATGGAGCTAGCTTTTAAATGTTAGCTACCATCAAGAATATCACAGCTTTCAAATATTCAAAAGCCATTAGATCTCACCATATATTAGGTGATTCTAGAAGATGGTATATAAGCATTTCTGAACATCTTATTAAATTTAATGTAGAACAGAAGCAGCAAATGATTGCATATTGGTTATATAAGACAAAAGAAATCTCTGCAGATTTTTGTGGCAAAGTTTTCAAAATAGGTCTGTCATTGCCTGCTACCTAAGGAAGAGAAAGAGGGAGAGAGGAGGAGAGGGAGGGAGGGAAAGAGAGAGAGAGAGAGAAAGATAGATCAAGGTCATACAGCTGGCTTTGTGCCTAATGTAGAACTATAATTCATGATATCCCAGTTTCTAGCCCAATGCCTTAACTATTACACCATATTATCTATGAATATGCATAGGCTGGAATCAGAAAATCTCATCACTGTAAACTACCCTGGATTGTGTGGAAAGCGGGGTGGCAAGGGAAGCATGCAAGTAAACAAAGCAAAAGAAGAGAATTACATAAACATGTTTATGGTAACCCCAGCTTGATTCATCCTTAATTTAAAAATAATGATACAAATTTGAGTTTTCAGGGCAAAGAATTCTGTGGCCTATTAAGTCTTTGGCTATGATCAGTAAGAGTTCTTTGCTTTGTGCAAAAGAAAATTTCTTAGCACTTGCTTTCAATAGAATAAACTTGATTTGAATAAGAATAAAAATGTTTTAATTCTCCAGAAGATTCCTGTTCCATATAGTATCAATTCAATTTGTTTAACTAATTCTCAGATGAATTATTGTTTAATATGCCAGTTATTATTATTTTAAACTTACAATTTACCCTTTTGGTTAATGGAGAACTTATCTGCTTTACAAAGGCTGCTACCGCCTGTTTTTCTTTAAGGCAGCAAATCAGCTTAACATTCATTCAAGGAAGTTGATATAACACGGGTAAAACTCCTTTAGTACTTGAAACACAAACCTTTTAAATGGAGGCAAATAAATGGCACAATGTCTTCTACCTAAAATTTGACTCTAACCGAAGAACATGAACTGCTGATTAATAAAATGCTTTTCCATGAAAGCTGTAAGAATTAAAAGCATGATGTATGCTCAAAATTTGGATAAAAGCTTTCTCGAGCAGCACATATTTTCGTATTAAAGATTCAAAGTGGTGCTCTCAATGAAACATTTTGAAAGTGTGCTTGTAAATGAATGCTTGTTGCAGGGCTGTGGAGACTGGTTTCTCTTAAAACAAATAATTAATATCTGAATTTGAAGAAGAAGCATTAGAAGGCAAGACAAAAAACGATGGACAGAAACTAATCAAAGACAGAAGCAACCTAGAATTATTAACCTCTCCAGAAATTGTTTGTAAAACAATTCTCATTTTGGGGATAAATTCCCAACACTATAATCTTAGCACTGTACAAATTAATTTCAATCCTAACACATCTATCATGTTAATCAGTGAATACAAAGTCTGGTTTTACTTGGTGGTTAATAAACATAATATTGATGGGTGATTTAAAAATACAAAATATAAAAATAAATAAATTCTTGATCCAAATTTTTTATAATTCAAACAATTGGAATTTTCTAATATATATATGTGTGTGTGTGTGTGTGTGTGTGTGTGTGTGTGTGTGTGTGTGTTAAGTTTTTGCGGGTATTTGTTCGGGTATTTTCCCACATCATTATAGTTGTGCTTTTAAAGTTGTAGCAAAGTTGTTCAAACACAATACAGAAGCCTGATGATGGCAGATGAGATTCTGCTGAAACGTCACTACAACTTTAAAAGCACAACTACTATGATGTGGGAAAATACCCGAACAAAGCTGAATGCCATATATATATATATATATATATATATATATATATATATATACACACATACATACATACATACATACATATATACACATACACATACACATACACATACACATACACATACACATACACATACACATATAACACATACATACATACATACATACATATATATATATATATATATATATATATATATATATATATATGTTTTCTTAAGTTTTCATGGTACTTACATGTATGGTGTTCGGCTTGAGTTCGGAGTATTTTCCCACGTCATTGTAGTAGTTGTTCTTTTAAAGTTGTAGCAACGTTTCAGCAGAATCTCATCTGCCATCACATACATACACACACACACACACACATATACATATATAATGATCTTTAGTCCATTTATAGTCTATGTCTATGTAATCCATAATCAAGCCAAAAATTTAGAAATCATTGGTATATGTTACCAGGGATATGGTCTGGAATGTACTAAGTTGCAAAATATGTTGTGAATGTGAGCAGTAGGAGAGGACATTTTAGTCATGTTTGGTGAACATGTAATAAAGCTAGAAAGTTCTGGATGCAAATGCGTACACTAATTCAGGGGTGTCAAACTCATGTCATCACGGCGAAGTCAAATGACATATTGGACTTTTCCCTCCTTCACTAAACTGGGCATGGGCATGGTCAGCATGTGGTGCCTCTGGCCCGAAACCTGGGAGTTTGACAGCCCTGCACTAATTCTTAAAGAAGAGGAGGGAAATGAAATGCATGATGGACACCTGACAGAAAGCCAAAATTTTCTCTTGAAATGAATAGAGAAATCTTAACAAGAGGGTGGGATTTTCTACAGTGGCCAGCCAGTTCATATAGGCAAGAATGAAAAAAAAAGCTCTTTCTTACATCCTCTCTCCCCTCCCTTCATGACAAGGAATCAACTACACCAACTCCAGATCTGGTACAATTAGGATTTTTTGAGCAAATAATTGAAAATAATCAGGAAGCTTAGAATTCTCTACATTCCTGCCACAGAAAATTTCACCATTGAAAAATCGTACTTGGAACAAGGACATGTAAGAATTGCATCCTTTGTTTGCAGAAAAGGAGGTATATAATTTTCAGTAGCCCTTAAATTATGTGGTTCGTTTTGACCTATTTTAAGTATGTATGAATCTTTATTTCTTTTTTCCTTTTGGGAATATTAGATTGCAGATTCTAATATTCTAAGAGTTGAAAGGGAGGGCAGAAGTCATGGGATCCCCTACGGCATTGATCCCCAATCTTTATGCTTGGCAGTTCAGCTGGGAGTGGAGATGGGAACTGGGTCATGTGACTGGCGGCCTGGCACATGTATGCATACACCCAGCCCTTGTGTCACTGGCAGTCATGTGCTGTGGCCAGTCATTCACATGGCCCAATTCTGAATAGGTCGTGGGCCAATACTGGGCAATGGGCCAGGAGTTAGGGATATCTGGCCTACAGAATTTCTGATCAGTGAACAGGTTCATCTTAAAAAGTCTCTAGTGAGGAAGAATGTATCATATTATGTGAAAATCTAAGTAAATAATTGCATTTTATCAATGTCATTATACTTAAATAACAATGTAGATTATTTAACATGACTCCAACAATGCTGCTTGACAAGTACATATTATTTCCTTATACACTTACAATAAAGATTTATTAAAACAAGTGGGATCTGCTACTGAACATTCCTTATGCCTGCACACAAACTATATATTTTTTAAATTTGACATATATTATTAATTTGCAATAAACAAAACTCACAAGGGAAAGAAAAGCATACAGAAAGGTTGAGTTCTAGGATAAGTACTACTACTACTACTACTATACCTAATTTATTTCACAGCCATCTAAGCCAACGGCAAATAAATTTTAAAATATACTGGCTTATATGTCAAGGATATCCTAGCCAGTACTACTACCCAATAAATAGAAGCATATCATAAATTCAAAATGATTTGGGGTTGTGCCTGAACAGCTGACAATTTCCAATCTCCAAGGAGATTTTGGATCATCACGTTCAAATCTGCCAAACTTTATTTTTTTATTTAGAAGCCCATAACACCATCTCCTTCATTAGTCTTTCTCTCTGTCTGTCTCTGTCTCTCTCTCTCTCCCCCCCCATTTGAAAATAAGAGTTGGCATATGTTCCAAAAATTCCATATTCTGCAAAGCACCAGTAGTTAATGCAACGGAAATTGTCACAAGAATTGTAGCAGTTGTCAAAGGCAAACAGTGCATAAACTAAAATTAAGATCTTGGTTATTTATCTGTAGTGACTGGTTTCCTGCCTCCATTCTCCAATTGATAGGTACAAGAAGAAAGAGTAAGAATTACTCAAGGTCAGGTGACAAGTACTACTCTGTATACTTGATTATTTTCAATGACATTTGTGAGAATGTGGCAAATTCAACCAGATGGCATAGAATGTGTCACAGTGCAAACCCTCCTTTGAACATGCATCAAAAGGAGAATTGTACCTCCATGCTCTATCCACCATTTTGCAATTTTGACCCACTTCTACTGAATGTTTCTTATAAAAGTCATATGCTATGTACTTTCCTTTGTAAATTTTTTTGTAGTTAATAAGAGGTTTTGCACAGTGAAACTTCTGAAACTTAACAAACACATGTCATCACTTAGGAAACAGAAATGAAATGTACAATATAAAATGTGGATCATCTGGCCTTGTCATGGAACTTGTACAAAATATAACTCAGCTGTGTGATGTGATTGTAAATTGACAAATGTAATTGCAGGTTACATCAACAGAATAACTTATAAATATGAGGAGGAAATATTCTATTCTACTTTGGTTAGACCCATGTTAAGTAATATCTCTATTTCTTGATACCACATCTTAAAAAATCTTCAGACAAACTGGATCTAATTTTGAGAAGGAAAAATAGTGGATTAGAAGACTGGAAAACAAGAGAGGTTGAAGAACCTGGGAAGTTTAGCTTGGTACAAATGAATACTGAAACTTTCCCACAAAAGGGAGGTAAGACCGTTCAATATTGTAGTTGTACAGCATGTAGAGCAATAAATTTAATCTATAGGAACACGGATTTTAATTCAATGCCATCTAATAATGACAGCAGTTTGACAGGGAAACCAATTACTCACAGAAATAGTGGATTGCTTTTTATTGGATGTGTCCAAGCAAAGGGAGGGACATCAATTTACCAGGATCTTTTTTTTTTTTCTCCATCTGGATCCCTGGATTAATCCCTGGATTAAATAGTCACTTCCATCCTTTTGCTCCCATCATGAAACAACAAATAAGATTGCTGCTTCAAAAGGAAGGCTAGAATGAATTTGAAAGACAATGTGATAATGAATAATAATTGGACTGTGCAAAGTGTCTCCAATTCTTATAAAGGTTTGAATGTGATGCTGTTCGTTTTGCCAAAGTACTTTGGGCTCATCGTCAAATTCTGCTTGCCAAGTTCTGCATTGCTAACCATTTTAGAGGGACATATCCTCATGACGACACCACTATCTCATTCTTAGCTTGTTGCTGCTGCAGGTTAGAGCTATTTTTAGTTGTTCCAGTATGAAAAAGTTATCTGAGGGGCAAATCTGAAAACAATATAGTTGGAAAGGTGACCTATGCAGCATGGCCAGGAAGCCTGCTGTAGAAATTCCTGCTCCTAGCAACTGATTTCTTCCATTTTCACACATCTCTCTTGCCATTGTGTATCTACTTAGGCATGGAACACAGCCGAGTTACAGATTATCTGTAAAAAGCATGCACATTTTAAATCATATAGGTTGCCTTTAGATAGGCTGTGAACATCAAATGTGTTTTGGCCTTCCAGATATTTTGGATAATTATTCTCATATTGAAAGATCATGGTTATTTGACAATTCATTTTCTGGAAAAAAAACTTATAAAAACATTAATAATAATACATTTATACTTTGCTATCTGTTTGTATAAGGTGTCTGTTTATATAAGGTTTATATAAGGTGTAAGTTACTCAGGTTTTTCTTTGCATTATTTTCACTTGAATTAGTATAAAAATGGCAATGTCAGAGGTATAAATTTAAATACAATCTGATGCATAATTGTGGAGAAATTTTCACTATAGTGAACAAGAAATAAATAGAATAATGCTATTAGGCATGTTTTGTTTAGACCCTGTTTATGAGAGAGGTGAAATTATAATAGAACACCCACCCCTGCAACATATTATATTGAATTTCCATCATGACTCCTGGTTAGATGTTATAGAAACTGACATTTTCTAGGTTGTGGAAACTCTTTAAACTTCCTCACCTTATTACTTTTTCGGACTACAGCCTTCAGGCTTGAGATATGTTGCGTGTCATCAAGCCTTTCTATCATCAAGAAACTTTTATAAATTCTTCTGCTAAACATAGCAATACTTCAGTCCTCCAGGAAGTTTCTTCTGCTGACTATTCCAGATTTGACAGATAGACTTAATACATGCCACGCAGTCACTTTTTAGAGGCCCCGGTTTTCTTTTTTCTTTTCATATATATGTATTCATCTACATAATGATTCTTAAACAAAATTACCTGGACCAGGTGAACTGTTCTGCTCTTGTTGTTGTCTAGATTCCATGAATGCCAAAACATATGACATAATTCAGTGCTTAGATGAGAAATGTACCATATGCATGTATCTGTACATGCCTCGATTTTTTAACCAAAATACACAACTGTGCATTTTTTTTTAGTTAACTAGACATACTGTTTTATTGTTTGGGGGGGGGTGGGGTTTTGAGGTTGTTCATTGTATTATTTATTTATTGTTTTATTTTCCTCCCTTCTTCGCAGAGCACCTGTGAAGAGAAGTTTCGGAGGAGCAGGATGGCGCATCTGTGGTTCCTGATCCTGTTGATTCTGCCTAATCTGTCCTGGGCTGCTTTCGGGTGTGGAGAGGCAGCGACAGTATGTTCAGCGTGCACGGAGATTTGGGCGATGATTTGTGGACAGATAATAATTACATTAAAGATTTGTGCACAACTGCCAAAAAGCTTGAACATCACCAATTGTTGGTTGTGTATGCACCTTCCTGGGAGAGTGGGAGAAGGACTGACTCTACATGGAGTTCCATTTAATCGGTCTACTTTGCAGACCGGAAAGCATAACATTTCATATGCCATGAACTTCACGGTCAAGGTGAAGACTGCACTGCAGTCTCCAGCACATTATGTTTCCAAAACATTATAAACTCGCAATTCTTGGGGAATCATAGTGTCTGCAATTACACTATTAAATGGACAAATGGTTCAGAGAACAACATAACTTGGATAAATGGGAAAAATGAGTCTAGCGCATTTATGGCCAGTATCAATATCTAGACATGGAAACAGCTGATGCAAGCGGCAAGTCAACAAGGTTATGTACAGCTGGAAGGGTTTTGGTTTTTATGTGGACTGTGGGCATATCGACCCCAAATCCTAGTCAAATTGGTCAGGGACATGTACTTTGGGGTTTGTCATTCCGGTTATCTATAAGTTAGATACATTACCTCCTGAGGTTCGGATCCGAAATCGTCGGGAATTGGATTCGGGTCTAACCATGGGAGGTAATCATGGACACTAAATTTCTCGAGGTCTTATCCCGCCTTTGGGAATTGCTATGAACTATAGGGATATTCATATTTTAAATAATTTTACTGTTGCTATGTTTAATGATACTATAAAGAATATTAAGATGATTAATGTGAAATGTCTGAAATTCAATAGAGTTACTTTGCAAAATCGATATACTTTAGATATTATGTTAGCTGCCCAAGGAGGAGTTTGTGCTTTAATTCATTCGCATTGCTGTGTTTTTATACATAATTATGAGCCAAACATTACAAAGACTGTTCAGGACATGGAAGATCGCATTGCTCAGCATCAATCTGGAGCGATGGGTTGTAATGCATCATTCTGGGACAGTCTGTGGTCTCTTAACTTCCTGATGGATCTTGGTTTCGGCTCCTTATTGCAAGGGGTTTATTATTATTGCTATATGTATCTTATTATGTTGTTTTATTCAATGTATTCCTAATCTATTACAAATGTGTACCTCAGTCTTCCGGCGTGTGGGATCAGGTCATGGGGGAACTGTGTACTGTGCCACTACAACTCACCCCTATCTTTGAATAAATAAAAAAAGGAGGGAATGTGGTAATATATTTTATTAATCATTTATCATTTCTGTAAGGCCTTTGTATAACTAGCAGTAAGTCTAGGGGATGTGGGCATTCTTGGTGGGGTAGGAGTACCTTTGCTCAGAGTGACTCATCCTGTTTTGATTCTGCCAGTTTAGAAGGAACAGGAAAATGGGTGAAAGTTCAAGGTACACAGTTGTGCTTTCTCATGGGACTTTCCAAACTTTCCCATGAGACTTTCTGTGGCTGTATGATCTCATCCTAGCAAGGTAACATCTGGGACTTTCCAAGATTGTGTGTTCTCATGCTGGTGAAGTAATCTCCTGTTGAGGTCATTGTTTTCTGAATATGCATACTGTATAAATACAGCATAGAGTTTTTCTCAATAAATACTGCTACCTGAGTTCTCTCAGGGTTTGGCATTTTTTTTATAACCTGAAAAATGTGATGAACTTCACTCTCAAGAAGATCCTGATCTAATCTCTTTCAGAATACCCTGGAAAAATTCAATAGAACAATAATGGAGGTATTAGCTCCCAGGTTCTAAAATCTCAACATTTGGTGCAATTTTTATTTTATGCCTTTCAAATACTCACCATACTTTTCATGTACTCAAATAAACTTTTCTATACATGAGGTGTGTGTATGTGTGTGTTTGTGTGTGTGTGTGTGTATTTGTTTGTTGTTTGTTTATTTGTATACACAGTCATATTATTAAAATCAGGCTGCCGATCTGGCAACTGTTGTTTTGTTATCCATCTCTTATATTAGCCTTGAAGTTGTACTCTGGGTGAAAATACTATTCATCTGAGAATTAATTAGGCCTCAAGTAGTTATACAGGCTAATAGATGATAAAAAAATTGTTTCCCCTTATAATAGTGGAAAGCCTATCCAAACTGCATTCTTAAGGGAGATATTTTAAAAATTACCACAAGCAATAAAAGGGAATCTTTTAATAAGATTGAGAGGTTTAACTAGGAATTAAGTTGAAATATGACAGTATTAGATCCCACAGTACTTTCAGCAAAAAGTAGATAATGCTAGTTTCTGGAGGGCATCCATGTACAGGATTTAGTAATTCTCCTTTAGACTTGCCAAACATTTGTTTGTTTCTTTATATTACTAAACTATATTATGCACATGCATATAAAAGTAAGTTATGTAGGAAATCAGTGCCTGTATTGGCACACAGGCCTTTAATCTGATGAAGATAAGACAGTTGTCAGAACTCAAGATATACAGAAGTTAGGCTTCAATGTTTAAACACTTGGGTTCAATTTCTTATCTGATTAGATGCTTGGCTAAGTAGTATTTCTACATCCATCCTATCTGGAAAAATTGCTTTAAAGATAGAGGAATCTTTGCTCTCCTTACACTGCTTTGAACTTCCTGGGGGGAAAAAGAGTACATATGTAATAAATCACATGTTATTACAATTTTTTATACTCATATCAACATACCAATAACAAGACATTAAGAAAAAAATATGTTGTGAGAGTAAGGGACTGATTAAATACTGACCAAAATAAGCTTAGTAAACTGAGTATTAGGATACTCAAAATGAACATCAATAATTACAAATTTGAATGTTGGTGTACTAATAAAAAAATTGATAGAATTGTTGATCCCTTGTCTATCATTAACTTCATTAATCTTCATTAAGCCAAAAGATAAATAAGAACACATCTATTTTTATAGTTCTGGCAAGATAAATGCTATGGAAGTCTCCATTGTTTTGTGGGAGAAATGTTCTGTGGTCTTGCTATAGAAAATCATTTCTTCTACAAATATCTGCTGTTAGCCCTTTCTTCCTAAGTGAGGATAGAAGTTATTGATACCAAAAGTGAATTCCATCACCGAGTTCTGGTACACACTTGATGTTATGCCGCCATATTGGATAATGATAATTATAGAAGTAGTGGCAGAAACTGGGGTGGAGTTAAAAGAGAGATTAGCTTAGAATCTTTACAAGCAAAATTCCAACTTCAATTCCTTGAAATTCCATTGACCCTGATCTAACTCCAAGCAGGTGCTAACCTTTAGTTAAGAAGACTAGTGCATAGGCATTGCTATAAATAAATCAGTTTAATTAAACCTTCACACGTGGACCTTGTCTTTCACCCTGCCTGACATGCATTGAACATACCGATTTAATCAAAGACACACTGCAAATGTATTTCCTAAATGCTAGGAAATATCTGATAGAGTTCATTTGCTTACTAATTCTCATCAGTTTGAGTTTAAATATTGACTTTCAAAATGCTTTTCAAAAGGAAAAGAGCTTTATCTTTGTTTTTCCCCCTGCAAATCCTATGAACTAGTTGTGGGCTTGTTTTTGTTTTTTGCATTAACTAAGCTTTGTGGTGGCAGATGTGTCTATGTGTGTGGCTGCACACTTCATTGTATATTGTAATGTATCTCTGCCATCTCCAATAATGAAACTCAAACATCTCTCTCTCTCTCTCTCTCTCTCTCTCTCTCTCTCTCTCTCTCCCCCTCCCTCCCTCCCTCCCTCCACATATATCTGTGAAGAATCTTGGATTTGATCTCAAAAACTGGTCTGAGCCCATATGATCCTGACGGGAAAAAAAACCCAAAACATCAGTTTTGGATTATTGCAGACTATTGCTATTTTCACACTGGTGCATTCTAAAACATTTATTTATTTATTTAAGAGTCTTGAAACACTGGCACAATCTTTTGACCAGAGAAGAAAACTGTGGTAATGCTTGTTGATAGACATGGCACTAACAATTGTAATAAATTCTGAAAGCTGTAAAAATGTTTAACTATTCAACAGAGATTAAAATATAAAACATTACCTGCATGCAATCTCACAATTTAATTAATTTGAGGTAAAATGAAAATAGTGCAGGAAAGGAAACAGAAAGCAGGCATAGGAAAGGGAGAGGGGGAGCCATAGCTCCTGGACAACGTCCATCTTTAGCAAAAGAATGAAATCAAGTGCCAGGCTGATTTTTTCCTAAATCTTTCTCCTAAATCTTTCTTTAGAGGCAGGAAGTCCCCCAGTTCTTATTTTTCTCTCCCTGCATAAACAGCAGGGAGAGATATGGACATATACATATGGTTTTCTTTAAATCTTTGGTCTCAAATGGAAGTTACAATAAGGGTGCCAAAACCCAGGTGACAGCTGGCTGGCAATTTTCTGTTGAATAGAATAGAATACAATAGAGTAGAGTGGAGTAGAGTAGAGTAGAGTAGAGTAGAGTAGAGTAGAGTAGAGTAGAGTAGAGTAGAGTAGAGTAGAGTAGAGTAGAATAACAGAGTTGGAAGGGACCTTGGAGGTCGTCTAGTCAGGCAGGAAACCCTATACCATTTCAGACAAATGGTTGTCCAATCTCTTCTTTAAAACTTCCAGGTGTTGGAGAATTTACAACTTATGGAGGCAAGTTGTTCCACTGCTTAATTGTTCTGTTAGGAAATTTCTCATAAGTTCTATGTTGCTTCTCTCCTTGATTAGTTTACATCCATTGCTTCTTGTCCTGGCCTCAGGTGCTTTGGGGAACAGCTTGACTTCCTCTTCTTGTGGCAGCCACTGAGATATTGGAACACTGTTGTCATGCCACCCCTAGTCCTTCTTTTCATCAAACTAGACATACCCAGTTCCAGCAACCATTCTTTACATGTTTTAGCCTCCACTCCCCTAATCATCTTTGTTGCTGTTCTCTGCACTCTTTCTACAGTCTCAACATCTTTTTTACATTGTGGCAACCAAAACTGGATGCAGTATTCCAAGTGTGGCCTTACCAAGGTATTATAAAGTGTATTAACACTTCACGTGATCTTGATTCCATCCCTCTCTTTATGCATCCCTCTCTTTATGTAGAACTGTGTTTACTTTTTTTGGCAGTTTAGCACACTGCTGGCTCATATTTAAGTGATTGTTCACTAGGACTCCAAGATCTCTCTCACAGTTACTACTATATTTTCCATCTTGTATTTGATGGATGGTATCCATCTAATCATTCCTGGATTTTTGCAGATCTGTAGACCTAGTAGACATAATTTAGAGTGAAGGAGCTAGATAGGGATGGATCATAGTTCTGTATGGTTCTAGTTTTCAATCAGACAACTGTATACCCCAAATCCCAAATTCTTATTTAGGAATATAAAAAAGGCATAGAACACACTAAGGAGATGAAGGAAGGGAATGAAAATTAGGAATTATCAAATTGTAGATCAAATGGATATAATTTAGACAAAGAGAATGGGATGGCTGTGGTGTGAAAGACACAACAGTAAAAGGCAAAGTTTCTGCCTCAGCTTAGAAGAATTTACTGTTCAGCAAAGCAGCACATACATAGAGGAACAATTAGAACAATTAGATCTTCTTGGAGACACAATGTTTTCTGATTAATATGCTTTTTAGAATTAGGCTTGGCTGAGAGCAAGGGAGACAGACGATATTACATGTGTCATGATGCTGTCACGTGAATGAAATTATGCACTTTCATCAGACATCATGAAACAATTAAACCAAATTGGAATTTTTGTATCATGACACCAGGATGTACACACCATTCTTCTGATGCTGACATGTCTATTAATATATTTTTTTAAAAAAATATCCTGAATCTTTTTAAGGATTTGCATCACAACTTCCATTTATTTCTCTCCTGACAATGGTTATGAAATATGGCACACATGTTCAGAGGAAGTTCCAGAAGCTACATAAAAATGTTTGGAAGCCACTTTCATTCTGTGACTTCAAGCTATTCATTCCATCTTAAAACATCCCAAGGCTTTATTGGAAATAGAACATATTCTTATCTTTCTCCAGCCTTGCGGCTTTACTTATCTCTAGGGAACAATAGTACAGGGAGTCTTTGACTTATGATAACAATTGAGCCTAACATTTCTGTGAGACGTTTGTTAAGCAAGTTTTGCTCCAGTTTATGACATTTCTTGTCATACTGGTTAAGTGAATCACTGCAGTTGTTAAGATAATAACACGGTTGTTACATGTTACTCTACTTGACTCTGTGGTTTCTTCCCCAAACCCCAAAAACTTTAACCTTAAACTGTCTACTATTGACCTCACCCCTTTCCTAAGAGGTCTGTAGCGGGCGTGCATAAGCGCACCAACATGCCTACCATCTCTGTCCTATTGTTTCTTTTATTTTTCTTATATGTACCCATTTCATGTATTCATAACTATGTATATTCTTATACCTATTATTCTGTAAGCGATTGACAAATATAAATAAATAAATAAATAAATAAATAAATAAATAAATAAATAAATAATAAATAAATAAATGAATCTAGCTTCCCCGTTGACTTTGCCTGTCATAAATATGAGTCAGTTGCCAAGCGTCCAAATTTTGATTACATGATCATGATGTTCCTGCAACAATCATAAATGTGAAAAATGGTCATAAGTCACTTTTTCAACGCCATTGTAACTTCAATGCCATTGTAACTTACAACAAACTGTAAGTTACAACAAACTGTTGTAATACAAGGCTACCTGCATTCATGACATACAGTATGGAGACCATTGGTTTTGGAAATTCTGTCTCATGCTATCAATGATTTATATGCTTTGCTCTCTAACTTAGACGTTTCTTTTGTAATTATGTTAACATGCTACAGAATGTATCTGAAGGATTGAGCAATGGAAACAGCGTAAATGTCTACCTGTTGCCCAAGCAGATGATTTTTAAGAAGAGATATAGCCTTCTCAACTTCATATGCACAATGACATCATAACATTTGTCACTCATCCTTCTGATTGACACCCATATCTTCAGGTGTCATTCTGATTATTCTTCATTTTTATAGAAGATATGAGGAAGCTGTGCTCTACAGATGGACAATGTATTAGACAGTTGGCTCCGTGTGTTAAGAACTGGAGTTCACTAATATCCAGATGAATAGAGTGGCCAAATTCAGATGTACAAATGGTAAGAATGGGATTTCCTTTAAGTTTTCAATTTTTTTAAAAAAAATCTCACCTTCAGTGGTTCAGTCCAGGTAAATTTCTTTATAAAAGTAATACATTGATGTGTGGGTAAGAGGACAGGAAAGACTTCATACACTTATGCCATTTTTTTCTGACTGTGATGATCCGGGGCGTGGCACAAAGGCAACACATAAGTAAGAAGAATCCCTTTAGTACCTCCAACTTTGCTCCCAATGTCCAGGTTATCTTCGGCTGGAGAAAAAAAACTTTCCCAAGAACAGTCTTTACGAGAGGGAAATTCAGTATGAAAACAAAGTACATACAAACTGTAAATAAAAATCTGTACAAACCACGCTGCAGCAATTAACTTGACAGGGCAGGAGAAGGAATTCCAGACTTGAAAGGATAGCAAAACATACACAGTTGGGAAGATGCCAGGAACTTAGATAAGCCTTGACAATACCAGATAATTCACAATTTGCTCTCAACAGTTTGCTGTGCTCAACTTCCCTTTTTAAAACCTGTGTTCCCAGCTGCAGCTAATGAAGGGAATCAGGGCCCTTTCCTCCCCTGTAAGCCATGAAACTCATGTTGTTCCCTTTTCTGTTCCTCCCTGCATGCCCTAGGATGAAGAGTGGGTGGGCCTGGATCTTCCTCCAAATTCCCTCTCCCTTGTTCTACCTCTTCTCAGTTCTGCCCAGCCGGACTTTGCCCTTCCCCAGTTTCTTCCAATGGAGCTACATTCCCACTCCCTGTCAGGTGCTCGACCCCCACCCCCTTGAATCAGATTCTGACAGGGGCACTGACATATATATTCAAATTGCAATAATCAGATTGATGAAAATCTCTATCCTTCACCCTCAACATATGTGAGTAAATTAGTGGTAATATACCTGAAAGTCCCATATTTTGCTTTGGGGCTTTTAAGGCACATGTTTCAGGAAGGCATATTCGTGTGAGTGTGTGTGTGTCTGTGTGTGTGTGTGTACATGTGTGCATTTTCATTAATGGACTGTTGCAGGTTGAATTCAACAAGGGTTTGGATGGAGGTGACAATGATGAATTCTTGCATCCTATATGTGTACCAGTAGATCATGGATGCTGGAAGAAAGCTGTCAGTTTGAAACAAAATACTTTTGGGAAACAAACAAACAGTAACATTTTGAACCCAGCAATTTTACAAAAGGGTCACCATGATACAAATTATTAAGAAAAAAAGTGATGTGTCTGGTATTTCAAATAAATGCAGTATAGGACAGTGCTTTTAATATAAATGGAAAGTTATTATGCTGACATTTTAAAATGCTTTAATGATTAAAATGATACTGACTTATGTGCAGTGTTCAAACACATAGGCATATGAGCTGATTTAAAAAAAAACAACATTTCAACATTCCTGTTTCAGTATCCAGATTGGCTCCAAAACACCCATCTTTGAAGCAGCCAAAGCAGTTCTTTTTTAGGAAGGGATAATAGGATAATTGCCTAAGGCCCCATTTACACAGCAGACCCAATCCAAAATGGGGGCTAACATTTAAAATGAGCAGATGGAGCAATCCTCTTCACTAAAGGCAGTAAAACCAATACATTAAAATAGAATTCCCAGATTCCACATTATGTTCCTGGGCTTCTCAAATCTTCAAAAGGCTCTGATGAGAGCAACATACTTAGGAAATATTCAGAACCATATTTCCAGATTAATCCAAAGATGCATTTTCAAAAGGCAACTGGACTTTCTTTGTTTACCCTTGAAGATATTTTGCTTCTCATTCAAGAAGTTTCTTTGGTTGTAAGTGTTTACTTTAACTGGGCAGCTGGTTACAAGAAAGTAAAATAAAACAAGCATTCTTCTTCTTAGATACAGATTAACACAGTTGGAAGAGACCTTGTAAGTCATCTAGTTCAACCTTTCTTCTTCTTCTTCTTCTTCTTCTTCTTCTTCTTCTTCTTCTTCTTCTTCTTCTTCTTCTTCTTCTTCTTCTTCTTCTTCTTCTTCTTCTTCTTCTTCTTCTTCTTCTTCTTCTTCTTCTTCTTCTTCTTCTTCTTCTTCCCCTTCCCCTTCCCCTTCCCCTTCCCCTTCCCCTTCCCCTTCCTACTCTTACTCTTACTCTTACTCTTCTTTTTCTTACTCTTCTTCTTCTTTTTTCTCCTCCTCCTCCTCCCTCTTCCTCCTCCTTTCCCTACTCTCACCTCCCCACTTCAAGCTACTTATACTGTGTATGAGAATTATAATTAATTACAGGGGAAACAAAGAGAAACAAAACACTATAACTCAACAAGAGAAGGGGAAAAAAACTATATTCATTATTGCTCCCCAAATTCTTGTGGCTAGGTTCTTTTATGACTTTATTGTTCTAACTGTTATTGTTTTCTTCTTTAATTAAACACATGGGCAAAAATCAATAAAAATTTATATAGCTAAACTATGTCCAGGATTATAGCCTTAAGTTAGAAAAAAAAAATACTATCCAAGGAAGGATACTGTACATAAGAAGCTACATATTTACAGCAACACTGAAATATGGAATACACAATTACTGTAACCATTTTTAACAAGGCTATGTTTAGCCATGGAAATGAATATGCGGAGCTTTTCATAAAGAAATCTACTGGATGATAAATTGAAATTAAAGGCAGGATCTTTAAATAAATGGATATGGCATGACAGGGAGAAAATGTGATCTTCATATTCCCATTGATCATGATAAATGTTACCAAGGTACAGCCTTTTTATAAGTGTTGTTTTCATAATCAGTGCCTCATTATCATGTTATAAATTTTGCAACTTTCCTGGTTAATAATAATTGTGCCCATCTTATAATATAGAAATGCTTTTACCAGTAATCCATCCATTCTGGCTTGGTGGAATATTAAAAAAGATGACCATCGGCCATTCCCTGAACTTTTCCAAAGACTGCAAATTGTCAGACTTTGACAGACTATACAAAAATCTTTTTCTGTCTGAACTCATAGCCAGTGTCTCTATAATAATGTCCATAAGGTGACTAACAGTCCAACAAGAGCCATGGTGGTGCAGTGATTAGAATGCAATATTGCAAGGTGACACTGCCCACAGCCAGGAGTTCAATCCTGGCCACCTCAAGGTTGACTCAGCCTTCCATCCTTCTGAGGTTGCTAAAAACAAGGATCCAGATTGTTGGGGGCAATATGCTGACTCTATAAACCTCTCAGAGAGTGCTGTAAAGCACTAAGGGGCAGTGTATAATTCTAAGTGCTATTGCTATTGCTAAGTGTTATTTAGTCAACTACACACAAAAGCCCCCAATAATTTTGACTTAATATTTTATAATGGAACATTTACTCTGGACTACAGCAACGTGTTCTACATGGGGCTGCTCTTGAAGACCACCCAGAAATTTCAATTGATCAGAATGCAGCCGAATGCACAATAATGGAGACCCCTAGGTTTGACTATGTAAAATCTCTGTTGCATAAGCTGCACTGGTTTCTAGTTTCTTTTGGGGCGCAATTCAAGGTGCTGATCAACTATCTTTAAAGCCATACATGACACTGGACCAGGAACCAGTGGGTCACCTTTTCCTAAAGAGATCTGTGTATCCTATCTCATCAGATAGGTGGGCACCCATCTAGTTCATTCTCCTAAATATTGTTACCTAATGGGAGTTAGTGTCTTTTCTGTCTTTTCAAAGAACATCTTGCCTCTTGAAGTTTCTTTAGAGTTCATGTAGAGTTCATATATGAACTATATACAAAGATTTAGAGCTTCACTTGGTATACTGATTCAGATTCTGAACTTGGACTCTTAGGAAACCAAGTACTAATTGACCAAAGGCTGGAGAACTTTGTAGCAATTATCTAATTAGCCCTACCTAACTCACAAAGTTATGGTGAAAATAAAATGAGGAATAACAAATATTTACATTTAAATGAATTACATTTAAAATACCATCTGCTCTAGAATTATAACGTTCAAAAGATCCATGCAGGTCATCAAATTAACCCCCTTATCAGTTCAGGAGCAGAAATCTGAATACTGTTGTATAAATGGACTTTTAGTTTAGTTCAACTATTATCCTTTTCTTATTTTTTCCTTCTCTTATTTTTTAGGAAGGTTTTTTTTTTCTCCTATCTGCTAACATTAAAAAAAAAAAGGTAGCCCAATCATTCAGAACTGACAATGTGTTGTACAATATGTGGATGAACAAATGATAGTATTCATTTCAATGTGAATATTTCTCCTATTTCCAATGTTGTACAGATAGTGGTTTGTTTGTTTGTTTTTTGAGGGTGAGGAAGATAATTATATTTTTCATGCATTTGGAGGTATTCCAAAAAGCACATAATAGTAGAAAAATATATCTAAGCTTATTTTGGTCAGTGTTTAATCAGTCCCTTACTCTCACAACATATTTTTTTCTTAATGTCTTGTTATTGGTATGTTGATATGTGTATAAAAATTGTAAAAACATGTGATTTATTACATATGTACCTTTTTTTCCCCAGGAAGTCCAAAGCAGTGTGAGGAGGGCAAAGATTCCTCTATCTTTAAAGCAATTTTTCCAGATAGGATGGATGTAGAAATACTACTTAGCCAAGCATCTATTCAGATAGGAAATTGAACCCAAGTGTTTAAACATTGAAGCCTAATTGCTGTATATCTTGGGTTCTGACAACTGTCATATCTTCATCAGATCTGTCAGTGATTTTATTGGAGAATTAGAGAAAAAATCCAGAGCTGTTTGCCTCATTACTTATATATAGTATATTGTAAATGTAACTATGTAAAATAAACCTTTTTAACGACTTAGTACATCTTTCAGATAAAACAAACCTTTTGCAAGTACGGCTGATTTGAAAATATCTTCTTAGTTGTTTTGTTGGGGAACAAGATAATTGAAACAATAACACTTTAATATCCAGCATATTATTAATCAAAATATACAACAGACTCCATTCCTAACTCTGCCAATATGAACAAGAACTATAAATTAATGAAAGCCTTCTAAATAAATTTGCTGAATTGTCCTTTTGCTGGTTTACCATTAAAAAGAAAATTAGAATTATTAAAACTATTTTTACACACAAACACACAGAGAGAGTTATTAAATATTCTTGACTATACTGTTCATTATATTTGCTAAAACAAAAGGACAAAGAATATACATGTTTAACTTAATCTGAATCATTTATTCAAATTTAAGTATTTAAAACTATATACCTAAATATTACATTTATGCTTTCTAAATATTGGCCAGTTTGCAAAAAAGGAATTTTTATTTTTATCACTTCACATTTTGCTGCATCGTCCTATAGCAAGGTTTTCCAACTGTAGCTCGCAAGCAGAATTTGCTATCTATCCCACATGGTTCAGTTCCCAGATCACCCACTGTAAATCCTAGTCTTGCTTTAGGCACAAAGCCAGCTGAGTGACCCAGACACTGTTTTTCAACCCCGGGAAAAAAGTACGGGAAATTTATTCCCTGCCAAAAAATATCTTTCCAAGAAGACTGGAGGAATGAATGCAGACAGTTGTCAGAAAGCTCACTTTAAGGACACATATACCCCACAAACAGATCACCTTCAGATCATCTAGTGCAGGGGTGTCAAATTTTATTTCATTGAGGGATGCATCAGGGTTGTGTTTGACCTTGGAGGGCTGGGGTGGGTGTGGCCAGGGTGGGTGTGGCCAGGGTGGGTGTGGCCAGCTGGACGTCACTCATGTTGGGCCTCCCGAGCTCCATTTTCAATGGCAGAGGCACTGTTTCCAGAGCGGCCCTGTGGGCCAGATCTAAGCCGGATCTAGCCCCAGCCTTCAGCTTGACATCCCTGACCTAGTGAAATTGCATGTCAAACCTCCTGATCTTCAGTGGCATGATTTTTCTTTGATGGATGTGCATCCTAAAAGTTAACAAACTAGTTCATCAAGCTTAACAGATATATATTAACATATAATTAAATTATTCCCCCAGAAACAAAGACCATTTGTTCTTCCTCCACTAAATTTTTTCTTAGCCCAGTTCATTTATTAGTCAATTGACCATTTAAAATCATAATATGACATAAGCTAAGAGGATAAAATATATTTAGATTAATGCACCAACTTTACATGTTATACCAGTCTGTTGAAGAAAAGTACTGTCAGTTGAGTAGGCTTGACTCAAATCTGCTTCGTGTCTCTTAGTATCTTGCAGGAAGTCTATTAATGAAGCCATAATAAGTTAGTCTATCAATTAATTGATTCAAAATACTTGGTTGCTACAGAAACATATTTTTGTCAATCAAGTAAGACATAGATGTTGTATACCTTGTATGTTTGGAGTTCCACAGTTTGGAACTGTGAAAGTGTTTAGTTTTTTTACTGTAGAAACACTTTAAATCTTGCTTAAGTAAAGACCATTTTTTTGGCACTGTGTCAACCCAGTGATAGGTATTTTTTTCTATTTCAAATGTTGTTTATTTAAAAATTTTAATGGTTGCAAGTGACTCTATATCTATTTGGGCACTGCTTAAAGGTTTCCTTGGTCTGATGTCCCACTGAGAGTAGATATATAGCTCTGGCTGTAAAATAAATTTAATAAATTGGTTTATCCATATAGCAGACAGAACCATACATAACTTTTCTTCTAATCTTATTTTAGGCAACACACCAGGTCCATTAAGAGAATTACTCACCAATAGTTGAAAGGTTGGTGGCTGACTCTTCTTGAGATAAGCAAAGAGGTGGTCTTCAGCAGGTTCTGACCAGTTCTGGAGAACTGGTAGTGGAAATTTTGAGTAGTTCAGAGAACTGACAAATACCACCTCTGACTGGCCTCGCCCCCATCTATTCTCTGCCTCCTGGGTCCCAGCTGATCGGCTGGGTCTTATTTTGTTGCCCTGGACAGGAGAACAGAGCTGGAAAGCAGGTTAGTGGGATGGGGAGGGAATGGGGATTTTGCACTAACCTTCCCCCAGGAGTGGGGTGGGAATGGAGATTTTACAGTATCCTTTCTCTGGAGTAGGGTGGGAATGGATATGCCATGCCGTCCAAGCCATACCCACTAAGCCACACCACGCCAATTAAGCCACACCAACAGAACCAGTAGTAAACTTTTTTTAATCCCATTACTGAATAAGCACTTGTTTCAGCTCTAACTGTGGTATTTGGAGGATTTTTGTCAGTTTCCAATAAATAATTTTAGTTTTGTTCAAGTAAAGGGGCCTTTAATAAGTTCCATAGTTTGTACCACAAGACATTACAATGCTTTTACCTTGTAAATTTTAATTTGGGTGCCTAAGTTCCTACACAATTATAGCTAAGTAGCTTATTGTTTATATATATTCATATGATTCCTGGAGACAATTAAAACAGCCATAACTGCCACAATGAAGTGTGCCCCCTTGCCAAATTTTGCCTCTATTTGTTCTATTGCATGTTGTCACCATGTGAAAATTTTCTCCCTGATTATTCGTGTGTCTTTTCTGCCTTTATCACATGGATAATCTTTAATTAAGCAGTCAGAATGTTTGTTAATTTGGGATTGCTACCCCTAGCAATTGATGGCAATTAGCCCATTGGCAAGGTCTGATAGGAACTGATGCCCAAAATAGCACACTACTACATAGTTAGTTTGATGTGACAATGTGAGTATGACAGGGATGAAATGGGAGCTAGTCAGAGTGAAAATTTTAACTGAATTATTTCAGTTTAGTTTAGAACTAAATTTAACCTAAATTTAGTTTAGAACTAAATGTATTTCACAATGTGGCTGAAAGGGAAATTTCTTGCTAATACTAGTAAAAAAAAATAGGAAAAAAGTATCCATATTCCTTGTAGATCTAAACAATCAATGCTAAAAGAAAAAAATAATAATAATGGTAGAACCAAATTCAGGCCACCTCAGTTGAAAATGCAAGAGAATGGCTGATACAAATCCATGGACTATCCTGTCTCAATAAATTTCTCTGCATTTTTTAAAAAATCCCTGAAAGATGCTCTAATTATCTGTAACAATGTCATTGTGACTGATTCAGTTTCAACGATTGCAGCTTTAATTTTAAAAATCTGATTAAACAGCTGCATATTCATATAGAGATAAGTAATGTTGTGCTTGAAGCCCTGAAGGAAGCCAATGTTTTCTAACAAGAGATTATTTCTGTTGCACAGTGCTCTCAGTCCTTATCCAAAGGAAAAATGCAGAAAGCAGTTCCAGATGACATCTATACAGTTGATGGGAAGGAAAAGGTGTAACTAACTGTATTTCAATGTTAATAGAATGATCTCAGGACAAAGTCCAAGTTTTACTGACATCTCTGGAAGAAAATGGCAAAAAAAAATGTCCTGCTTAACGTGTTTAATATTCTGGCAAAATCAATGGAACAGAATAACATAATTTTCAACTTAAGCAGAATGAAGTTTGAAAGTCAACTTCTGCTTTTTGGATCCAACCACACACAAAAATATTAAGGTTGTAAAGGGCAATGGCAACTGTCACAATATTGATTCTTCATGCCCAAAGCAATTTGATAGACTAATATTTTGCTTGCAGCTGCATGTTTGTGACAATTGCATTCACAAGGACACCAAACGTATGTCAGGATCATAATTTATGAGAACATTCCATAAACTTTCCTCATAAAGTTCGGAGAGAGAACTGAAAAGCCTGAACTTTATTACATTTTAAAAGGGAGAATGGCCCGGAAGTTAAAATTCCTGTGAACTCCCTAGAAAACAGTGGTTAGGTTCTTCCGTCACATTATAATTTTTCAAACCAGATAAAAGAGAAAGGAATGAAAATGTTTATGGGTGTGAGTGTTCATATTTGCGTGAATGCATTGCTATACAATGTTGGTAACTGCATATTTTACAACAGTTTTCCTTTCTATAATACATTATTGTACTATTTTCACGCATAACTTATACATCACTCATTTTTCTTTGCATTTCCTGGTCTTAAATGTTCATTTTTCTATGCTTTTTTTTTTTTTTTTTAAGTGCTGTGGTACAAATCTGGAAAACTACCTGATTTCCATTTTACATTTGCAAAAGTAACTGCTATTCTGCAAAATTAGATGAATTAATGCAAAATCAGAAGAAAAAAAATCTGTTTTTAATTTGCAGCTTCTACTATTTATTTTTATGAATGAATTCTTTATTGGCCAGGTGTGATTAGACACACAAGGAATTTGTCTTGGTGCATATGCTATCGGTGTACATAAAAAGAAAAGATACATTCATCAAGAATCATAAGGTACAGCACCTAATATAGTCATAGGGTACAAATAGGCAATCAAATCATATTAGGAAACAGTCAATATAAATTGTAAAGATATAAGCAACAAAGTTACAGTAATATAGTCACAAGTGGAAGGGGATGATTAATAGGAGTGATGAAAAGATTAATAGTGATAGTAATGCAGACTTAGTAGATAATTTGACAGTATTGAGCGAATTATTTGTTTAGCAGAGTAATGGCATTGGGCAAAAAACTGTTTTTGTGTTCAGTTGTTCTGGTGTGCGGTGCTTTATAGCATTGTTTTGAGGGTAGGAGTAGAAACAGTTTATGTCCAGGATGTGAGAGGTCTGTAAATATTTTCACAGTTCTCTTTTTTATTAGTGTAGTATACAGGCCCTCAATGGAAGGCAGGTTGCTAGTAATTGTTTTTTCTGCAGTCCTAATTACTCTCTGAAGTCTGCATCTGTCTTGCTGGGTTGCAGAACCAAACCAGACAGTTATAGAGGTGCAGATGACAGACTCAATAATTCCTCTGTAGAAATGTATCAGCAGCTCCTTGGGCAGTTTGAGCTTTCTGAGTTGGCGCAGAAAGAACATTCTTATGTGCATTAAAAAAAATGCTTACATCTGGATAGAAAAATTGGGTCCTTTAATTTTCAAGTTTTATTTGAAACTCTTATTGAGCTCTGAAGAAAGCCCCAAGGCTTATGAGGAAGGAATATATGTGGACTTGAGAGTACAAGTTTTGAAAAAAAATCTTTAAGAACATAAGTGTACAGATAGGACCAAATATATGAGGAGATTCTCAGTCATCCAGGTCATGGAAAAATCACCTTTTGGACATATAGGGCCAAGGTTGCCTTTTAAAGACTAGGAACTGTGTTCTATTGATGGAAAGTGACTGTCACTATACCAAATATAGTATCCTTTCTCCTGAATGAATAATTATTCTTCACTGTTCTGCAAAATAACATCAGGATTTATAAAAAAAAAACTTGCAAAGACACCTCTCTTCCAACAAGCTTTAAATTGTGACTTGACATTTGTATAAATAGTATTGAGGTGCTTACTTTTTGGGGTCATGATTGTTGTTATAGCTTCATCTTGTTCATCTCTTTGAGATCCACCTGGAATATAAATTGAATAAATAAACAAACAACAGTTAACATAATGATATAGTGTTCGAAAGCAACAAATTCATGATCTTTAAATCTATCTTTAAAGATATTACATGATGCATGTAATTACTTACTGCCAATTAAACATATTTAGATTGCAAAAAGTAATTGCTTTCTGTTTCTTTTCTAAAAGTATCGGACACCATCTTTCATTCCAAAGGCATGGCAGATTGATATTTCACCCTTTGTTTCACCTGTCAGAGTAGACTTTTTTCCTTAGTCATTAGCTTGTGATTTGTCCCAATCTTTTGCATGCAGTTTAGAAAAATGTGAACTATCCTGAAACATTATTTGGTGATTGATGGAATGGCTTCTGAAGTGAATTGTTTTTATGGACTATTCCGTTTTAGAAATAAAAAAATTGAAAGAACAAGCTTTGAACAATTACTTAAAAGCAAGTACTTCCTCTATAACCCACGTTTTCAATTTCCCTCAAGCTTAGTTCATGACATTTTACTGATAAGCCCAATCTATTTAAAACACTAAGCTAAAATACCAGTTGGCACTGACAAATATATTGAATATATTGACAAATATATTGAATAGGTTTTCTGAAATCAGTCAAAGCATAAATTTTACTGATAATTTCTTAAATTACAATTTTACTAGTCTTGGTTTATGACAATAATGTTTCCCTTCTTAAATCATAATATATATTAAAAAGTAGAACATATTATATACAAATAGAATGCCTCTCCGAATTGCTACATTAATGTCATGTTCAGCCAATTAATTATGTGGATTAAGTAATACTTACAGCAATAGGTAACATGACCTATTTTTTTCCTGCTGTGTCTCTGTTATCACTTTAACACCAATTTGTCTAGAAACTTTGGCATTCATAAAAATACTGAGGAAAATAGGAAGTAAACACGTTTCATGACATTTTTATGTGGTTATCCTCTGCAGTGGAAATATGAAAAAGATTAAAATCAACTTAGTGGTTACAATAGCGTGAACCCATTGGTAGGTGGGTATGTTATCAACATACAGCCAAAAGTAGTAGGGCTCAGGATATTCAATTGCCATTTCAACTTTTTAAAGCATTCTCCCCTCTTGGACAACCTGATTATTTCTTTCTTTCTTTGTTGATTTACCTGGCCGGCCAACTTGCAAAATGTAGCTCTAGGCAGTATATAGCAATAGCAATAGCACTTAGGCTTACCGTATTTGCCGGCGTATAAGACGACTTTTTTGCCCCGAAAAACATGCCTCCAAGTGGGGGGGGTCGTCTTATACGCCGGTATATCCACTGCTGGCTTTCGGATGCTTGTTGGACGCAGCGAAGGCGCCTCTGGCTTCCTGGATCCCCTGCGTCGCTTCCGCTTCATCCCGCTCGCCTCGCTCCGCCCGAGGCTGCAGCCTTACTGCTCTTCCCACGGCCCCTGGCACTCTGCCCTGCCGCTGCAGCCCCGGGGATTTCTGGAGGGCGTTTCCGGTGGTGGTGGGGGGTCGTCTTATACGCCGGGTCGTCTTATACGCCGGCAAATACGGTATATATCAGGTCTTCACAGTGCTTTATAGCCCTCTCTAAGCAGTTTACAGAGTCAGCCTATTGGCCCCAACAGTCCAGGTCCTCATTTTACCCGCCTTGGAAGGATGGAAGGCTGAGTCAACCTTGAGCCTGGTGAGATTTGAACTGCCAAATTGCAGGCAGCTGGCAGGCATCAGAAATAGCCTGCAGTACTGCACTCTAACCACTGTGCCACCACAGCTCATATGGTAATAAAAGCAGAATTACAATGTTCTCATTGATGAAAATAGCCCCAAATCAGGAAGCACAACAAAACACAGGAGATACCAAACTACACTATATTTCTCGGGATGAGCTGATTTAACACCCTGGTCCCAACTCTGGTGGGACCTCAGTTATCCCTTTATTGAAGGTATATTTTGGGAAATGTTAATGTTTTGGGAAATGCAGAATACAGAATAATAAAGTTGGAAGGGACTTGGGAGATCTTGTAGTCCAACCCTCTGCTGAACCAGGGACCCTGTACCATTCCAGGCAAGTGGCTGTCCATCTCTTCTTAAAAGCCTCCAATAATGAAGGCAAGTCATTCCACTGGTTAATTGTTCTCACTGTTAGAAAGTTAATTAATTCCAAGTTGCTTCTCTCTTTGATTAGTTTCCATCCAGTTATCTAGGTCACCCAGGTCATGGTTCTCCCAAAGATGCTTTTTCAAAAGGCAGTTATTTGTTTTTCCTTGAAGACCTTTCAATTCTCATCCAAGAAGCTTCTTCAGTTCAGCTGAAGCTTCTTGGATAAGAAGCAAAATGTCTTCAAGGAAAAATAAAGTCCAGTTGCCTTTTTAAAAAAGCACCTTTAGGATTTCGGTGACTAGCAATTTTATTTAATTATAGATCTAACCTACAATTCAAGGTAGTCACAAAATGCAGCGTTCACAGAAACATGTTCTCTACTGTTTAGGTTTCTATTTAAAATTAAAACAAAAGGCTATAAATGCATATTCCAAGGAATGAAATGTAAACATCCTCAATAGGTACTGCCCTCCATTGTTTTAATAAATGTGGAAACTACCAATTTTCCATACAAGGCATTTTAAAGATATTTAAGACAGCAGAGATATAAAAAGTTTAATCTTTAATACTACTTTCTGATCTTCAACTTGACAAGATATATTATAGCTACTCTCAAAACAATATTCTTACATAACTAGAATCTACCAAGCCAATAGAGGGTTTAGTCTAAAAATAAATGGTGAAAATAGAAATAAATTGGGAAATGAATGGGTAGAGAAGAGAAAAGGGAAGGAATATTGCACTTCAGTATTGGAATTATAATAAACATATATTGTACAAAAAAAAATAAATACCATTTTCAACTACTCTCATTTGCATCAATATACCCAACCTTCATTTTCTTTATTTGAGAAACTATGACTAATCAGTTGGTACAAAAATGAACCAATTGAAGGAATCTATTTAAACTGAAGAAGAAATAACCTTAATATCTACCGTTATTTAATGAATTGAACAAAATAATTAATATTAGATGTAGGGCATCACATATTTCAGTTGCTCATTTTCTTAGATAATAGTATATGTCTAGATATTTGAAAACACAATCAAGGAGGGAAAACAATACCAAAAAGGCATACAAAATGAAAATAAAACAAATAGTATAAGAAAAAAGAAAAATTACAAGCAGCATAAGACTGATTTTAAAAAAACACATAAACGTAATATTCTGTTGATATTTCCATTGTTTCAATTTTGCCTTCAATTAATAAGTATCAAATTATTAAATTGACATGGCCAGTTTTTGAATCCTATTTCACTAACCATTTCTAAATAAGTCCCAACAAATGTTTGAATTTTGTGTTATAAATTTTCAAACTTAGTAGATGCTTTAATGTTTTTGTAATTCAAATAAAATTATGCTTTTTATTGGGATATACTGAAACCAATAAAGTATTTTTGACCATTCAGAAGAAATGATTTATATAACACTTTTTAATTTTTTTTGTACATGCCTTGCCTTAAAGTTGTGAATGTATATAGTACATCTGTTTCCAGGTCATGTCTTTTAAAATTCAAATTCATTCAGTTTTGTATATATTTGACCAATAATAAATTTTATCCGGTTCTTGCATCCATTTCTGAATGAAATCTCTAATTTGTTTTTGTATGGACTTTTCTTCTAATATACCTTTCTCTATGTATTTTTCCTCTATGGATTTTTGTACTTAATATACTCCAAGAATATCTATTTCTATATGCAGTTTTTGAGATAAATTACTATATCACAGAAGACACACACCCTAGAATTGCAATTTGAATGATAACAGAAGAATTCTGAATGACATATTAATTTAGGAAGAGATAGATTGCTTGGTTCATTTGAAATACTTAGCATTGAGCCTTCCCAGGAAAAGATGCATTTGTTTTAAGAAGCTGCAGATAGTGGCAACATGTATGCTTGAGTGCACTCTAAATCACCTTTTTTCCCCTCTTTCAGCCCAAAATGTTGCACAGCCCTGGTAGATAAGAACAGATTGACTTCCCTCCTGCTGCCCTCATCATAAAGTCAAATCATGATGCCTTCATATTAATACTGGCTGTAACAGCACTATTGTGTATTATTTTATACATGATAATATTTATCTCTGTGCTACAAAAGGACATCATTCATATTCATTACACCAACTTCCTAGCAAATGCTTGCAGACATAGCTGCAGTACTCAGATGGCTTCAGGTTACTGACCTGTGCGACTTTGAACTGCAGGTTCATTCAGTCAGATCATGGGAAGATCTCTGCAGAGCCAGAAAACAGGGAAGCAGAGGAATATCTGGAAACAGAAAAGCATCTCATAGACCATCTATTTCAAAGCAACCCGGAGCAAGAACGAAGAAATTCTCAGCACTAGTTGAATTCACATGCAGGCCAAGAACTTTGACTATTTCAAGTTTTCCCTGAGTGCAGTCTGTTGTTGGATTTTAACAGTTTTAATAGATAATCAGAGTTGGAAGGCACCTTGTAGGTCATCTAGTCCAACCCCCTGCCCAAGCGGGAGACCCTACGCCATTTCTGACAAATGGCAGTCCAATCTCTTCTTCAAAGTCTCAAGTGATGACCCTCCCACAACTTCCAAGGGCAAGCTGTTCCATTGGCCAATTGTTCTCACTATCAGAAAGTTTCTCCTTATTTCCAGGTTAAATCTCTCCTTGTTAAGTTTCCATCCATTATCCCTTGATTGTCCTTGTCTGGATTTATGCTCCAACAATAGACCAACCATGTTCATGGTCTATTTTCCTTTAAGGTATGCCTGTTTTAAGCAAACAATTCTTGATGTATCTGTTTGTTGACATTATTATTTATTTATATTCCACTCTAGATTTGTGATTTACAAAGTATTTCATCATCTCCTTTTTATGACCCCATAATCCCTTATGGGGAATGGAGCTAGCAGAGTGTTCCAATGGCCGGATGCCCTTCCTGTCACCAATCCGGAGTTTTGTTCAGCAGATATATTCTCAGCATGCCCAGAGAGATAAATATCTGCCTCTACCTAGGATCAAACTCACAGCCTCATGATTGTGAAGTGAGAGCTCCACCACTACTTTACAAAGTATTCCATAACAGGGTTAAAATGGATCCTCAGCAGAGTATTTGAAGATGGAGGTAATCTGTATTATTTTATTATTATTATTTTCTGATTTTAACCCTGTTACAAAATATTCCATAACAGGGTGAAAATCAGGAAAAAAAACAGTACAGATGACGTCCACTTCAATCATCTCCCAATGCTGTCCTGAGGATCCATATATTCACATCTGTTCAAAATTATCCAGAATTGGGCATCTCAAAGAAGTTCAGAAACCTTTGTTCTTTATTCATTCAAATGATGAATGCTGCCTTTACCTGCTGCATTTTGGTAGGAACGATCCTCTGACTATCTTTGCCTTGCAGTTGCCAATTAATTGGATCCAGCTTGCAAATGGGGGTGAGGGAGAATTGATACCTAATTTGAAAGTGTCTTGTCTAAAGCCATTTATACAAAATAATGAGAACCACAGTATGAATGTTGGAGAAATTGTTTGTCTTGATCCAGAATCCATTCAGCATCCATACATTCCTTAAAATTCTGACTTCTGAAACTTATATGTAGGTCAGAAAGCATTTTGTAGACTTCTGATTGAAAGAGTACAAAATGTGATAACAAAGAAAACTTGAAAAGTGCATTGGGCAGACGGTGTGTGGATCAGGCTTTCATTGTCAACTGTTTATTGACAAGGGCACAAACACTTAGAAGAAAGTGCATTTTGTGTTTGTGGATTTAGGGAAAATATTTGAAACTGAAATGAACAGGGGTTGATATAGTGAACATTTTGCATGAATGTGATGTTGAGGATGGGCTGCTAATTATTCATTGTCCGTTGTGTTCAATTCTAGGTCACAATGCTCATCTCTGTTTCTTGGATGAGAGAGCCAGTGTTGTGCAAAGACAATTTCTGTGGAAAGGCTGTATGCCAAAGCTGCACAGAATGCTGTTAACTTCCCAGTGAAGTGCAAAGTTCTCACATTTTCATGTTTTCAAATTGCTAGGTGGACAGGAGCTGGGGCAGGAATGGGAGTTCATCCCATTGTGCAGAGCTTGGGTCTCAAACCTGGGCTGTCAGCTTTCCAGCTGACAAACTTAACGTCAAAACTTGAAGCATTTTTAACTGTGGAGCCATCACACCCCCTTCTCTCTCTCTCTCTCTCTCTCTCTCACACACACACACACACACACACATATATATAACATATACATAAGAAAACAAACATATACATATACATGTACATATATATGTTATATATATATAAAACATTATATATATATATATATATATATATATATATATATATATATATATATATATATGTATGTATGTATGTATATGTATATGTATATATATATATATATATATATATTGTAGATATACATATACATATATACATATACATACAATATATGCTCTGTGTGTGTATGTATACATATGCACATACAGACCCTATATACATATATATAAACCATTAAAACCATACAAACCATATATCTATCTGTCTGTCTGTCTGTCTGTCTGTCTGTCTGTCTGTATGTATGTATGTATGTATGTATGGTATTCAGGTTTGTTTGGGTATTTTCCCACGTCATTATAGTTGTACTTTTAAAGTTGTAGCGACGTTTCGGCAGAATCTCATCTGCCATCATCTACCCCCTATATATATATGCCCTCTTGAATGTCTATGTATTTTGAAATGGATAACAATGAATTCTTGCAGTGACATATGAGAGCTGTTCTTCTTTTGCTAAAGAATAATGGCATACCAGGACTGGAAGATGCTGCACAGCTACTACTATCACTAACTAGAACTTTGTTAAATAAATCACAACCTTGAACTACTGCACCATGGGGCTGCCTACTGAGGAACTTTCAAAAACTTCAACTGGTGCAGAAGGTGGCTACATGGTTAGTAAATGGTGCCCAGACATGTAGCAGAATTACTGTGGGAGCTGCACTGATTACCAATATATATCTAGGTGAAATTCAAGGTACTGGATGTCACCTTTAAAGCCTTACATGGCTTGGGGTCAGGTTTTCCAAGAATCTCTACCAACTTAATCTCGTGGATTGGTCATACTGCAGATAGAGCAATATATAACTTCATTCCATTTGTATTAACATGGATTGGTAACTTTAAAAAACATTGAAATGTTGGTAGGAAGCTAGGAAGATAAAAAAAATAATCTGTAATGAATGAATACTTGTCAAAAGAGGCAAAGATTGTACATAAAATGGTGCTTTTATCTACTTTAGTATATGCTAGTGGGAAATGGGTATGTCAGGAAAAACTTACATATTAGTTGAATGAAATACTTAATGTACCTTTACGGGAGCAGGAAGAGGTAAGGTCAATAATATAACGGTGCTGAATAATGGTAGATTCAATACATATGTGTATGACCATTATGAAAGAAATATATTAAAGTGGGAGAGAATGAATGACTAGATCACAAAACAAATGTAAAAAAGGAAAAGTGAGCAGTTTGGGAAGAATCACAAACTTAAAATTGTTTTGGGTGAACTAATAATGCATTTTAACTTTCTTGTCTCAAATAAGAGAGCATTGTGATTCTAGCCATGAAATTAAAAAATAACAATAATCTGTTACTTGGGAGAAAAATGAAAAAGAAACCCAGATAAAATATTGATGTGTAGAAACATCCCAATGATAACCAAGTATGTAATTATAAAGTTGGAGTTTTCCAAGTAAGTGTGTAGAAATGCCAGAAATGTCAGAAAAGACCAAGGTCAGAAAATTTCAGAGACCCTGAAGAATACACAATGCAATTTTATATCATGTCAGCAGATTCCTTTTTACTGAATCAGAGTAGCACATATTATACAATTGAATGAGACCCACAAGGACAATCACTGTTTATGTTTTCTACTAACAAGAACTGGAAGATTTTCCTTCTACCTAATTCTGTTTCCTCTCCCTTCTGACTGTTTTCCCCCCTAAAATCTGCTAGAAATGTTTCAAAACAAGTTGTTTTCAATTAAAAACAAAACAACATAAAAACAAAACAAAGAACATCAACCACAGCCAGTATCAGTGTAGAACAAAAATACATCGAGTGGGGGAAACCGCTTACTTATCTATGAAATTTGCCTTATCTTTATATGTACCTATGAAACTCATCTATGAATTACTTATCTATGAAATCAATGGCTTTTCAAGATTACATATAATCCAATGCTAAGAATAAGAGAATACAGATGAGAAGGAAACTGGAGGTAATTCTTTCAATTTTAACCAGATGTTGACTCCAGAAGTCAATTACATCCTTGGGTACCTGAAGTGTCTAGGATTTGCAGGATTTTTAGTTCTATGTGATTAGCATAAAAATTCCCTAGTTACTACATTATTGGTAAATTATAATGAAACTGAGTAACTAAACATCCATGTCGTGGAAACAAATTGACTTGCAAGATTAAACTCCAGGAGATAGCTCAGAGTAGCAAATGTACATGCTTAATATAATCAGAGCCCTAAACACAGCCTCATGATCTTATGTAATTTTAAGGAAAAAGTCCATATGACAATAAGGGAAAATAGTTGTGTATAATATGAATGAAACTCGATTTCATTGAAACTCGATTTCATTGAGGACTGCATCAGGGGTTTGTTTCATCACGGGGGGTGCATGGCCAGGGTGGGCATGGCCAGTTCAGTATCACTCGTTCCAGGGGTGCCTGTGGAGGCCCAAACACTCTGGCAGCAAAAACAAGCTCCCAAGCTCTGTTTTTGGTTGTGATGGCCTCCTGCAACCGTCTGCCAGAGAAAATGGAGCTCGGTAGGGCCACATGCAGCCCTTCCACGCTCCATTTTTGCTGGCAGAGGCACTGCGAGCTGGTCCTTTGCTGTTTCTAGGGCAACCCTGCAGGCCAAATCTAAGTATCCTGCTGGCTGGATCCAGCACCCGGGCCTTGAGTTTGACACTATCATAGGGCATGTGAAGAAAGACATAAAAATTGAATGCAGTAGTGAGAGAGAAAAACAGATAGGGACAGAATTGTTATGGTTTTTTTTTACTATTTACTTAATGTTTTATTCCTTTTTATATGTTTGGTTATACATCTAACACATTTAGTTTTTAAAATTGTGTACGTGACATATTTTATATCTTTAAAAATAGTGCTCTTTTTAGTATAGCTTTAAAAATTAGTATTAAATGTTGTTATTTCACCCTACCCCAGGCTAATCTACAACTATAATAAAGGTGATTTTTCTGAGGTGGGGACAGAAATGAATAGGTAATTGGTAAATGTGTACTGGATATACTCTTCATAATTTTGTGAAATATTATTCTACTGGTTCAGCCAAAAATTATGTTTGTCTTTCTCAGTCATGTTTACTGCATATTCAATTTGTCTCCAATTGAATTGCTAAGATACTTTCTCACGCGTTACTAATGTCAAAACAGGTATTCCTCATCTGTGTGCATTATTTTCTGAATGAAAACATTAGTTTGTATTAACATTTTCTCTTCAAGCGTATTTTTGGCCTAGGCAAGGTTGTTCAAAATTCAGATATGTGTCCTAGATATGTGTTGATCAGTACTTAGCACTTCTACTATGCTTACCATATCTCTTCCAACTTTCATCTGATCCTTTGTTCCTCAGGGCTCAGAAATATTTCAGGAAAAATGTTTGGCCAAAGGCAAAATTCATTTGGTGACTCCCAATAATTCTGTTGTTTTAGATTTTCTGTAGTAGTAGAATGATTGTCTATTCAACCATCCTATATTTAGAAGAAAGTACTTTGAACAACCCTTATGACTATCTAACGTACTTCCATAATCAAAAAGAAACTTGTTATTGCCTACACAACAGATACTTTTTTTTCTAGAGCTGTGCAAAGCTTCAAAGGGGTATTTCAGTTCAGTGACACTTTGATCAAATTATCTCAGAGAAAGCAGCTTTGTGAATCAAAGTGGGGACCTCACCTGTTTCCAAGCTCTGAGTTGGATCAAATGTCTTCAAAGTATTTCATGATTGTTGTTGTTTTTTCCAAAATGATTCATAGATCACAGTTTTCTGCTGCTTTTTGAATTGTAATATACAATTTAAAAGATAGAACTTTATGTCCATATGTAGACAATATTGAGAGCAGTGGTGGGATTCAATTTTTTTTTACTACCAGTTCTGTGGGTGTGGCTTGGTGGTGTGGCAGGGGAAATGTAAAATCTCCAGTCAGAGGTGGTATTTGCTGGTTCTCCGAACTACTCAAAATTTCTGCTATCAGTTCTCCAGTACTGGTCAAAACCTGCTGAATACCATATCTGATTGAGGGTCTTTGGGGCCTTCTGTCATTGACAGTGTTAAGTCCTGAGCATGGGCGCAAGGAACGGAGACGAGGCATTGAACGGTAACTTCAACTCTTTATTCGTGACTTCATAAAAGAGCCAAATACTTGGGCAGCAGCAGCTCTTTTATAGAGCTGGCTGCTGTCAAAACAACCAATGATTTGAGTTTACCGCTCTAAGAAACGACCAATCAGAGTCGACCCGCTGTCAGCCAATCAGATCAGCCAGAAACGACCAATCATGACTCGCTATTCGCGGGCCAATCAGAAGTGCAGGATTACAAGCCTGCTGTTGAAGTAAAACTATTAGGGTTGTTAATGAACGCGTTAACTTAGTTCGTAACACCCCTCCCCCTAGGTTCCGTCTTAGGGGTGGGGTGACGTATTCTCGCAAGTAAGCAGGTCGCTTCACCTGTCTGTTTGACCTGCGCTGTTCCACCGTTTCTCTGGTTCCGGTGGGCTGCTTGCTGGGCTGGATGGCGAAGACGGTCCCGCTGCTCCATTGTGTGGCTCGAGGCTGTCCTCACCGCTCTCACCAATGCTGTCATCGGGGTTCCTTGGATTTGCTTGCATCGCGGTGCTGCTACTTGGTGAGGCAATCACCGGTTCGGTTCTTCTTTTGGAGGTGAGTATCCCATGGTTGTTTGTGTAGGCTGCTGAGTTCCAAATGTTAGGTCGTCTGCTCTTTCTTCTTGGGCCTCCTCAGTGTCCCTTCCCCGGTTGGAGATTCAGGGGACGAGATGGACGTAGGTGCCAGTCTGGAGCGAAGCTGGTCTATGTGGCGCTTCCATAATTTTCCATCATCGGTTTGCAATCGGTAGGATCTGGGCCCGGTGAGTTGAGTTATGGTAGCAGGGACCCATAGTGGGTCGCTTGAGAAGTTTTTCGCAAATACTAAGTCGCCTACCTTGAACGCACGACACTTGGTGCTGGATCCCAAAGGCTTTTCTGGCGTGTAGGTAGGGTGTAGGCGATCAAGGTGTGAGCGAAGTTTCCGGCCCATCAGGAGTTCGGCCGGAGTTCTGTTAGTGGTGCTGTGTGGGGTGATGTGCTGGAGGAGAAGCATTCTGGTTATCTTGTCGTCAATGTCCCCATGTTCCATTTTGTGTAAGGTCTTTTCACGAATTGAACCATTCGCTCAGCCCTACCGTTGGTCGCAGGGTGAGCCGGCGATGTTAAAGCGTGGCGGATGCCCCTGTCTGCTAGATACTGTTCAAATGCCAGGGCAGTGAACTGGGGGCCGTTATCTGAGACTAAAACGTCCGGCAATCCGTGCGTAGCAAATAATTTATTCAATTTATTAATGACTGCTTCTGTAGTGGTGCTCTTCATTTTGTGGACCTCGAGCCAATTGGAATAGGCATCCACTGTTATAAGAAAAGTGTGCCCTTTTGTGGGTCCCGCAAAATCGATGTGGATGCGGGACCAGGGACCGCGAGGTGCTTCCCACTCAGTTGGAGTTGCTTTTGGTGGGGCAGCGAATTTCCTGGCACTTGCTACATGTGGCCACCCAGGCTTCTATCTGCTTATCTATACCTGGCCACCACGCATAGCTTCTTGCCAGTGCCTTCATTCGCACGATGCCTGGATGACCATCGTGCAATTGTTTTAAAACTTTATGTTGTAGCTTCTCTGGGATGATGACTCTGTCTCCCCAAATGCAGCACTTTTGAGAGAATAGTTCTGTTTGCCGATGTTTGAAAGGCGCAAGGTGTCATTGAACTCGTTGTCAGGCCAACCTCGTTCTGCACCCAGCTGAGGACTCGTGCCAATACAGGATCCCGTTTTTGTTTCTGTGGCGATGTCCGTGCAGTCAGCGGTGGTGAGGGAAGAGTCTCAATTTGGAGTGCAGTTAGGGTTGGAGCTGGATCGTCCGATGGCTTCAGGTAGTGGAGAACGACTCAAAGCGTCAGCGTGGGAATGGCTTTCCCGGGCGGTGTTGCAGTTGCTAATCGTATGCGGCTAGAAACTCTGACCAACGTGTCATTCTTGGCGATAAAATGTGGGAGTTGGTTTGTCTCCGCTAAAATGCCAAGCAATGGTTTGTGATTGGTAATTATAGTAAATGGTCTTCCATATACATACTCATGGAAACGCTTAATGGCAGACACAATAGCGAGAGCCTCTTTATCGAGTTGGCTATAGTTTCTTTCAGTCTTTGATAAGGTCCTTGAGAAAACGCACTAGGTGCCTCATTGCCGTTGGCAGGACATGGCTCAAGATGGCTCCCACTCCAAACGGTGAGGTGTCGCAGGTGACAGTTAAAGGCAAAGTCTCGTTATACTGCATTAATACAGCATCTGAGGTTAAGAGGTCTTTTACTTGTTGGAATGCTCGTTCTTCCCAATGTCCCCAGACCCAGGAAGCCTTCTTGTCAAGTAGCCTGTGTAGGGGCTCAGCCAGTCGCCTTCTGGGGCAAGAAGATGTTATAAAAGTTAATGAGTCCCAGGAAGGCTTGGAGGTCTGTCTTATTTCTAGGTCTTGGGGCATTTTTGATTGCAGTTAGTTTTTTAGGGGGTGGATTCCAGGGTGGATTCCCTGTCTGTCAAGAAGGTATCCAAGGAACTCCACCCTCTCCGTCAAAGTTGACACTTGTCTTTTTTTACCTTCAGGCCAGCGTCTTTAAATTTTTTGGAGAACCATTCTGAGTCGTTTTTCTAATACTTCTCTAGTAGGGGCAGCTATTAAGACGTCATCAAAATAGGGCACGACCCTTTATGCCTTGTAATAGTCTCTCCATCAGACTTTAAAAGATCCCCGGTGCCACGCTTACTCCAAATTGGAGTCTATTGCACTTAAAGGCACCTCTGTGAGTGACTATCGTTTGGGCTTCTGCAGTCTTCGCATCTACCGGTAGCTGTTGGTATGCCTGAGCTAAGTCCAATTTCGCAAATATTTTTCCGCCACCCAGGGAGTGAAGAAGGTGTTGAACCACAGGTACCGGTAAGCGCTCTGCTGAAGCGCATGATTTAGGGTGGCCCAGTAATCCCCACAAATTCTTAACGATCCATCTGGCTTTATGGGTGTTACTATTGGGGTCTCCCATCGGGCGTGGTCAGTCGGTTCCAACACACCCTGAGCTATTACTTTGTCCAGTTGCTCATCAATCTTTGGCTTGAGTGCAAAGGGCACCCGACGAGGCTTAAGGCGAATGGGAGCTACATCGGGCTGAGATTAAATGATATAGGGGTCCCTTGTACTTGCCTAGCTTCTCTGTGAAAACGTCCTGGAATTCCTGGACGAGGCCTCCTCCCAGTCATTGCTTCCAGTTTGGTGGATGCCAGCTAGTTCAATTCCGACTGGGGTGAACCACTGTAACCCTAGCAAACTGGGCAGTCACGATCGACAACGGTCAGAGGTAGCAATGCGGTACGGTTTTGAAGGATACTCGGACGGGGCTGGAGCCGACAACTGGAATTCTGTTTCCTTGGTAGTCCTTTAGTATGATTTTTTGAGTGCTGAGGTCCTGACGACGGATGGCAGGGATCAGCTGTTTGAGGGTTTCCAGGAAACCATCGATAGGGACGACCCAGTCGACTTCCATCACGCAAGGTCGATTCTCAATAGCGACCCTTACTCGGATCTTCCTTGCATCCAGGGATGAAGCGTGGCCAATAATGATGGTTTGGTGTGCCTCTTCTCGTCTAGTTGAAGTGGCAGGTGCTCGATTTCTGTAGTAGTGGTTGTCCCATTGGTGGTTCAGGCGGTCCCGATTTGCCGGTGGGCTGCCTGTAGCTTGGCGGAGATTATTCTCCCTCCTGATTGGACTGGACCCTCGCTTGCTTCTGCAGACCTTTGCGATGTGGCCTCTCTTCCCACAGGAACGGCGGAGTGCATTGAGGAATTTGCAGTCTGATCGCGGGTGGTTTGCCCCGCAACCAGCACATTGGCGCGGCGGTCTTGGGTTCCGTTGGTCTCGTTGGTCGCGTTTGGACTGGAGTCGGTTGACCTCCTCCTCCTCGCTGTCTGACGAGGATTCGAGGTCTTCATGATGGGCGGTAGTAGTGTGCCTCTCAGAGGAAGTCGTACTGTCCCTGGCGAGTTGGTGATGCGGTGCGTTCACTCGGCGCATTCAAGCGGCTGACTTCCTGGTTGCTTCTGCTGCAGTAGCATCAGCGATGACATCTGTGAGGCTGATGTCTCCTTTTGCCATGATCTTGCTCTGCACCGTGTGGTCTTCTAATCCCAGAACTATTCGGTCTCTCATGGCTTCCTCGAGGTTTGCAAAACCACAGAGGCCTCCCAGGTTCCAGAGGTCCGCGATGAAGTCTCCAACGCTCTCATTTTTCCGTTGGTCCCTCTGGCAAAATTCGTGTCTTCGGATAAGTGTTGGCACGCGGGTGCATAATGGGCCCGAGAGGATGGCGTGAGGGTATCCTAATCCATTGTCTTCACCTCCGCAGGTTTTGCAAGCGCCTTAGCCATTTTAAAAATGGCGGGCCCGCAATGGGTCAGGAATACCGCTCGTTTCTTGCCAGGCGTAGCATCTTTCAGATTGTTGGTCTCCAGGAACATCTGGAACCGGTCCATATACAAGTCCCAGTCTTCATTTGCCGGGTCAAATAGAGCGGGTGGTATGGCGCTGCTGGCCATCCTGCCGTTTGTTGCTTGTGCTCTCAGCCACGTGCTCTGTAATGCTCGATGCGTGCTCAGTCAGCTCTATCGTCTCCGCATCCCTTCCTCGTCGCCAGTGTTATGTCCTGAGCATGGGCGCAAGGAACGGAGATGAGGCATTGAACGGTAACTTCAACTCTTTATTCGTGACTTCATAACAGAGCCAAATACTTGGGCAGCAGCAGCTCTTTTATAGAACTGGCTGCTGTCAAAACAACCAATGATTTGAGTTTACCGTTCTAAGAAACGACTAATCAGAGTCGACCCGCTGTCAGCCAATCAGATCAGCCAGAAACGACCAATCACAACTCGCTATTCACGGGCCAATCAGAAGTGCAGGATTACGAGCCTGCTGTTGAAGTAAAACTATTAGGGTTGTTAATGAACGCGTTAACTTAGTTCGTAACAGACAGAACTAGACAACTAATGAACCATCACATTAAAACTTCTGCCTAACAGTGTTTTGTTTTGTTTTTCCTGAGTCAGGGATTTAATATTTTTGTTCTTTTCATCCTGTTATGACATCCCCTCCCTTCACCAAAACCTTCTGCAGATATTTTGGTGCTGTCTCATTACAATTATTGATGAAAATTTGTTTTACTACCAATTGAATTAAACTACTGAACCCTATTATCTCAGATCACAGTTATAGACTGAAACATGCCCAATTTTAGTCTCAAAACTTTAATTAAAAATGAATTAGGCATGAGTCACAAATATGTAATATTTTTGAGGCAATTTATTGTGATCCTCTTTCTTCTCTAAGCAATTTTATCAGCAGACAATCTGAAAGAAATCATCTATTTAAAATAAATTATATGAAAAAATATCCATATGTAACTGTAACAATTCATCATCATCACTGAGTTTAATAACAATTTGAATATGATTCTTTTTACTTAACCCACTTTGAAATTTCCAAATTATTAGTATATTTCTACATTTATATATTTAAAAATACAGATATTATTATTATTAGTTAATATTACTACTGCTCCCCCAATGAGCAGAAAAGTAGGTAGAATCAGGTACTACAATTTTATTTTATTTTTTTGAAAATCCAATATTTCAATTCAAGATTTGGATCCAATTCTATAGCAATTGCTAACAAAAGTCCACTTGAAAAGTATAGTTATTAATAATAATACACCCTTTATTTTTACTTTGAGCACATTATCTGGTCTAAATACATCATGAACACATGGATTTCGCTTAATAATGCACAGCTTGATCTGTTTAATAAAAATAAACAAATATTGATCTACTTTAAGTTTTATTAGATGGTGTGCAATATGTTATCTCCATCCACTTAAGAGCTGATATAGATTTTAATAATGAGAAAAAAAACAAAAAACTGGATGTGACTCAAATCTAGCCAAATGGAGTGGCTTTAGGTTTATAGGCCCTCTCAATTCAGCGATTCTTTATCTTCAGCTCTTAACAGGGAAGCATCGCTCCGGAAAGACTTAATACACAATTTGGTTGTCATTCTGCACTCACAGATCCTTAAAGAGCAACTTGAAATTATAGTTGGGCATGATTTTGCACTGATCTATCTTATGTGCCAGATATGTCCATTCCTAGGCCAAGAGGCCACACTGGCGTCACTCATACTGTAGACTCTGAGAGAATTACTGCAATGCATTCTACAGGAGGTTGTTTTTTTAAAAAAAAAAAAATGGGAAATTTCAGTTTATTGAGAAAGCTACGACACACAGTTTTGAATGTACCAAGGTTTGCCAGGAAAGACTGCTGTTGCACAATCTGCAGGACATGAGATGGATTCTTAGGGATGACTATTACCTTCGCTCAGTGGTGGTATTCAAATAATTTAACAACCGGTTCTCTGCTCTAGTGATTTCTTCCAACAACCAGTTCACAAAACTGTTCAGAAACTTAACAACCGGTTGTCCCAAACTAGTGCAAGCTGGCCGAATCCTACCACTGCCCATTTTGGCCACCCCAAAAGAACAAGAATATTCCACCTTTAACTGTGAACAGTTGTAGCAATACAATGTTAGGAAGCATGACCAAGAAAAACAGTTTACATGCTTGTAAAATAAGTCTATACTAATTACTTAGGCCAATATGTTCTGTAGGTGACTATTTTCTGCTAGTTTTCAATCCATTTTTCTCCTCTCCTTCCTGCCCTAGCATCTCTCTCTTCTTCAAATAGCTTTCTAAGATGCTTTTTTGCAGAAGAACTTCAAGCTCTTCACATCACTTTGATTTAATATCAACCATTCTTCTGGTATTCATGCACTGCAACTCAAGGCTTCCTTCTCTCATTTATTGAACATGAACGAGCTTTCTTCCTGGAGGGGGAATGACTCTCTGCTAATTATAAATGGTCTGCCCATCTCCTTTTCATCTCACTCTCTGGATTTCTCATTCTTTCTTTTCATTTCTTTATCAAACCCAAAGTTCTTACATATCTTTTGGATATGTTTCTCATTCTCATGATCTCTGTCTCTCACATAAACACATAATTAATTTGTATCACTTCAAAGTAGCCCCTTTCCTCCATTTCCCTCCAATCTCATGGATCAAGACACAAGCAAGACATGATCAAGTCATTCAGCTCGATGGATCTTTAGGCTGGAACCTCAGCATATTTCTCAAGGAAATATTTTTCTTTCTTACCCAAGTATGTTTTTTTGTTTACCTTTCTTCCCATTTTAGAAAATTTTGCTTCCTATATCCTACAATCCAGCTATTTACTTTATAGCTTTAGAATTTTTCATATTCCTTGCAAAGCATCTAGTTACACCTGTTAATTATACATTTACCTATGTAGGTTTAACTCCCATCCTTAGATCACATCTGAATAATACAGATGACTTCCTTGATAAGGATCCTGTAAGGATGATGATAAACCTGTAAATATAAAAAGTTCTGCATCCAGATAAATATGTTCTCTGGGAAAGTTTCAACCATATAATCTTATCTGCCAAGCTTGGTACAAATGGTTTCTTACCCATATCCCCCACTTTTTTTGTGAGCTCTAAAAGGGAATGTCAAAAAGACGATTTAGGAAGTCACTAATAAGTTCTGCTTGACATTCAGCTTGATAGATCACAAACTCATGTCTATATTAAAAATGGATGAAATAACATGTCATCATTTTACATCTCCCCACCTCCCTGCTGGCTGAAAGGCAGCTGAAGTCAAATGGTTGTACAAGACTTCTGAAACATTGCTGAAATCGGAGAGGTAGAAATTCCACTCCTAAAACAAAAGTAAACACAGGCTATGCTAGAAAATGTAGCCATGAGAAATGAACCCTGGTATGGAAATACCACAGTGAGTCTAAGAATGTACCATTTCAGAAGGAAAATAAAAAATCAAGCAATGTCTGGAGCATGGCACATCACTTTGCTCGGCTTACTTCTAAGGCTCTAATAGGGAGGAAATAATTGGAACTAGATCAATTGCCTAATTGAAATACATGCTGTAGATTTGTCTATGTCTGGGAATGCAGTAAAGCTGAAAAATGTTAATGTTTAGAGCAGTCCAACTAGTTAATTTTGAGAAATTTAACAATTTATATAGTGTAAAGAGCTCAATCAAATTAATGATTATCCAGGCGTCCAATTTAAGAATAATGAAATGAAGTATTCATCCACTTTAGAAAAATCTCAACATTCTTTGCAACTGCAACAAATGATGCATGGAATTCAGAAAATCAGGACACTGCAGAGTACAATCACTTTTTGCAGCTTGAGGACATTTGATCTTCATACTACATCTTAGATCTCTACAAGATTTTTTGAGATAAAAAATCCTTTATTTTTGATTATTGTAAAAATAACCAAGGTTAAGCAGCAACAGGTACTATTGATTATATCACCAAAGGGTTAAACAATGATTAGAAAACTATTCATTCAAATGCTTGACTTTCAAAAGCAGTTTAGCAAAGACTGGATTATGACATAAAAGCATATTTGGTAAGTGGCAAAGACTTTTCTCCCCATATTGAAGCATCAAAATAATGCTGAAAAGATTAAAAAAAATACAATGTTAGATTTTTATTTAAGTGTACTAAACATCTCAAAGGTTAAATCAGAGGGTTGGAATGGTATCAAAATGTCATTTTGAATGGCAAAAAGGGACTGCGTTGCAAGTTCAAGGCCAACTTTAGCCAAAGGTCATGAGTTGAATCAGTCAATCTCATATTTCATGTCACTATGGTGGTCAGTGAACCCCTTGAATTCCTAGAAGAAAGGCAGGATATTATAGGTGCATGCATAGTAGTCAGCCAGAGGTTCCAGCTAGCTTGGCATTTTTATCTAGTTATTTAGCTTTTCTCTAGGATGTGGGATAGGCAGATGTGGATGGTTGATAGTGTTAAAGGTATTGTCACAATATGTAACCTTTACAAGATGTAAATTGACTGGTTGTGATTTCATCAATGTTGATAGTGCTCAAATTGTGGTCCAAAGGTTTTGGGATTTCCCCAAATCACCTATTGCTATTGGTATTATTCTTGCTATTCAATCACATAAGAAGAAAGAAATTCAGGGATGGTTTTAATAATCTAGAGCAGGGCTATCTAATTCCCAGCCCATGGTCCAGATGTGTCATGCACTGGCCACGCCCACGCGCAAGGAGAAAAAAGTCCTGATACATCATGTGATACCATCGTGATGCCAGGAGTTTGACACCCCTGATCTAGAGGATAGGAAGTTCTGGTCCCATAACATGCTATAAAATGCTTGAAGTTAAGATGGTTTATTTGCCTCTAACTGGAAGAAATGAGAGAATATTAAAAGCAAAACCATCAAACACAAAATTGTAAAGAGTGGGGGAAAAGATATTTTCTCAAATATAGTGACATTATGTCTGGTAGTATGAAATCAATAGAAGTTAATCAAAATTTCCTGTATACATATGTGTGCACACATGCTAACAAATTGGCCTACTATTTTTTTTTAAATGCAATTGCAAGAAGGAAACGTTATTGTGTGAGAAGCACAAAACAGAAAAATGGGAAGGGAAGATAAGGGAAGGGAAAAATAATACTAACCTGGTCCTTGAAGAAATTGTCATCAGCAACAAGGAGGGCTTATTAGGAAAAAGAAAAATGACTTTCTTTTTTAAAAAATATTTTATTAAACAAAACAATTAAAAACATTGAACATAGTGAAGTTGGTTTGACATAACTTTTGGTCAGTATCACATAAATATATATTTTCCTATATACAATTATTCAAATATATACATATATACATTTGTTCACTCATAAATTATATTTCCAACATCATTGGTCCTCTTTCCATCTCATACATTCATTTACCCTCTCAGCAACTCCTTTCCCAATTTAAAACCTTTCCTCAGGGGTGGGATTCAAATTTTTTAACAACTGGTTCTGTGGGCGTGGCCTAGTTGGTGGGCATGGCTTGGTGGTCATGTGACTGGCTGGGTGTGGTCAAGTCAACATCACTCACATCGAGGCACACATCTCCTCACCTGGCCTCTCGTGACTCTGGGGATGGTGCAACAGTCATAAGTGTGGAAAATGGTCATAAGTCACTTTTTTCAGTGCCATTGTAACTTTGAATGGTTACTCCACACAAGCAAAGTACCAGCAAAGGAGGAAAAAAAACTCCAGAGAAGTTCCTGAGACAGGAATTCTAGTCCTGCCAAGAATGTAATAAGAGTTAATGGAGAGGTGGTTTCTGTAAGCAACACCAGAATGTTTCCTTCCTGCCTTCCTTACAGGATTAGGCCAGTAATTTCTTCTAACAACTGGTTCTCTGAACTGCTTAGAATGTTAACAACCAGTTCTAGTGAATAGGTGCGAACCTTTGGAATCCCATCCTTGCCTTTCCTTCTGCTCCCACAAAAATGACTTTCCATTATATTCATGGTATATGATTTTATTCCTAATGCTGAATATCCTCTTTTGTAGAAAGTCAGGATCAGTGGTGGGTTTCCAATTTTTTTCCTACCAGTTCTATGAGCAGCTCTATGAGTGCACGCAAGGCTCAGAATGCTGGTGAGTGAGCTGAGTTGTTTTTAAGTTTAGCTGAGGTGCAGCAATCCATTCTGCTGTGCAAATCAGATGAGTTTAAAAAAAAGAAGGGAATATAGGAGAGCTAATGACGGGGGTGTGTGGGTGGGGGTAGTCAGAGGTGGTATTTTCCGGTTCTCCAAACTAGTCAAAATTTCTGCTACTGGTAAGCCAGAACTAGTCTGAACCAGCTGAATACCACCTCTGGTCAGGATATACATTTGAGGAAAAATAGCTTTCTTTCTCTCCCTCCCCCTCCCCCCCTCTCCTTGTGTCTGTATGAATATCCATTAATACCTTTGCACTTTTTCCTTTATCCTCCTTCATATTTTGTCTGTCTTCTTACTTCCCACTCCCTCCATCACACAACACTGGTGTCCTTTTAAATATTGCCAAATGTCAGGCCTCAATTTATAGAAGAAGCTTTTAGAGGTGCTGGGAATGATGTTTCAAAAAGATCTGAAAGTTTTTAACTTCTCCACTTCAGCATTAGAGGAATTTATCCAAAGATCATGAGATGGTGGGGAAATATGGCCTTGACAGTTGTAAAGCTTTCTAACCTTACATTTGCAAGCTATTATTTTCTGGACCACAGTATTCACCTATCAGTGTTTTCAGCTTCCTTATTAAGCTAAAGATGGAGAAAGATATTTTCACCAAAATGGCAATAAGAGAAATGACTCCATTATTCCCATCAGCAACAAGAGTTTTTGAAGTGAAATGGATCTGCCACTGAATGCCAGTAACAGCTGGAATTGCTTCCTTTAAATTAGAATCCAGCTGAGAGGGACACTTTCATTCCATTTAGGAGACCAGAAAATGCTCGATGTGGTGGATCAGTAGAAGCAAAAAAAAAAGAAGAGTATTTTAATGCCGGGCCCAGCAAATGAGGTTGTACATGGATGCCTTAAAGCTATCACATCAGCCAAGTGCTCAAATGGCTCACATACAATGGGATAATTTCATCAAAATCAGTTCTGAAATAACTGCCGTGTAAGATTTTTGTTCCAAATAGGATAGTAACTAGAAAGCCAAACAGGCATAGCTCTCTCTCTCTCTCTCTCTCTCTCTCTCTCTCTCTCTATCTCTCTCTCTCATCTCTCTCTCTCTCTCTCTCTCTCTCTCTGTTTCTATCTATCTATCCATATCTATCTATCTATCTATCTATCTATCTATCTATCTATCTATCTATCTATGGTATTCTGCTTTGTTCGGGTATTTTCCCATGTCATTATAGTTGTGCTTTTAAAGTTGTAGCAACGTTTCGGCAGAATCTCATCTGCCTTCATCAGGCATCTATCTATCTATCTATCTATCTATCTATCTATCTATCTATCCATCTATCCATCTATATATCTATCCATCCATCCATCCATCCATCCATCCATCCATCCATCCATCCATCCATCCATCCATCCATCCATCTATCTATCTATCTATCTATCTATCTATCTATCTATCTATCTATCTATCTATCTATCTATCTATCTATTCTCTCTGTCGGTATTAGGGCCAGACAACCACCCGTTCTCCCCTCCCCCCTCTCTTTCTCTGTGTCTGTATTTATTTCCCTGGGTGTATAGTATGGCCACATTACCATCCTCTCTAGCTCTCTGCCATGCACAATGGGAAAAGAACAACAAATGACACCATTATTGACCCAAGATGGATGTAAACCATTTCTGAATGGTAATGTTAACCAGCTTTCAAAATTTGTGACCTATATAGTAGGGCCAGTTGTGGAGTTGATGCTCTTTTTGTAGTTTATTTCTTGTTTGAATCAGATGCCAATAGAAAAAAAACACAGAATGATTTATCAACTCACTGAAAAATGACATATGTCAAGTTGGCAGCTTTTAAGCAAATGCCAAATAAAACAAGGTAGGCTTTAGAATCCATAATTGTCTAGGGGGCCAATAGAAAACACCTCTGAGACTAAAATTCTTCCTAGGTTCCATTGTTCACTAATAATACTCAAAATGTATTACACAATATTACAGATCAATCTGCCCCACCCCACAAACAAGACTGTTGTAAAAAGTCTCTGCAAATTATGCTGATTATATTGTTTGTATTTGAGAATGATTATTTCTGCAGTGATCATTAATTTGATAAATCAAGTGACAGTGATATGTTCATCAACTGGGCTGTGATTTAGTTGGATTACTACACCTTATGTAATTGTCCAGAAACTATTCATCAGCCTTCATTATCTCATGAAGTTAAAAATAATAAACTAGTACCCCCTTGAGGTTTTAGAATTGCATAACAAAAGACCATCATGAAAGAACAAAGAAAACAAGATAAAAATAATTAAAATTAATTGTATACTATTAAAAATACGAAAATAATATGAAATAACAATCCAGCAAATCAGAGGGGTTTCTATAATTTATTGCACAATCTATCAAATATTTATCTATGTGTTTTGGACACCAACTATAGGACACCAGTTATAGGACACCAGTTACAGCTGTATGCTATAAACCCCTGTTTCTCAGGAAATAAATCCATATATTTGAAACTACAATAACTGCAGCATACTGGAAAATCTTAGACATTCAGAGAGATGAAAAAAAAAAAGCCTTCCAGGATATGATACCTTAATTACATTTCTACAGTAACAGCTGCCATACTTTCAGGAAGATTTAGGGCCTTGGGGAAGGAAGTCTTCATTTACTGGTTTCTTCAATCCTTGGATACTGAATCCATATATATTTCTTACTGAGCATACTTCTATGGGAAGGTGGAATGATTTGGTTAAGAGTAATTTGTCATTGGAAAAAAAAAAGGTTTTGTATTGGGCATCCATCTATTATGTATCCCATGGACTGCAAGAATCACAAGCAAATGTGTTCTAGAACCTCACCAAAAATATCACTTGAAGCCAAGATCGCCAAACAAAGGCCACTGGCCCCTCCAATAGGCAAATCAGATGAGGAGGTGGTGTAGGAGTCAGAGCCAGCATGAAGGAAATCTGAGAGCTCTGAGAGGGAAGAGGGAATGGAGCTGTCAGAGATAGAGACAGATGTGGAGCCTGGGCCATCCATCAGCTCTCAGATGGAGAGTCAACAGCCCCCAGGTCTGGTGGTGTCTGATTAGGAAGAGGAGGAACAGCTGGGTCCAGTGCCTGAAGAGTGGATGTGCAGAAGGCAGAGGAGAAGAGAGCAGTGGAAATCTATGGATTGGTCCTTGGGATGGAAGAGCCACCACTGCTAGAGAAGCTCCACCCTAGCTCTGAGGATAAAAGGCAGGGGGAAGAGATGAGTAGTTGTGGCAAACAACTATACATCTCCCTGCCAGACAGACCAGTTAGCCTTCTGTGTGTGTGAGAGAGACTTTTTTGCTGGGGCTGCTGGCACTCCTAATAAAGGGAACATTTGTTTAACTACAGAGGGTTTGTTGTGTTTGGGAGCTGGGTCAGAACAGAGAGATATTCTATCTATTAAAAAGCTGGAAGCTGGCTGGTGGTTCATAACACGATCCAAAAATGGCAGAACAATACTTGAATATTGATCTCTGAAGGAATGTTCAAAGATGTTGGTAGCATTTGGTTTCCCAAAATACCATAAAAGACAAGGTCAATGTTCTAAATGGATGATTGGATGGACATAATAGGAAAAGGCAAGACAAGGTATGTGAAAAAGTTTATTTTTTTTATTTTATTTTATTTGTCAATTGCTTACAAGATAATAGGCATAAGTATAAACATAGTTATGAATACATGGATACATATAAGAAAAATAAAAAGAAACAATAGGACAGGGATGGTAGGCACGTTGGTGCGCTTATGCACGCCCCCTACAGACCCCTTAGGAAAGGGATGAGGTCAATAGGAGTCAGTCTAAGGTTAAAGTTTTTGGGGTTTGGGGAAGAAACCATAGAGTCAGGTAGAGTATTCCAGACATTGACCACTCTGTTACTGAAGTCGTATTTCCTGCAATCAAGTTTGGTGCGGTTAACTTTGAGTTTGTATCTATTGTGTGCTCTTGTATTGTTATGGTTGAAGCTGAAGTATTCATTGACAGATAGGATGTTGCAATGTATGATTTTATATACTATACTTAGAACGGACCGAAGGCGGTGTAGTTTTAGGTTTTCTAGGTCTAGAATTTCAAGTCTAGTGGCATAAGGTATTCTGCAATGAGTAGAGGAGTGGAGAACTCTTCTTGTGAAATATTTCTGGACTTTCTCAACTGTGCTAATATCAGATACATAATGTGGGTTCCAGACTGATAAGCTGTATTCGAGTACTGGTCTAGCAAATGTTTTGTATGCTCTAGTTAGTAGTGTGATATTACCAGAGAAAAAGCTATGTAGGATTAGGTTAACAATTCTTAATGCCTTTTTGGCTATGTAGTTACAGTAGGCTCTAGCACTTAGATCCTTTGAGATGAGTACTCCAAGGTCCTTGACAGAGTTTGGATCATCAACAAGGTCTTGACTATTCAGCTTGTATTTTATTTTCTGATTTTTTTTTGCCAATATGTAAGACAGAACATTTATTTATTGAGATTTGAAGTTAGCACCAACATCTGAAAAATCATGTGGTCAGGAGGTGCCTCTATATCAGTGTTGGTGACATTCTGGAGGCCATAAAGACTCCTCCTGGGCCTCAGATTAAGGTAATTAGAGCTGGGACAGGAGGGGGAAGAAAGTGATGAAACATGTCTTGTAACTTTGCAACACGAGGTATGTATATTTTACATACTTGGTGTAATGTTACAGTGCAGGAATAAGAAGGTAGAACTTTTTTTTGTCTTTCTGCCAGCATGATCATTAGGAATGGATGTCTATCACTGAGCAAATGGTCAATCAGATGGAGAATGCATTTCAATTTAAGTAAGTCTAAAGGCACATTAATGGGCCAAAGAAACCTAACCTTATGTAGTGTATAGTCTGAAGAATCTGAGTTTCCTGGAATCAATCTGAGAAAAGTTGGAGTCAATAGCTCAAGTAATATGTTGACTGTGTGCAATAGGTGTAAAAAAATAGATTCCACACTAGAGTTGTGACTGAACAGGAGTCATGTGAGGTGTATAAAAACATGCATGGCATGGAAAAATAAACAGTGAGAAGCTTTTCTCCATTATATATGGGGTTGGACAGGGGAGGTAGGGTATCACCCAATCAAACTGGCAGATGCTTTAAACTGACACAAAAAAAAGTACCAGTTTGCCCAGGGCATTTTTATCCGGTGGCATTCCATATCACCTGTCACCAACTTAGGTAGCTTGAAAAAGGGATTAAATAAATTTGTCAAGATACTGTGGAAGGATGACCTGCCACGAAACAACAAAGTGTTACATGCAACTGTCAAAGTCAATGTTATTTTCTCTGTACTGTCTGTCATCTGCCCAGCTTAGGCACATAGGCACTCACAGAGAGAGTGGGGGGAGGGAAAGGTTGAAAACCCCTTAGAAGCACCTGCAAACATAGCATTCAGAAGAGAAAAGTATAAAATAAACCATAACAGAGATACAGCAGGAGGCAGTTTACCTCCAGGTTTGGCAGGCAGGACTACTGGAATGGACAAGGTACGTTCCAGAGAGAGGAGGCAATGCCTAAGAAAGCCAGAACTCAACGGAAATTCAGCCAGAGGAAGAACCAGGAAGGTGCCTGAATCCTAATTGAGTGAACTCCAATGGTTCAGGTACTGGAGAACTGGGCAAGAGAGTATTACAGAGAAGAGCTGTTGGTAGTCCTCAGCCAGTGGACAAGTAAGCATGGAAGGAGAAGCAACTACCAGCAAAGCATTTTTATGTTATACCCAAAGCAGTAGAAAAATTAAGTCATTTAGTTTAGTTCTACGCATTATGTTGGGTATTAGAAAACATATTCTAATGATAGATCATGATAAATAGATATAAACATCAACACTTACTGTATGAATATACTTTGACCCCTATACATATTTAATAATAAATAAAGAGCACTTTGTTCCCATCTATTCCATTATCCAGCAGGTATAGCTATTAATAGGCATTGGCCTTTAAGTTTTAATATTGCCTCTGGGTTTCAAGCAATAGGCATCCACATACCAGTTGTAGGGAAGGATATGTCTCTATTTTTTTTGCTTATGAGCAACCCCTGACTGGTAACTGTGAAATTACTGTGGATTGACAAAGAGGGGCCTTGGCTTAATCCAGTTCGTGTCCTTAGGCTTTGTATTTAGAGTCTACACTTTTAAAACATTAAAATATTCATATATATCACAGATAGGAAAACTACGCTAACTAATTGTTGGCTGAATAGATTATGCAGCTTTAAATATTTGTAAAATAAAGTAAGTACATTTAAATTAAAAATAACACCTAGATCGAACTAAAGAAATTAACATGTATGTATTTATTTATTTAGCCTATCATAGTTTACAGTTTAAATATAATGAACTCTATCAACTTTTTTTTCTTTTTTCCTATTGATTACTAACAGTATTAAGAATAGGAATGAGCGTAGCAAGCAAGAGACTCCCTGTGTTTTTCTCTTTACCTCTGCTCTCCTTTCCCTTGTTTTGAAAACACTCATGCCTTCTCTGTTTCATGTTCATGAAGAACTGAATAGTTTATCTTCACCACTATGAAAACATGAAGTTAGCAGGCTTTCTTTTGGATCAGGAAAACATTTTCAAAAATGCCAATTATCTGTTGGGCTTTAAGCATCTGTTACCGTAGATCAGAGTTTCTCAACTTTTCCTTTCTTTTTTTGAAGTTTGGTTATTCTTTCAATGAAAGCCATATACTGAACACTCCAAGGTATCACATAATATTTTAAAAGTACATAGAATCCATGGCTGTAATAGAGGACCTTGGTGTTCTTCAAAAGAATAATGACTCTAAGAGTATACAAGTGCATTGTTGCCAAGTTCCAAAGAACCACTCCGTTCAGTAAAAAAACTGAAGAGGCTTTGAGCTTGTGTTTATGAGCAAGCAGTATATAAAAACTATAGTACATAAGAAGGTATTTTGGAGGAGATTCCAAAAGTAGCTTGAAGTAGCTTTTGGGTGGGGAAGAAGGGGTTAATGATTGGTTTAAAAAAGACTCGGTATTCATACCCAAATCATTTGGATACTCCCAAGGACACTGAAATTTTGATTATATATATTTTAAATGAAAAAAAATTCAAATATTTATTACATTTTACAAATATATAGCATAAGGTGAAGGTAAATGTTACATGCTAGTTGTTTCTGGCTCTAGTGGGGTGGTGTTCATCTCCCTTACAAAGCCGAAGAGCCAGCGCTGTCTGAAGACATCTCTGTGGTCTTGTGGCCGGCATGAATAACCCCGAAGGCAACGGAATGCTGTTACCTTTCCACCAAAATGGTCCCTATTTTTCTACTTACATTTTTACATGCTTTCAAACTGCTAGGTTGGCAGAATCTGGGACAAGTAACGGGAGCTCTGTTACGTGGCACTAAGGATTCAAACCACCAAATTGTCGACCTTTCTGATTGACAAGTTCAGCATCTTAGCCACTGAGCCACCACATCCCCCTATATCTAATTTCTAAATAAACCTACAACCCCTATGTGCAAACCGCTTCTGAGTATATGCGACCACTTCCCCCCTATTTCTATTCATAAGACATAAGACATAAGAATTTATTTGTCATTACACTCGCAAGCGGGTGCAACGAAATGAGGTGCTCTTCCACAAAGTAAAAACTGGACAAACACCACTAAAAAGAAAAAAAATTAAACTAAACACAACCAACCATAACAATCATCTCTATTCCTTATAGTTTCTGCCTGTAATGAGCAGAATGGGAGTCCTATGTTCAACAGGAAGATAAATAAGAACCTGAAGTCATCTTTTGAAGCCACAATCTGAAAATATGAGTGCTGGGATAATCTGCATACTATTTAGTCTTTTGATTTATACCCTGCCTTTTATTATACAGGCGCCATGAAACACAGCTCAGATTTGATCTATTCATTCAATCCAGTGACAAGTTAGAAAGGACTTCTGGGAATAGCTAGTTAAGATTTCTTGTGATGTGCAGTATTAACTTATTCCCTTGATGCTGGAAAATCATACCTCTGAAGTTATTCTTCCAGATAGGTATTTTAGAGTTCATGAAAAAAACCTGAAATCAGGTACATCAATAGATATCCTGAAATGTGCAAAAATATATTCCACATGGTCCATTTGTTTTGCTATTTTTAAAGCAATTCCTGGAGCTTCTGCCCATGGTCAAGGAGATGAAAGATGAATTCAGTGTGAGAGCTTCCTGATTGCCTCTTGACATGAGAACAAAGACGGGAGCAGGCAGGCATTAGTTATTAAAGCATAAGTTGTTCAATGCTAGCTTCCGTTCTTTCTAGGGAAACAGTTTTGTCCACTTCAGAGAAGGCAGTAGAAAGAAAGAGTGAAAAGACATTTTCTTATCCAAAGTATCATATTGATTTACCCATTCATATATATCCAGTCTCCATTATTGATTGATTGATTGATTTTATTTATTTGATTTGCCAATCGCTTACAAGATAATAGGTATAAGAATAAACATGAGTATGAATACAGGAAATAGGTACGAATAAATGGGGACAATAGGACAGGAAAGGTAGGCATGATTGTGTACATGCATACCCCTTACAGACCTCTTAGGAATGGGGTGAAATCAATAGTGGATAATTTAAGGGTAAAGGAATGGGGATTTGAGGATGTAACAACAGAGTCAGGTTAGTGCATTCCAGGCATTGACCACTCTGTTGCTGAAGTCGTACTTTCTGCAATCAAGCGGTTCACACTGAGTTTGTATCTGTTGTGTTCTCTTGTATTGTTGTGGTTAAAGATGAAGTAGTCATTGACTAGTAGGACATTATAGCAGATAATTTTGTGTACTACGCTTAAGTCCAACCATAGGCAGTGTAGTTCAAGATTGTCCAAGCCCAAATTTTCAAGTCTGGTGATATAGGGTATTCTGTTGCGAGCAGCGGAGTGTAGTACTCTTCTCGTGAAATACTTCTGGACTCTCTCAATTGTATTAATGTCCGATATACAGTGCGGATTCCAGACAGATGAGCTGTATTCAAGTATTGGTCTAGCAAAGGTTTTGTATGCCCTAGTTAGCAATTCAATATTACTGGAGGAGAAGCTTCATAAGATTAGATTTACAACTTTTAATGCCTTTTTGGCAATGCTGTTAATTTTCCTCTTCTGTACTGAGAACTCAGTATGAACTCTCCTTGATGGGTATGCAGCTGCAATATTTGACTAAATTCTGGCTGTTGCTGATTAGATGGTGTCATAGCTGGATGTTTGCCATAATGCATAGATGCTGAATGCATGTATTATTATTATTGTTGTTGTTGTTGTTGTTTTGACAAATGGAGAATTCCATTGTCAAGCAACGTTTGCTTACAGAACTAGGAGTGGTGTGCTGCCTTGCATTGCACAGGATAGTCTGCAGGGGCCATTTGTGTGGATTGCTTCCCTATTTTCCAGTTCCTTGAAGTCCATGTTAATAGCAAAGACATCTTTGTGTGAAAGTCGACTAGGAGTAAGAAAGGTCCTAGTTTTATGGACTTGCAAGGAAATGAACCTGTTTATTCCTACAGCATCCCAAATAACTAATAGATCAACCTATTCAGCCCAGGTTGTTTTAAAATAATCCAATCCAAAGAAAAACTGGAAAGTCATCTGGAATGTGTCCAGGAAATTATTCAGTGAAATAATAATTTTGTACTACTGCAGGGCTGTCAATCTGACTTCCTACAAAGTAAGCAACATGATGGAATCTTATGACTCAGACATACGAATTAAAAATTAATATCTCTGCACAAAACAGGCAAATAAGTGAAATCTTAGTGTTCTTGCATGGAACCATGCCAAAGGACATCCAAATTCCATACGACTTCAGACGCCATCACCTGAAATGACAGGAGTCTCCAGGTGAAATAATAATAAAAAAAATATCTCCACAAGGTTGTGAGAGATAACAAGTAAATTGAGGAGACCTTTCTTTTTAACTGCCAGGTCTCTAATCTAAAGATCTAAACCAGATCTGCATGACTGGAAATACGATGGATAAAGTATGAAATCCCTCCTTCTGTCACCTCTCCTAGCCCAGACATTTGAAACCCAGTTAAGGTATGGAGAACTTGTTCTTAGCTAGCTTTGTCAATCCCATAGATAGATACAATTTGTTTTTCTACTGCTGAGGCCCAATTGCTAAAACATGTAAAAAGCTTGGCATGATGACTTTTGACATATGGTTTTACCTCCTAGCTTAGCCATTTGTCTAACCTCACTTCCTTCCTAGCAACAGCTTCATGCTGAAGAGGCTTTTTGTTTGTTTGTTTGGTTGTTTTTAGAAACTAGTGATATTTGATGGAGTGGAAAAGCACAATGCCTTCTCTTAACTTCCTCGAGACATCTGGTGGCTTACGTGATGTGGCATGATAAGGTCTAGCAGGAAAGACAGTAAATGTTATGCTATCTTTTTTTTTTTCCTGGTGGGTGGTACATTGGCCTGTAAGAAAAGCTCTGTGAGGGATTATCAAAACTGATCTGAAAAAAAGAAAAAAAAAAGAAATGTCAGATCTTCTTCTTTCTCCTCTGAGATCTAGCTCACAGAAACAAGCTGTGTGGAAAGAAGTGGCTACGACTACAACAATTATTGAGTCAATCCCAAGCATAATTTTTACTATGTAGTTGCAAATGAGTACAAGTTGGTCTAAAGGAAAGCTAACACAACTTTAAATGTTTTTCTTCAGTGGTGGGATTCAAAAAATTTTACTATCAGTTCTATGGGCATGCTTGGTGGGCATGGCGGGGGAAAGATACTGTAAAAACTCCAGTCAGAGGTGGTATTTGCCAGTTCTCTGAACTACTCAAAATTTCCACTACTGGTTCTCCGGAACTGGTTAGAACCTGCTGAATACCACCTCTTTTTTTCTTCATTCCACAATCTCTTTTCATTGAAAATCTGCATTTCATCTTCACATATGCCTCATGACTGGCAGAAATCTGCATGGTTTTTATTCCCAACCCAGGAGAAGAAAATGCATACCCATTACATATAAAAGCTGGAAAATTTACTTCATTGCACTTGGCAAGGACAAGTGAAAAGAAATGTATCTTTGCACTATAGATAAATGATCTGAATAGATATAGTACATTGAAATCAGTAAAACAAGAATTGAAATATTCAGTACATTATGTATTTGATTGTTTTAATTTTATTTGAAATTTAAAAACATAGGTTTTATTTTTGTCTGGAAGATAAAATAGAGTTCAGTGTGAGAAAAAGGTTAGATCAATAGGAGTCAAAAGCAGTGGTTTTATAGGTCATTATTCTTAATATCATTTGGCGTCTCTTACAGCCGGTAGAATCCATGAATGCTTCACTGAAGGAAATATAAATGCTTCATATCTATATCTATATCTCTATCTCTATCTCTATCTCTATCTCTATCTCTATCTCTATCTCTATCTCTATCTCTATCTCTATCTATCTATCTATCTATCTATCTATCTATCTATCTATCTATCTATCTATCTATCTATCTATCTATCTATCTATCTATAGATTTAGCCAATCTGAACATATTCTTTCCTACTGAAATTATATGCTTTTATTTCATAGATTTCACTGGAGGAAATATTGTTTAGGACTACATTTCCATATATATTACATTATTTACATACATTATATGTACATACACATGCATACATATGTAGTTTCACTTAGAAAATTAAAAATATGATAAAAATAATAGAAACAAAAAGAAAATAAGAAAAAGAAAGAAATCAAAGGGAAAGCTAAAAGTGGAGGAAAGGAAAAAAGTAAAAAAAAAAAAATAGAAAAAAATACTTCTGCATTAAAATTAATCAGTAATAAGTCATGTCCCAATACAGGAAAATATTTGTAGCTCAGGATTGAAATGGGGGGTCCTTGATGCTCTCTGAGCTTGGTTGTTTTCTTGCAGACTTTTCATTACCCAAACTAGGCAACATCATTGGTGCTCTGATGATGTTAACTAGTTTCAGTCATGAAACATCTGCAAGAAAACAACCAAGCTCAGAGAGCCTCAGGGATCCTTCAAATCATGTCCTTCTAACTCCAAGAGCCTTCTATTTGTCAGTCACACTCACTTTTTCATTCAAACCCAACAGCAAGCTGCAACATTCAATTTCAAATCAGATAGACCCAGTCCTCTTTTTCCCTTTGCATCTTGTAACACCTTTTATTTAATTTGTGAGTTTTTCCCCCTTTTGCCACACAAATTTAGATACGGCCATCTGCCACTGTTTAAACTGTGCACTAGTTGTCAGATCCAGCATTGTTTGAAACATTTAGGTCAGGGGTGTTGAACTCAAGGCCTGTGGGCCAAATCTGGTTGGATCCAGCCGGCAGGGTCATCCTGTTCTACCCAATGTGAAGAGGAAAGACTAATATAGCTTTGACTTGGTCTACCAAGTGTGAATAGGAAAAAAACAGGCCAATGTAGCTTCGGCCCGGTCTACCTAGTGTGAAGAGGAAACATGCCAGCAGTTGGGGAGTGGCATCAAACTGGCTATGCCAACCTAGTTGGCCACATCTACCCTGTTGGCCACACCCATCCAGTCGGCCACATCCCCCCGGCCCCCTGAGGTCAACCACAGCCCTGATTGGGGGGGGGGGGGGGGGGGGGGGGGGGGGGGGGGGGGGGGGGGGGGGGGGGGGGGGGGGGGGGGGGGGGGGGGGGGGGGGGGGGGGGGGGGGGGGGGGGGGGGGGGGGGGGGGGGCCCTCAATGACATTGAGTTTGATACCCCTGTTCTAGATGATACTTTCATACATACTTTTTGTATGATACATACTTTTTAATCATAGACATTCTCCCCTGTAACAACAGTTGTAATTTCTGCCATCTTAATATAACTTTTTTAAAAATCATTCTATGTCTTAACATCACTCTTTTGAAATAACATACAATTCATATTTCTCATAATGATACCCAATTATTTTGTTTTCTTCTCAACCTTAAAAGCCACTTCATTTATTAATTCTGTTTGATCCATCTATTTATTTTGTTAAAATCTTTGTCTTCTGTTTATTTATCTTAAAACCTGCTAACACAATAAAATTATTTTAATTTACCCATTAATGTTTCAATTCTTTTTATGGGATCTTCCAAAACCAACATCAAATCATCTGCAAAAGCTCTTTATTTATAAGTCTCTTTTAATTTTGACTACTATAATCTTTTCATCTTGTCTTATAACTCAATTCAAAATATCAAGAACCAAAATAATCAGAAGAGGGGACCATACACAATCCTGTCTTGTTCCTTTTTGTATATTGCAGGGTTTTATTAGATCTCCATAATGATCATTTGTGTTCCTTGTGAAATGTAAATAGATCTTACCCATTTTATAAGTTATCTCCAAAATTCATATCTTCCAATATCTTGAAAAGAAATCTCAGTTCAATTAGTCCAGGTCAATGGTAGGATTCAAAAATTTTACTACTGGTTCTGTGGGCATGGCTTGGTGGGCATGGCAGGGGAAGGATACTCTAAAATCTCCAGTCAGAGGTGGAATTTGCTGGTTCTCCAAACCAAACTCAAAATTTCAGCTATCAGTTCTCCAGAACTGGTCAGCACCTGCTGAATACCACCTCTGATCCAAGTCCTTCTTTGCATCTAAGACAATCAGTGTGGCTCGTCTTCATTATATTGTTCCAAATATTCCAAAATGTCCAACAGAGTTCTAAAACTGTCTTTTAATTTTTGTTTGTAGGTAAAAGCACACATTGGTCTTTATGAAGAAATTCTTACATTATTTTCATTTTATCAGAAATCTTGCCAGACTAAATCACTTACTGGCATAACTGTGGACAATTTGGCATTGTCCAGTAATGATATTGGCTTATAGTTTCATACTAAAGTTTAGGACTACAATTTCCACAGTCCACTGTTATTGGCCAGCCATGCAGAAACTGATAGAAACTTATAGATTTCTGTGCAGATAAATCTGCCTGTTATGGAGACACCCATAAATATTTTGGAGGGCTCCAAGTTGACAACACCTGAATAAATTTTTCCATTGGATATTTTTATAGTGATGATTGTTTTATTCAATTTGCATTGCATATTTTTTTCAGAAGATGGCATATGAATATTAATAATTAATACTGGCTGCATATAAAATTCCCAGGATTTAGTGAAAAAAACAACAACCAAGCATAGTAAAGTGTTTCTTTCAGAAACACTTTCAAAGAAGATTTGATTTATCACTTTGGTACAATCAACCTAAGGAAACAGGAACACAGAGTAGTTTCTTCATTATTGCTCACCGGTAGATAGAAATCTTGCCAGATTAAAGTATTTATCTGCATAACTACTAAATATACTCTATGCTGAAGCAGTCTTTCTTTGCTCTTTTTCTGCATACCAAATATTCTAAAGTAAATGCAATTAAAATAAGATGATTAATTCTTTAAAAGCCAGGAAGTCAAATCAATTCAATCAGCACACAGTTGAAGGTAATTGTTCAAAAAATACAGGAATTGAAAGTTGTGGGATGTTCAATGGTATGTTGAATTCATTTTGCCATGGCATAAAGGTAGGGTTCCATGAGTGGTACCAGCGAGGAAAACAAAGGACAAAATGTGCATCATGATAGTGTAACCCAGCCTCTACCTCTTGTTCTTTATGTTGTAATGTGGAACTTAAAGAAGGGGTAGAACTTGTTTCATAACATTGCAGACACATTTGACAAAATCTCAGTTTGTTTCCAGCACCCCTAACTAGTTCAAACTTGAAGGGGAGATCAATATGTGAAAATAACAACCGTAAAACTAACACTTGTTTATTTGTAGTTTTAGTGGGGAAAACACCATTGTTGTTATGTGATTTTCTAATAGTCTTTCTGCATCAAGATTCTCTTCTGAATACTCTCTGTACAATAAAGAGGATGCTGGGTGGGCAACCTTTGTCATCAGCTGCCAGTAGCTATAAGCTGGTCTCTAGAGTTCTCTTCACATGCTGTTGAAAATTGGTTATCAAATTTCAGAGACAAGCTGTTGGCTGCTGATAATCAGCAATGCCACTGCAGTTTGGCAGTAAAGCCAACTGGGAAGCAAAACAATATTCTGTTAGACTATGGGGTCATCCACACAACAGTGGAAATATACTTTCATCCCATCCTTGGGCTAAGAAAAAGGTATGCCAATAGGAAAACTACTGTCTCTACAGTCTACCTTTCACTTTGCTTTCATGTAGTAATAAATCCAGAGGAGTTACTACCCTTATATAATTCAAGGTACAATGGTTCCAGGGCAGTGACTGGTTATACATTGATATTTCCATGGCTTGTACTACAGAAAGTAACTACACAAAAGGAAGAGGGGAATGTGGCTGAGACTGCTAAATGAAATACCAGCTGTTCACATTTATTTATCTCTTCTGCTTCTCCAGGTTATGCCCTAAATAGTTCAAAGGTGCTGTGCATAAGATATCTCTCCCCTTCCACCTCTTGGCTAAACAATCCGTCTTCCTTTGAACCTAATCGGTCTTTTTCATGGCTCTTCAGGCTTTTCAAACTCACCTATTTTTGCAACCAGGCCATATCTCTAGCATGAACTGCATGCAGTTAATTCAAGAACATAAGACCAAGTTACAAGGTTTTCAGCCAAGATCTGGCCTCAGATTTGACTGTTTCCCCCTTCGGATCTAATTTAATTCTCATCAGCAGTGGTTAGCATGACCACAATATAGTGCAATGAAGAACCTAGCTACATGAAGTTGGAATGTAAGATAGTTATCTGCTTGGGCAAGGAATGATGAAGAGGTGCTTAATATGCCAATGCCAAGACCTGCTTTCTCTCTTTCTCTCCATCTTTATAACATTTGTATGGCTGCTTATCTTAAAGCACAACTCTGGGCAGTTTACATCAATAAAAATAAAAATCACCAAAAAAAGCATAAGAAACATAAAACAAAAACTAAGTAATTCTCCTGGGGTACTCCTACAACCAACCATGGACACCATCACTGGATAAACAGCCAGGTCTTGATAGGAGTCTTCCATAGGACTAAAATGATAGGGTCTGCCATAATGCAGGGGGAAGACATTCCACAAGGTAGGGTCATTTATGTAAAAGGCACATTACCCAAATTCTGCTAAATAGAAATATTTCATAAAAGAGACCTGGAGCATGTCTATCCTATCCTGTCTGCTGGGAACTGCAGATATTTTCAGGCTTTATTTGTTTTGAGCCCCAGGTACAACCTCTACTTCGAAAAGTTACCTTAGGGCTGTGATAGCGAACCTATGGCATGCATGCCAGAGGTGGCACACAGAGCCCTCTCTCTGGGCACATGAGCTGTCACCACAGCTCAGCTCTGCTGTGCATGTGCACGTGCGCCTCTCAATGACCATCTGGTCTTTGAGTCTCTACTGCTCATGCAAAGGAGGCAGGACGTATGTGGGGGTTGCACATCCATGTGTGGGGGTGGTCACGTGTGCATGCACGGGGGCAGGGTACATGCACGAGGCAATGATGCATTGCATTTTGGGTATGTGCGCATTCGAGCGCACTTTGGGTACTTGGTGCCATCACTACCTTAGGGTGTCTTCCTGAAAGGGAGATATTAGTTCCTCTCCATTCCCCAATGTTGGAGAGAAGATTTGCATTTTGTTTATCAATGGGAATATCAGTGTTCTGACCAAACCACATATACATCCATCTACCCTGAACACAAAGAGAAAATAACTGCGTAAGGGAAGTTCATCTTCTTTCCATGAACATGGAAGCAAAAGCAAAAACCACAGTGGCCAGACAGTGACCCTATTGCAGGTCAATCAAAGCCCAGCTAGATCTCCAACACCTTCCTTCCTTCACCCCATATTATTCATACAAGTGTTTGGCTGCAATAGCAAGAAAAACACCTAGGACCAGATTCTGTCTGCCTCAGTAGTGGACTAGCAGCAAGATGGAACTACTAAGAAGAGATTTGCTCCAGAGAAATAACTAGCCTTTGAGCCACAGAAAGGAGGCTGGGTAGATGAACCCTAAATATATCAAATGTAAGACTGTGCAAAAAGGGATGCGGTGGCTCAGTGGCTAAAATGCTGAGCTTGTTGATTAGAAAGATCGGCAGATTGGCGGTTCAAATTCCTAGCACCGTGTAATGGAGTGAGCTACTGTTACTTGTCCCAGCTTCTGTCAACCTAGCAGTTTGAAAGCATGTAAAAATGCAAGTAAAAAAATAGGGACCACTTTGGTGGGAAGGTAACAGTATTCTGTGCGCCTTCAGCGTTTAGTCATGCTGGCAGCATGACCATGGAGTCATCTTTGGACAGCGCTGGCTCTTTGGTTTTGTAACGGAGATTAGCACCGCCCCCTAGAGCCAGAAATGACTAGCACACATGTGCGAGGGGAACCTTTACCTTTACCTTAAGACTGTGCAAAGTTACTAAGATTGAGAATACACTTTCAGAGAAGGGCAGACACTTAATATTCTTAAAATATAGCTGTAAAATCAGTGCAATAAGCATAGCAAAATAACACTGTTTTTGTGAATAGCCCAATTTTACTTAAAGCTACCCTTTCCTGCTCTTATTATAAATCTGGGTGGTTGCCCAATGGATTGGATCAAGTGCTAAAGAGTAAGCACTTTAGACTTGCCAAATGCAGTTAAGTGCAATAAAGCTTGCCTCTCCATGCTAACTTTTCCATGCCCATATTTCTGCTATCACAATTTTTATTTAGCACTTGCATAACTATTGAGTTTTATTTTATGAAACAGCAATGTAATCCAGGTCATGGAACATTACCCTCAGATACGAGAAATGCACTATTAAGTGTGTATCTTAATTGCATATGCTCTCTGTGGCCATTTTCTGCATGTTGAAATAAGGAAAACTCTTCCCACGCTAATTTTGTAGCTGAGTTCCAAAAGACCAATTGTAATCTAAGAGAAAGCAAAAATAGTATGCTTAGGGTAGGTTAAGGACTATACAAAGCATAAATGCCTTCAATAACAAACAGACAATAAGAAGATTGTACAAGTAGTTTTCCTCATTGCACTCCAATGCTGAAAAGAGCCATTTGAACCTGCCAAATGTCTTCTTGCTATGCTGCTGTTGAAGGTACAACAACACCCCTAGCAGTGCTTGCCCTGTATTGGTAACTCTTCCTCATAGCAGTTTCCTTTGAAAGACCAAATGTATTTCAATTGCTGGAAGGTGTGTAGGGAAGCACACCTGAAGTCTTGGATGGTTGTGTACATGCTTGTTTATTCATTTATTTAGCAGATTAATCCAGCTACTTTTCTTAACAAAGTACATTTTGGTGGCTTGCTAACACCTGACATTACATGCTGCGGGAGAGTTACTTATTGTGAGTTTTCAGAAACACACACACACATACTCACAAACAAAACCATCACCTAAGTTAATGCCCACTGAAAGGAAACTAATATGATGCTATGGTTAATTCCACCCTCATAGTTGGTTGCCTGCAGATGCACACACATTCCTACTGTTTTAACATTAACTGTAACTTACCTTTCTGTATAGCTTTTTCAACAGTGGCATTGCATCCCATGTTTTTCTAAGCAATATTATTCAGTGGTTTATTCTCACATAATTAGACTGGGAAAAAGTTAGGTAGTTCAATATGTTGCTGTAACTGACATCCTTTATCTTAGTTTATGCCTGAATGAGGCATTAAGTTAAGTCAAAATATTGTTTATGTATGTATGTACTGTGTGTGTGTGTGTGTGTGTGTGTGTGTGTGTGTGATATCACCTGTAAACCTAGATTGGTAAAACACAATTGCTGTGTTAACATGCAACACACTCTCACACACACAGCAACTGTGTTTTACCTGTAATCCAGGTTTACAGGTGAATATGTATGTGATTTATCTGTCAAAGGTAAGAAAAGAGGGAGTAGAAAATAAGAGGGATTTCATCTCTCTCTCTCAGACACTGTTACAATCCCCATCATGCAGAAGTGGGCTGCTGCCAGTTTGCACCAGTTCAGGTGAACCAGTAGTTAAGATTCTGCGCAGTTCAGCGAACCGACAAACCCTGCTCATTTTTCAGCCTGTTTTCCGGGCAGTTTTCCAGGCTATGAAAAGCCTGAAAAGGCCCAACAAATGGCTGAAAAGGCCTGGGTTTTGGGCCATTTTTGGTCTGTTTTCAGGCCATTTTCAGGCCAAAAATGACCCCAAAACAGCCTTGAAACAGCCCACAAAAATAGCTTGAAAACAGCCCAAAAATCAGCCTGAAAAGAGCCAAAAATGGCCAAAAAACAGGCCAAACAATGGGCGGGGGCAGGGCCAGCCAGTGGTGGGGATTAACCCCAATGGGATGAATCCTACCTCTGCCTTTGAGGCGAGTGGCCAGGAGGAGGGGCTGGGTGTGATGAATGATGTCACCCACCCAGTCATATGACCAACCAGCCACACCTACCCAGCCAGAGAACCAGTTGTTAAATTATTCCAATCCCACTACTGCCATCATGTACAGATAAAGCCATGGAATGGTGGATGATTTTTGTTGGCATGATGGAAAATAACCAATCTTAGTGATGGAAAAAGGAAGTAGAGAAGATGGGGATCTAGTGGAAGTGGTAATTATTATCCAGACTGGATATTGATCTGAGCTAGAATAGAATTGCAAAGCCTCTGAATTTCATCTTTCATTAGAAATGGGCTTTTTATTAAACTTCCAAAGTGAGTTCTTATCTTGCCTTGGGTATTTTTCATCAGCATCCCACGTCTCTGGTAAGAATTAATTGCTGATCGGGGAGCTTAACTGTTCTTTGTGCTTCAGATCTTAAAGCCTCTGAAATCAGCTGTGTTTTCTAATCAAAACTAGAATACAAATAATCAGCAATAATGAAGTCAAGAACTGCAAACAGCAACTTGGAACAAGACTTGAAGGTTATTTTTGTGACATTTCACTTTCTATTTAAAACAGATGTGTGAAATGGTCAGGATAAAACAACAGATGGTCTCAAGGAACACTGGTTGCAAACACTTGTGCGCTTTTGTATACACTGTATAATGACCTGTAAAATAGTGACAGTTTTTAAAGTTTAGAACTGGAATATATTTTTGGCAATAACGTGGGAACAAAAGAGTGGGGAGCTAAAAAAAAATATATGTAAGGAAACATTGTGGGAAGAAATGACTTAATAACAATGAAAGCATACTTGTCCTTATTTACATTTTGGTATTTTTGTTTTCTTACTATTAGTGATAATTGAATAGTAGCACGCCATATTCTCTTTTTTAGCATGCATCAGTAGGAGACATGCATTTACTTCAGACCTGGGCATTTTACACCCCTGGGCCACAGCTAGCCTTTGATTGTCCCTATTTAGCCCTTATGAGATCAATCAGAAATTAGAAATCAAATATATAAGTGTTCACCATACGTGCAATATATGTGCATTGCTTTTATTTTGAAGGAGACTGCTATTTTGTGTGTGTGTGTGTGTGTGTGTGTGTGCGCGCGTGTGCGCGCCTGCACATTCTGAACATCTTCACAGCTCTACTGGTTCAGCCCTCCACAACAGACCCAGTTTCTCATGTGGACCCTCAAAAAAATTAATTGCCCACCCCAGATTTACATGCATCTGATTGCCACATGCATATTGTAATAATTAATAATAATAACAACAAGATGATAGCTGTATTTTCCACTGTAACAAGACACTGAGAATAGTGGAAGAGCACTGAATCAATAAAATATAAAGGGCATACAGATCTACAAAGCCTCCTGGCCACTTGTGACTCAACAATAACAAGCTTAAAAGGACATCCCAATGGTAGCATTTCTATTGAAAATGGAAAATGCAATGCTTCACTGTTGGCTAAGAGAGTTCTTCACATGACAAGGTAAGCAGCCAATGTACCATGGACAGCTCCAGAAGAATTGGGCAGGGAAGGCATGGAGCCAGAACCAAATCTGGCAGATCAAGGAAAATTAAGCATGGCTTCATGTAGGCAAAAATATACCAGAAGCCAAAGTAGTTTGCTGAACCAGGCAACTGTCCCAGGGAAAGATGAGAGGACTGGCTTAAAATGTGTTCAAGTATGTGTGAATCATCACAGAAATAACATTCCAGATAATTGCCTATCATCTGTTTTGCAACTGAGCCAGCTAATACATTCAGCTTCTAAATTGCTGAGTATAGAGCAATCAAGTGTAGAATTAAACTGACACCTATACTTATTTAAAGAAGCCCATGATAATTGGCTACTGAAAATGCAAATTCATCAAGCTAAAGCATATGATATTTAAAGGCACTGTATGGATTTCAAACAGTTCCTTTTACTCATTCAAAGAATATATGGGAGAATAAAGGGATTAGAGAAGTTTAACTGCCACATAAAGTCATTCTCCCATTGAGAAGTGCCTATTTTATGGATATTTTCACTCACATAGACAACCAAATGTATATGTGTATGTGTGGGTGGGTATCCTTTAGGGATGGGGAAGCATGTTTCAGGGAACATGACTCACTTGGCTGTCACTGATACACACATCAGTTATAAACTCTCTTTCTAAATGGGGACTGTTGTATGGATTATTTACTTCCTGAAGTTAACATTTTTTTTCTTTATATATGAGTTTAGAATTGTTTAAAAAAAATTAAAAGTGGGATTGAAAAGTTGTGAATAAGATAATTAATCCTAAACTGGAGCTGTTGTTCATTCACATATCAACTTTGATGACCCATTTAAATACAGAAATGAGCTGCCTACCATTGTCATAATTGTAATGAACATGGGTGGATAAATATGACATAAAGAAGATATAAATTATAATAGGTTTTTAGAGGTAAAGGTAAAGATTTCCCTCGCACATACGTGCTAGTCATTTCTGGCTCTAGGGGCAGTGCTCATCTCCATTACAAAGCTGAAGAGCCAGCGCTGTCCGAAAATGTCTCTGTGGTCATGTGGCTGGCATGACTAAATACAGAAGGCACATGGAAAGCTGTTACCTTCCCACCAAAGCATTTTTACACGTTTTCAAACTGCTAGGTTAGCAGAAGCTGGGACAAGTAACGGGAGCTCACTCCATTACACAGTGCTAGGGATTCAAACTGCCAAACTGCTGACCTTTTGATCGACAAGTTCAGCGTCTTAGCCACTGAGCCACCGCATCCCTGGTTTTCCAGAAAGACCATGTTAAACACAGCATTAGATGGAGAAAAGAAAAGAAGAAGAAGAAGAAGAAGAAGAAGAAGAAGAAGAAGAAGAAGAAGAAGAAGAAGAAGAGAAGGAGAAGGAGAAGGAGGAGGAGAAGGAGGGAGGGAGGGAGGGAGGAGGAGGAGGAGGAGGAGGAGGAGGAGGAGGAGGAGGAGGAGAAGGAGAAGGAGAAGGAGAAGGAGGGAGAAGGAGATAGTCATTGCATATACAAAGATGTACTGAGTCTATCAAATGTTATTGGTCCATGGACTACAAATATAGTGATATTTAGAAGTAAATTGCATTCTTTCATCAGGGAAATTGATGCTTTCCTTCATTTCCTATTTTGGTCTCACAAAAAAAGAATAAGACAGGAAGACAATACAGTTATTTCTCTTGAAACAGACTACAGTCTGTGATCAGGGTGCTATTATGCATTTGCCAGCATTATACTGAATCCAAAATTCTATTTCTGCATCTCTGACAAATAAATTCTTCTGCAGTCCCAGGAAACCCTCTACTTCATTCTTTGCTTGCACAGTGTTTTTACTCCAGGGAAAGAAAAAAACGTAGTAATAGGCCAAGAATTTTTATAAAACAGTCTGAAAAGGTATCTGACAGATTTTTCTTAAAAAAAGGGTACTCCTGTAAGATACATCTTGTCTTTCTAAAAAAAAAGAGAGAGTGAGAGCGAGAGAGAGCGAGAGGGAGAGAGAGAAGGGATGAATTAAGCCTCAGAACTTTATCTGGAACATAATTTGCCATACCATTCATTCATTTCAGAAGAAAGATTCAAAATTGTGCACTGTCTATGGATCTAGAATTGAATCTTTCCTGCGGGGTTTCTGAATACTCGGGGGTTTCAAAGTCTGGGGGGGGGGGGGGGGGGGGGGGGGGGGGGGGGGGGGGGGGGGGGGGGGGGGGGGGGGGGGGGGGGGGGGGGGGGGGGGGGGGGGGGGGGGGGGGGGGGGGGGGGGGGGGGGGGGGGGGGGGGGGGGGGGGGGGGGGGGGGGGGGGGGGGGGGGCTCCCCCAAAAAAAATTTTTTTTTTTTTTTTTTTTTTTTTTTTTTTTTTTTTTTTTTTTTTTTTTTTTTTTTTTTTTTTTTTTTTTTTTTTTTTTTTTTTTTTTTTTTTTTTTTTTTTTTTTTTTTTTTTTTTTTTTTTTTTTTTTTTTTTTTTTTTTTTTTTTTTTTTTTTTTTTTTTTTTTTTTTTTTTTTTTTTTTTTTTTTTTTTTTTTTTTTTTTTTTTTTTTTTTTTTTTTTTTTTTTTTTTTTTTTTTTTTTTTTTTTTTTTTTTTTTTTTTTTTTTTTTTTTTTTTTTTTTTTTTTTTTTTTTTTTTTTTTTTTTTTTTTTTTTTTTTTTTTTTTTTTTTTTTTTTTTTTTTTTTTTTTTTTTTTTTTTTTTTTTTTTTTTTTTTTTTTTTTTTTTTTTTTTTTTTTTTTTTTTTTTTTTTTTTTTTTTTTTTTTTTTTTTTTTTTTTTTTTTTTTTTTTTTTTTTTTTTTTTTTTTTTTTTTTTTTTTTTTTTTTTTTTTTTTTTTTTTTTTTTTTTTTTTTTTTTTTTTTTTTTTTTTTTTTTTTTTTTTTTTTTTTTTTTTTTTTTTTTTTTTTTTTTTTTTTTTTTTTTTTTTTTTTTTTTTTTTTTTTTTTTTTTTTTTTTTTTTTTTTTTTTTTTTTTTTTTTTTTTTTTTTTTTTTTTTTTTTTTTTTTTTTTTTTTTTTTTTTTTTTTTTTAATGTGCAATATTAGCTATGATTAAACAAAGGGAGGGAAAATTACATATTTTCTTTATATGGACAATTGTGAAACAAGAAATGTGACAGGTAAACAAACTTCTAGGTCAGCTGAAGAATAGGAGGGACAGAAGTGGATGTCCTAAATCTTTACATGGTTAATTTGACTGAAACAGCACAGAGCAATAACAACATAAGGCTACCCCAACCAAAATCACAGAACACCTTGTAACTATCTCAGGACCCAAGAATAGAAGCATCTTGTTTTTATTCATGCAACTCAAATTAAATAAAGATAGCTCTATAAATTTTAGTTCATAATCAGTTTCACTCTAAAATTGGCTTCCAGAATGAAATTGAGATTTACTTACATTAGGCCCAACCAGAGGTGGTATTCAGCAGGTTCTGACCAGTTCTGGAGAACCGGTAGTGGAAATTTGGAGTAGTTCAGAGAACCGGCAAATACAGAACCGGTAGTAAAAAAAAATTGAATCCCACCACTGGTCCCAACCAGAATAATATGGAGGAATTTTCATCATCTGGCTAAGAACAGATGATGGAAGCATGTTTGGCATAACACTCAACCTATACAACATGGAATTTCAAAGGTGGTGGTAATATTTTTGCTAGATGTCTCTAATCGTACTGCAGATCATGATACAGATACAGATAATCAGAGTTGGAAGGGACCTTGTAGGTCATCTAGTCCAACCCCCCGCCCAAGTGGGAGACCCTACACCATTTATGTCAAATGGCAGTCCAATCTCTTCCTGAAAGTCTCAACTGATGGCACTCCCACAACTTCCAAGGGCAAGCTGTTCCATTGGTTGATTGTTCTCACTGTCAGAAAGTTTCTCCTTGTTTCCAGGTTAAATCTCTCCTTGTTCAGTTTCCATCCATTATTCCTTGTCTGGTCTACAGGAACTTTAAAAAATAGCTTGACCCCTTCCTCCCTGTGGCAGCCCCTCAAATATTGGAATGTCTCCCCTGGTCCTTCTCTTTACTAGACTAGACATACCCAGTTCCTGCAAACGTTCATTGTATGTTTTAGCCTCCAGTTCCCTAATAATCCTGGTTGCTCTTCTCTGTACTTTTTCTAGAGTCAAAACATCTTTTTTATAATGTGGTGACCAAAACTGGATGCAGTACTCTAGGTGTGGTCTTACTAAGGCTTATAGAGTGGTATTAGTACTTCCCTTGATCTTGACTCTATCCCTCTGTTAATACAATTTAGGATTGCATTAGCTTTTTTGGTGGCTGCTGCACTGCTGGCTCATATTTAGCTGGTTGTCCACTAAGACTCCAAGATCCCTCTCACAGTTACTGCTATTGAGCCTGGTTTCACCCAGTCTACATGTGTACTTTTGGTTTCTCTTGCCTAAGTGTAGGACTTTACTTTTCTCTATATTGAATTTCATTTTATTAGATATGGCCCAGTGTTCTAGTCTGTCAAGATCCATCTGGATCTTGAGCCTATTTTCTTGGGTGTTAGCTATTCTTGCCAGCTTAGTATCATCTGCAAATTTGGTAAGTTTCCCTTCTATTCCCTCATCTAAGTCATTAATGAAGATATTGAAGAGTACTGGGCCTAAGACAGAACCTTGTGGCACCCCACTGCTTCCTTCCTTCCATGTAGACTTAGACCTATAAAGGACTACTCGTTGAGTACGGTTTGCCAGCCAGTTGCAAATCCATCTAGTGGTGGTGCTATCTATTCCACTTTTTTCTAGCTTACTAAGAAGTAGGTTGTAGTCTACTTTATCGAATGCCTTGCTGAAATCTAAATATATTATGTCCACAGTATTTTGCTGGTCTACTAATTTAGCCACTGTGTTGAAGAATGAAATAAGATTGGTTTGGCATGATCTGTTTTTAACAAACCCGGGCTCATTGCTAGTTATTACTTTACTTGTTTCTAGATGTTAGCAGATCCGTTCTTTTCCAGTATCTTCCTGAGTATTGATGTTAGGCTGATTGGTCTATAGTTTCCTGGGTCTGTTTTTTTTCCTTATTTGAAGATGGGACCCACATCAGCTCTTTTCCAGTCCTCTGGTAGTTCCCCAGTGCTCCAGGATTTTTGAAAGATATGGTGCAGTGGTTCTGAGATGACCTCTGTTAGCTCCTTTAAAACTCTGGGATGTAATCCATCAGGCCCCGTGATTTGTTTTCATCAAGATCAGACAGGTGTTCTCTTACTATTTTTTTGCATATTTTAACTTTTATTTCTGGTCTGTCTTTTACAGTTATGTTTTTGGTGGGTTGAGCTATAGTTTCTTTTTGCGTGAAGACGGATGCAAAGAATGAGTTAAGCAGTTCTGCTTTTTCTCTGTTGCCTGTTACTTCCTTGCCATCTTCTTTCTTTAGTGGACCGACTGTTTCCTTGATTTTTTTTCTTGTTATTTATATGTTGGAAGAAACTTTTTTTATTATCTTTGACTTTTGTTGCAAGTCTTTGTTCATTCTGAGCCTTTGCTATCCTGACTTCATCTTTGCAGATTCTGGCTATCTGCTGATATTCTGCCTTAGTTGTATGTCCTTCTTTCCATTTTTTGTACTTGTCCTTTTTTTCTTTCAATTTGCCAGAGAGATCTTTGTGTAGCCATGCTGGTTTCTTCTTGGATTTCTTGTTTTTCTTTCTCAGTGGTATTGTGCTGGTCTGGGCTCCTATGATCATACTTTTTAGAGTTTCCCAAGATTCTTGAGTTGTTTTCCCCTTTAGGATTTTCATCCATGGAATCTTTCCCCAGTTCTCTCTGAGTTTATTGAAATCAGCTCTTTTAAAATCCAAGACTCTGGTGTCATTATGTTCTGTTGCTTGTGTTTGTGTTATGTTGAATTCTAGTATGACATGGTTACTCTCACCCAAGGTTCCTGCAGTTTCAACTCCCTCTATCACTTCTTCTCTGTTTGTAAGAATTAAGTCCAGTATGGCTGTCCCTCTAGTTTCACCCTCTACCTTTTGGACAACAAAGTTGTCAGCTAGGTTGGTTAGGAACTTATTTGATTTCTCACTTGGTGCAGAATTAGTTTTCCAATTGATATCAGGATAATTGAAATCTCCCATTACTATTGTTATGTGTTTCCTGCATATGTTTGTTAGTTGGCTGGCAAAAAGGACATCTATTTTTTCTGCTTGATCGGGTGGCCTATAATATACACCTATGGCCATTCTTTTTCTCTTTTATATTGACCCATATGCATTCTAGGAGGTTTTCATCTTTGGTTTCATGCATTTATGGTCCTTTACATACAGTGCAACTCCACCTCCACTTTTATGGGGTCTGGTTTTTTGAATAGTTTGTATCCTTCTACCAGTATGTTCCAGTCATGGGTTTCATCCCATCAAGTTTCTGTTATTCCAGCTATATCATATTTACCTTCATGTATTTGTAGTTTGAGTTCACCCTGCTTGTTCCCCAGACTTTGTGCATTTGTATATAGGCACTTGAGATCTTTATGTCTGATACTGTGTTTACTGTGTATATAACCTGTGTTGTGCCTGCCTGTCCCTACTTTCATGTACAGCCTGGAGAACCGAAGGGAAAGGGGGAAACATGATCAAAACCTTTAAATATGTTAAGGGTTTGAATAAAGTTCTAGAATGCAGAATTTTCAATATTAAGCAAAAATCAAGAACATGGGACATAAAACCACAAATTAACAAGAGAGATATTCAAAATTAATGTTCGAAAGTACTACTTCACAGAAAGTGTAGTGGAAGTTTGTTTCAAATTTCCAGTGGAGATAGTGGTTCAGTCATCAGTAACTGAGTTTAACTATGTTTGGATAAACACCTGTATTATCTGACAAAGAAGTAAATAAATAATAAAATAAAAATGAATATATAAAAATAAAAATAATAATAAATAACTCAAAGGGTAGACTTGATCAACCACTGGGTCTTTTTCTGCCATCAGTTTTCTATGTTTCTGTGCAATGGACAGTGGGATAAAACATGTGAAATGTTGTTGTTTCTAGAACTGAATTTTCAAATGTTTCCGCTAAGGTTTCAGTTGATAAAAAGAAAATGACCTCCATATAGGCAAGTGGGGAACTCTCTTTCCTCTATTCTTCTGTAAAGTATTTGCAATGGAGGTATCTAAAATATCAGCAATTTCCTAGGGAACAAAATAGGAAGCAAATGTCATTTTATTTGGAATGTTGGGCAAGTGTCTATCAAGACTATTTTAGTGAGCAGGGATTGATCAAAGACTCAGTGGCCTAAATGACTTTTATTCCACATTATGACATTCTGATTTTATGAGTCAGTGCAACTTGACAACTATTGGAGATGATCTCATCAATTTAATGGGCATGCATTTGATTTGTTTCTTACCACCCGCTTGTAGTATATAATGATAAACATTGTCATCTTTGTTCTCTTCTAAATGTTTGGTTTTGGACAATTGTGCTTTATTTTGAGTTTCCTTTTGCTCTTCTGAAGGAAGCTGTTGTGATTTACAGTAAATTAAATTTTACTGTAATTTTGCATAGAATTGTGCTTGCATCACACAGACATGAAAGCCAGTTGTACTTCTTTGAGACAAGGAAAACCTAAGCTTTGCTTCCCGTGTTTATATAATACTGATTTAACTAGCGCAACCATGATTTTATCTTTTATTTGTGTTCAGCTGGTCCTTGCTTAGCAACCACTTGTTCAGTGACTGTTTGAAATTTTGACAGTGCTGAACAAATAGTACTCACTATCCACAAAGTTCTCACTGTCATGGCCTCCCCATGGTCAGAAGAGTGCCACTTGAAACTTTCTTTTCCAGCCTTCTACAAGCAAAGTCAATGGAGAAGCTGGCAGGAGATTGTAGATGGGAACCACTTAGTATCCTTACTTACAACCTGTGGTGATTTGCTTAATGATGGCAATTGAAAACACCAGAATTGCTGTCACTAAGTGGTCATGTGATGTTGTGCTTAATGATCACATCCTTAGTGAAGGCAATTCTGGTCCCAATTGCCATCATTACCCAAGGACTCTCTGTATGTCATCAACGAAGGTGGCTTAGCTTCTTAATTGAAGTGGACTAGAACATCTCACGCTCCAGAAATGGGAAAACAAACAAAAATTCAGAATAAATGCTTCAAAGACCTATTCTTATGAATGACTAATTCAATTAAGATATCACTAAACATTCTTCTAAAGCAAATGTCCTCAAAAACAAAGCACTGATTTTTTTTTGGGGGGGGTCTCTGTCTTTTGTGCTACAAGTAGCAGAATCCGTGTGTGTGTGTGTGTGTGTGTGTGTGTGTGTGTGTGTGTGTAAAATACAATTATCAGCATCTCATCATTCTCACCACTATTTTCACTCCTTGGTGAACTATTTGTCTTTTTTACTATTGGATGACAGTAGAGTGATATGAATAATAAATTATCTAGCTGGGTCAATGCAAGAAAAATAAAAATTGCCCATAAGGAAATTTCTCCCCCCCACTAAATTGGGAGTAAAAGTTTAAAATAATGTAGAATGGAAGGAAAATAAATTGTCATAGGATGTATAATGAGTTTTTGAATCTAATGCCATTTGCACTGAATATTGTTTGCATGTGTTTCATATACAGGTGTATAGGCACTTGTGCATATATTCACTCCTCAAAACTTGAAACAATAACATATATGTTGTCCTGAATAGAATATATTTCAGATATGTCATTTTTTAATTATAACACTATTGACATTCTGTTTGAACAGTCAAAAACTGGGATTGTTCCTGACAGATTGCTCCCAGTTGTACACATATCAGGGTGCATGAGTTTCTTACATCAGTTTCTTTCTCTTTTCTAGGACAAACTTATGCCTGAAGCTGAGTTCTTTGAATAGTCAATTAGAGTAGCTAGTTGTGCATAAATGAATGGCATGTTTAAAAAAATGGATGCCCTGAATTAATACAGAATTCTATTATAGATAATATAGCTTCTATCAACTATAACCAACCACTTTTTTCTCTCAGATGTTTATCTTGGCAAAGCTGTCATGTAACTTGACCATTTGGAATTGCCAGCAAAAATCAGCTCAAAATGTAATTTAGAGCGAAGCATTTTCTCATAATACTACAAGAGTTTTCAAAAGATTACTGAAATTTCTGGGGCAAAGTCAACATAGCTAAACATCACAGTGCAGTTAAAAAAGAATTTGGAGATTTGGAAGGTAGAAGATTTAAGTGAATTATGAGAGAAATCAAACAAAAATATCTAAACTTTTACATAAAAAACAACCCTGTTTTCATTACGACTTATACATTGATCATGCATTACTTACAGCAACACCTTGCTATTAAAAACTTCAAGAATATCTACAAAATATCCTGACTTCCAGTTTGCAGGGCTTCGGCGGTGGCAGGAATCCGCGATCGTGCGCAGTTTCTGCTTGCGTTCGCCGCTGGAGTGCCCCGAGCCAGCCGGCTTCAGGGCTATAGTTACCCCGTAGAGGTAACTGAAGATAGGGGAGACCCGGCAGGGGTCTAGGGGACCCCTCCCCTCCTCAGCTGGCTTAACTCCCTTTTCTGAAAGCGGTAAGAGCGGCGGTCAGAAATGGCCGCCACAAAGAAGCACTCATCCGGAAAAGAATGTGCAGGAGGAAGCCAAGAAAGTGAAAGTTTTGACTGACTGGGATAACAAGCAACATTCAAGACATCCTGGAATCTAAATTTTATTAAAGATACATCGTTCCCAAAGAAGATCTGGAAGCAGCGAATGAAAGTGAAAAGGGAAAGTTTGTTTTTTCTCACTTTCCTTCCTTACGGTGACAGCAGATGAATGAGAAATTGGAAAAACCCACTTTGGCATCAGCAGGTAATTAAACTGGAAAATTAAAGCCAAGGGGACAATAAAGATTTCTGAACACTGAAAAACCTTTATTTCTTGCTGTAAGTGGGAAGGGAGAGGAAAAGAATTAAGATTAAGATTTTGGGACTTCTGGTTTGCTAGCCTTCGGCGGCGGCAGGGATTTGCCACTGTGCGATCCCTGCTGCGTTCACCGCCAAGGTTCCCCCGATCCATTTGGATCTGGGGGATACAGCTGCCCTGTAGAGGCAGCGGAAGATAGGGGGGATCCGGCAAGGGGTTTGGGGGTGCCGCAAACACCCTCCCCAGCTGGCTAAACTCACTTTTCCCGAGGCGGAGGAACGGCGGTCAGCAATGGCCACCACGAAGAAGGCTGCAGCCGGGTAAGCAAGTGCAGGAGGGAGAAAGCTGAAAGAAAAGTGAAAGTTGCTTCTAACTGGGACAAGATGGGAGAAAGTGATTTGGAACCTTGAAAGCTGCTAAGTATCTATTGTTCCTTGCGAGAGTTACAAGCTGCGAATACCTTAAAGGGAAAAGTTGTTTTTTTTCTTTGTTCGACTCTCCTTCCTAAAGTGACAGCGGGAAAAAAATCTTTTCGGCTGTGAGTGGGAAGGGAGAGTGAAAAAAATCTGAGCAAAATTTGAAAATAAGGAGAAGATTGCCTAGAATTGCAAAGAGTTTAAAAACTTCCAAAAATATATTTGAAAAGGATTTGTGATTACTTTAACCCCAGAAAGAGAAAGTCAAGAAGAAGAAGGTATCTAAAAGAAACAGTCTGTTTGGATTGTTTGGTGATTTTGGAACCTTTGGAAATTACTTCTGATTAAATCATCTGGGTGGTTGTTTGGAAAAACTTTTTCTCTACACAATGGCATCATCTATGGATGAATTGGAACTTATATATCAAAAATTTGAAAGAGAAAAACAAGGAGGGGAAGATGGACTTGGCCCTATTTTCCAATACTTAGAAATGGCGGTTTATATTTATGTGAAGCAGAATGAGGATAATGGGGACAAAGAAGAAGAAGAAGCCATCTTTGATGAGAAAAGGACTTTGATTGGAGAAGGGAAAAAGCGGAGGTCTTTAAGATCTGGAAAAACAGCCCAAAAAGAGAAGAATAAGGTGAAAAAGGGACATTATGTTAAGAAACAACAGAAAGGGGGAAAGCAGAATAAAAGGGAGGTGGGGAGACAAGGGGTTAAAGAGGACAAGGAGAAGAAGCAAGGGAGAAAGGAAGGGATGAGAAGCCTTAATGGTGGGGAGCAAGATATTAAGAAGCAAAAGTTTTTCAGAGATAATGGATAAGTCTTATTGTTAATGGGATTCTAGAAAGGTACATAAGATTGCATTTTTATATCTGTATTTAGAAGTAATTATAGAAAATTAGAAATAATATGTAGTTTAAAATGTGATAAAATATTTAACATAAACAAGTGAAATTTTGTTAAGAAAAAGGGAGTACTGTAATGAAATATGATCCAAGATTGTGATGTGGGGGGTAATAATCGTGGAAAGCATAAGTGTTCCCACAAAGGCATGATATTCAATTGAAATTGATAAAATGTTTAAGATATAAATGATTGTTAATATTAATAATTAGAAGATGGTATATTAGCAAACCCTTTGTGAAATGAGATTTGAAGTAGAAGAAGGAGGAACATTTCAATGAAATATTGAGCTATAATATGTGATGTGGGGGGGATAATTTTGAAAAATAGGGCTCTCATAAAAGCATGTGATTTAATTGAAAAGTAATGAGTTAAACATCTAAGATATGAATGAATATCAATATTAATGAATAGATTTGTATTATTTTTGATAATATAGTATAATTTTAGAATGTACCAGACAGAATCCCAATGTATGTTATGTATTTTATATTAAGTACTATAAATATAGGGGGAAAAGATAAAGGCATCATACTCCATATAGTGTATAGGAGAAGTACTTCTTTTTTTTTAAAGAAGAAAAATAAATGATTGGCTGGAATAGAACAGACAAAGAATAATAAATATTATGATATGAATTGAGAGGAGATAAATAAAATAAAATAAAATAAAATTGAGAAAATTTAAAGGAGAGGAGAAGTTATATAGAAAATTGAAAATGTTAAGAAGATATGAAATGGTATGTAAAATGAATATGAAATTGAACTTGTGTCTGTACCAAGAGTTTTAACCCGGGACTAAGCAACTTTCAGAAAAGAGATTTTTTATACTTTTATGTTTTGTGTTTATGTGTATTTATGTATTGTTTGTCTTGAAAAATAAAACTTGTTTAAAAAAAAAAAGAATTAAGATTAAGATTTTGCTGGAGGAGGCTGCTTGAAATTTAAAAACTAGAGCTAAATTGTAACAAGACTCTAAAAGATACATTTTAATTGGAACTATGTAACTGAATTGCAACCCCAGGAAGAGAAAGTGTAAAAAGAAGAAAGTGTTAAATGAAACAGCCTGTGTGTATTTGGACTGCTTGGTGACTGTGGGACTTTTGGAGATTATTATTTCAATGATTAAAAACATTTGGGTTGTTTAAAAAATTTTCTACAATGGCATTACTTGTCGATGAACTGAAAATGGAATTTAAAAAATATAAAGAAGAGGAACAAGAAGGGAAGGGCTCTTCTGGCTCCGTCTTTCATTTCTTAGAAATGGCGATTTCTACTTATGAGAAACTACAAGAACAAGAAGATTGGGATGAAGAAGAAGCCATCTTTAATGAACAAGCAACTCTATCTGGGGAAGAAAGGGGAAAGGGGGGAAAGAGAAAGGAGAAATTAAGACTTAAAAAAACAACCAAAAAAGGGAAAAATAAGGTGAAAAGTGGATACAATGTCAGAAAGCAACAGAAAAGAGGAATACAGAAGAGGGTGGAGATCAAGAGACAAGGGGGTAAAAAGGGTAGACTGGAGAAGCAAGAGAGGAAGAAAGGGAAGAGAAGCTACAAAGGTTTGAAACAAGATGTAAAGAAACAGGATTTATTTAGAGATAATGGGTAAAAATATGATTGAAAAAGAGATTCTGCAGAGGTACATAAGACTGTATTGTTGTATTTGTATTTGAAATAATGTTAGAAAATCGGAACAACATGTGATTATAAAATGGGATAAAATATTTAATGTAATTTAGTGAATTTTTTTTGAACAAAATAAATGAAATGAAATATGAGAGAATTGAACTAAGAAGGAATGGGAACATCTTAATTATAAAATACTTTATAGTATAAGTAAAATGAAAATTTATAAGTGTTCCCATAGAAGCATGATACCTATTTGAAAAGGAATGTGTAAAATGTTTAAGACTTAAATGAATATTAATTTGACAGATAGAGTTCAATTGCTATGGATTGTTGTTTTAATTATATTATATATTTATAATTTTTTTCTTATTTTAAAATATAGTGCGTAGCTTTAGAATGTACTAAGCAGAATCCAAATGAGAATTATGTATTATTTTAAGTGTTAAATTTAGGGGGAAAATATAAAGGCGTCATACTCCAATCAGTGAATACAGGAGAAATTTTGTGTTAATGAGAAAAGATAATAGACAGCTGAAACAAAACAGACAAAAGATATAAGTACAATGATTTAAATTGAGATGAAATAAATAAAATAGAATTAAGAGAGTGAAAAGAGGGGAGAAGCTATATAGAAAATGTAGAATGGTAAATAAGATATGGAATGGTATATAAAAGTGAGTGAGCATGAACTTGAATTTATGGTCTCTACTAAAAGATGTAACCCGGGATCAAGCTGCTTTCCAAAAAGATGTTTTATGTTTTCATGTTTTGTGTTTTGTTTGTATATGTTTGTTTTTTTAAAAAATTAATAAAATTCTTGGGGAAAAAAAAAGAATATCTACAAAACATCCTAACAGTTTCTTCTAAGATTAGAAAAGGTATGGAATTTTAATTTCAATTGTATCAATAATTTATTCTTTTGTGCTAAAGGATTTAAATCAATACTCCTTGTATGATTCCAGTTGTATTAAACAAGAGGTTGAGCATAGACCATAAAACCTGGATTGAATATTTACCCAGATCTCCAGACTTTCTTTAGATATGACCCAAGTAAATTTGTTGCACTATTTCTGTACCTTCCTTCCCCCACAGATTACTTCTTTCTTGGCAGAAACAACATGATGCTACTCACTAGCTGATAAAGATTTCTACAGTCATACATTATAAGGTTGCTATAGACACCTCACAATACATCACTCCAGGGCTGTTTTGTGCAGTATCAGTTATGTATCTTAATTACAGTAAAGCAGTTGTTCCAGGTCAGCAAGCAGCTCATCCTCATTTCATTATCCAATCAAGTCTGGTACTTCAAGTAGTTGCTTCTTTACACTTAATGCCCTGTTCTGTTAAAGCAATTGGTATAACTCATTTTTCACATCTTCCACGTTTAATTTAACCTGTCATGAGAAGAGTGCTAGAAAACACATCTCCATGGCAGTTATTCTTCATTTACCATGGTATTGCATATTTTTCAAGGATTTTAATGTTTGGAATTCTATTTTAAAAACTTTTTGTACTTTTTCATTGTTTTTGGATGAATTTTTATCTCAGACTGGTATGTAAAATTGTTTGCTTCTTCCGGGCCAATTTTAATCAATATTTTTTGGAGGAAAAGAAATCGAGTTCTAGATCCTGCTCTGCAAGTTTTTACATTTTCTCCATTCCTATTTAACCTCTACATAAGATCATTGGGTGCGATTACTTAGTAGCATTGGAGTTAAGTGTCATCAGCTATATAACTACATCCTGGCCTATCAAAATGATATCATCAAACTGTTTTCCCAGTGTTTGGTTATGATTATCGGAATGAGCATGAACAATTTTGCAAAATTGAGAAGTTATGGCTTTATGGCCTGCAAGGGTGGCACATTTATGAAGGGTAGTCCCAAAGACAGAGTTGGAAACCAAACAGAAGAGACACAGAGAGTGGTGGGTAATCTGTAGACTTGCTTTTACCCACTCAGTCTTTCACAGAAAGAGGCAAGCTCTTCTAACTAAAAGGTGAGCCAAACTGATGCAAGAAAGAAAGAACTTATTATTTACTCATTAGCAAACAATAGCTATTATGCTTTACATGGGCATTTGTATTTTAACAACAATAACCTTATGAGGAAATTTGGAGTGAAAATATATGACCTATATATTTACTCAGGGATTCCCTATTACTGAAAATGGGTTTTGAGTCTGGGTCTCATGTCCTTTTGTAACACCTTAACCATTACATAAAGTTTGGTTTATTTTTCTACTCAGTGGGCTAGTCATGATCTTGTTTATTTATTCTTGAAAGAACCAAGCATAGCAGGTATATAGTACACACCTGGATATAGATCATTACTAAATAATATGAAGGTTTCTTTGTAAAGTCAGCCCCACAGCTAATTGATAAGGAGAAGAATGGATTAACAGATATGATTGGAGTTTGCTACCATTTTAGTACTTACAAGCTAAATAGTCATAGTGTCAGTAAATTACTAGGATCTTTTATCTGTGGTAGGTAAGGAAAAGTTCTAAACAGATTAGTCTATTCAAGTTCTCACTTGTAGAACACAGTCCCACAAATGTAGATGATGGATAAGAGGTTTATTTCTTTTCTTTACAATCCCAGGTTAGAAAAACGCATTAGAGGAAGCAACTGTTCATATTAAAAGAAAAATGTATTAATAACGACCACAACAAAACCTATCGGTAAACTAAGTATCAAAATGCAAATCCAAAGAAGATTCATGTTTATTGAAAGGCTCATCATTGTACTTACGAAATGCTCAGCTGTGTTATGTGGCTTGGTTAAATCTATTAAGATTCAATCTTTCTGCTTGACAAGATGTTGTGGCAGATAGTCAATGTAGAAATCACATGCAAGGTTTTTGCATGTAAACACAGTGCTTGGAATATATTAGGACCTATGCATTTATTACTTCAGATTCCAAGCTCTTGTACTGGAACTTACTTATAATAACAACAATGAATCTGACTGCTTCACTACAAGTATTTCTGTGCAAGTTCATATTTAATAGAAAAAAACCAGCTCAGGTACTCACAGGTGAAAGGCATTTTATTATGGTTAAAATGAAAACAGCTTTGTCAAGGATTGTTTCAGATCCTGAACATTGCAGAAAATTCTCCTAAAAAACAAGGCATACCTAGGCAGGAGCATTCTGAATCTTTACTAACAATATGAAATGCCCAAGAATCTTTTGGGAAGTTGCTTTTTGGGATTCATATTTCAAATTGTACTTTCACCTGAAACATCTTCAGAGTTTCAGTAGAGGTCTGGAGTCTGGAGAACCTAAAGAGTCTACAGATATTGAGGTACTAAAACTCCCAGTATACTCCATCACAGCAATGATGATAAAGATTATTGGGTTCAGCCACATCTGGACACCACAGTTTCCTCACTCCAGATTGTGGAGTTACCAACCATGTGGTAAATAGTCAATTTATGGACGAGTAGAGTTCCCAATTCTAGTTTCATAACTTTATTCTTGAAAATTGCCAAACCAGTATGATAGACTATCAAATAAACAGGGCTCAAAAATCTCACTTTAGATATTGAAAATTTTAATATCATCCAAGCAAAGGTCTTTAAATAGCTGCTCTATATTTAAACCACTTCAACAAAAACAATAAAAGATAATATACTGTATATAATATATAATCTACTCAGACTGAATCTGTTTGGTTGAGTATTTGTTGTATAATGAACAATAATTTTCATTCTATCAGGATCTTCTAAGAGAGAAAAGTGAATGCATATTAATTGTGAAGTAAGTCTAACTTGCAGAATATTATTTTTAGTAACCTAGCAAATATTAATATGCCTTATTTAGGCCTAGATTATACAATTAATTAGTTTATTGAATTGCTCTAGGTCTGAAAACTACTAAAAAAGGTTTAGAAGAAGGTTGGATTCTTCTCGCTGAATTTCTGCTGAAGATCTATCTATCTACATGAGCCATGGTGATGTAGTGGCTAGAGTGCAGTACTGCAGGCTACTTCTGCTGCCTGCATTTTGACAGTTCATATATCACCAGGCGCAAGATTGACTCAACCTTCCATCCTTCCAAGGTTGGTAAAATGAGGACCCAGATTGTGGGGGCAATATGCTGACTCTGTAAACTGCTTAGGGAAGGTTGTAAAGCACTATATAAGTCTAAGATGTGTGATTGCTATCTATCTATCTCTATCTCTATATCATCTATCTATCAATCTATCTGTCATCTATCTATCATCTATCTATTTATCTATCTATCATCTATCTATGTATCTAGGGTCCTGTACCATTATCCTAATTATTACCTTACTCCTATATTAAATGTATGGATGGTAATCATTTATTAATAAATATTATTTACATTTTCAAAATTAATACTGAACAATGATTACTGAATATCATTGTCCTTCAATAAGTATTCTTGAATTTTGACATGCAATTATCTGATTAAAAATGTCTGCAAAATTTAATAATGCCTTGACAAACTTTAGAAAAAGCAAATATTGGGGGGTGTGGGGGAGAATTGAAAAACATGTTATGTATCAGAGGGAAAAAATGCATCCAAATGTTCATGATTAACATGATAATTTGTATGAATGTCCATGTAAAAGAAAAGAAAAAACTTACTTGAATGATGGAATGAATTGTAATGTTTAAAGGTCTTTTCTGAAGATGCCAACCATTTCTTTCAGGATCTAAACTGGAGGGGATCCTAATACCAGTCCTTATAATCTAAATAAATAAATAATTTCTTCATATTTCACTCCCTGCTCAGTACAATGGCTGTTGGATCATGTTATGACAGCACCTGAAAAAAAAATCTAACACCTAAGTTCAAATAACTGCTTATTTTACTTCTCAGCTTCCCATGTCTGAAGAATATAATATGACTCTTTGCATGTGCCTAGAATATTAAGTAGAATACATTATGCCATCTTCAATCTATTATAAAGGCTTGGAGCTGTAGGAATGGATACATTCTACACCTAGCTAAAACTTCCTTAAATATTGCTAGTGTTTCAAAACATTCTTAGCAGTGACCTTCCTTGACTAGAGTGTTCATGTTTCAGAATTGTCTGAATCTTTTACTATGGAAAGCTCTAGTATGTTAAAAAGAAAATTGTGCAGATCCCATTAGCAGAACAAGCAAATAAGGGTAGGTCAGTTTCAGCTACATATATAAAATAGCCATATAGATAGATAGATAGATAGATAGATAGATAGATAGATAGATAGATAGATAGATAGATAGATAGATAGATAGATAGATAGATAGATAGATAGATAGATAGATAGATAGATAGATATATAGATATAGATATAGATATAGATATAGATATAGATATACACACACACACACACACACACACACACACACACACACACACACACACACTCATTCTTGTTTTATCCTCCAGGGACAACGTTCTCTTTTCTATTTTTGAAGCACCTCACAGATTGCTTAATGTTCCAATTTCACAGGAAGCAAACAGAAAAATGAATGTCTGTGAGTCTAGAGTTATGATAGAACTTATATCAAATTGCTGTAGTTAAAAAAATCTGAAATATTATTCAGCTATGCAGCAGAATTCTTCACAAAAGCCTATTACCATCAACACAGTTCAGAGCCAAGAGGAAGTGAAAATAACCAAAATAACCAGTACTCCTGAAAAAGTTAAAAGGACAAAAATTGACAATTCAATCTGGAAACTGGTTTTTTCCCCCCATGTATAGAAATGATTCTGCAATTGCAGCTCAGAAAGACGTTGTATGTTTAAGCTCAAAGTTCAGTTTCTGCCAAGTAGAAATAAGAGAAAATATACAAAACTAATGCGTTGCAACCCATTTTTTATAGCGTGTATTCTATGGGACACTATAACAAATTTGTTTCTTCTATATTAGAAGCTGCCCTAAAACTAGGCAGGCTGCTGGAATATCTCACATTCTGCTCTGATATATTTTGATGGGTAGGTTTAAAGGTGACCTTGGGCTGTCATTCTTTCCCAGCTCAACCAACCTCACCGAGTTGTGGTGAGGAAAATAGGAAGAAAAAGGAGTGTCAGGTATGTTCACTCCCTTAAGCTATTTATAAAAAAATAATAAAGGCAGAGTAAAAATCTAATAAATAAATATCAAATATTTGATTATACATATGTACTATTGAACTAAGTTCAATAGTTGGAAAAAGTCAGGAATCTGCAAATAGATGTATTTATGTTTTTATGTACTTCCAATTGCTTATAAAGCCAGATTTCCATGTTAAATAGCAAATAGTGTATGTAGGGTAGTGGTGGTAATGCAGATACTTATAAATCTATATAGCTGGAAGGGACTTTGGAGGTCTTCTAGTCCAGCCCCCTGCTCAAGCAGGAGAACCTAAACCATTTCAGACAAGTGACTGACTAGTCTCTTCTTAAACACCTCCAGTGAGTATATCTGATACCTTGATGTAGAAATGGCTATGTGAAAATGCTTGCATTGATTTTGGCCATGCCTTTGAAGATGTCGTAGAAGAGATCATATGGTGATTGCCCCATAGCTTGGAAAACTGCAAGATATTTATATTCATTTAGCACTGTGTTGCTGGAAGTGAACACAAATGATCTCTCAGCCCTTCTTGTCTTTTCAGTTCAAAGAACTGGGTTTCAAGAAAGAAGGGCTGAACTTGTTAAAAACAACAACATTGTAATGGGAGATATGACACCCGTTAATGGTTCTATCACTTATATTCATTAGGATAAAATTATTGAGAATCTATAATATACTAGATTAACATCACATGTAAATTCCCTTTCTAGAAATCATGAGTGTGTATGGTAAAAACTTCTATGAATCATTACGGTTGTCATCATCATCTTCACCATCGTCACTCTAATCAGGGGTGTCAAACTCAAGGCCCGTGGCCTGGATGCGGCCCATGGGATGCTTAAATCTGGCCCATGGGGCCTGCCTGCAAATATCAAAGGACCGGCCCATGGTGCCTCTGCTGGGCAAAATGTGCTGCTGGGGGGGGGGCTGTTTCAACCTCCCTGGCCTCCAGCAGCACTCTGCCTGCCATGACTACACCCACCCCATCCACACCCACCATGACAATGCTACCCTGGCCATTTCCCCCCTCCTCCAAGTTCAAACACAACCCTGATGTGGCTCTCAATGAAATTGAGTTGGACACCCCTACGCTAAATACAATTCAGTTCAGCATTGGTTTTACAGAACCAGATTAATCTCAAGATAGCAACACATGCACACGCACACACTCACACACAGATACTATATATATATATATATATATATATATATATATATATATATATATATATATATATGTGTGTGTGTGTGTGTGTGTGTGTGTGTGTGTGTGTGTGTTGTGTTGTGTGTGTGTGTGTTTGTGTGTGTGTGTGTGTGTGTGTGTGTGTGTGTGTGTGTGTGTGTGTGTTGTGTGTGTGTGTGTGTTGTGTGTGTGTTTTTATATTTCTGTCTTACCTCTTCAGATATAGAACTAGAACTTGCTATTCTTTTGATTTAATTTTCATTGACAATTTAGTATGTAGTCTCTGTATTTGCTTTGAATACGATAGATCCATTGGTAGTTTGAAAAGCAAATCTCAAGAAGAAGGGAAGACAATACTTATCATGTATCTATAAGGAAAATTTTGGATAATTTGATTCCAATAACAGGGAATACATAATTCTCTTAAAAACAAGGTAGTTGCCTAGCAAACGTGGCATGGTAAATAGAAAACCTATGAATAACTGAGTCTTAATAAACTCTAACTTGACAAAAATAAAGATTTTAAGAAAAAAACTATTAAAGACTACTTTTATCCTCTCCATGTTATTAGTGTATTATTCAGAGTTTCATATAATACAATTTACCCCGATAGACCAGGAACAATATTATGCCCTAATCTCACAGGAGTTTGATATTACTGCTTTCATGAGATATGCAATCTTGTGACCAGATATGTTGGACTGCAACTCACATTATTACTTATTTGTGGCCATTCTGGTGGAGTTAATAGGAGCATACATACAAAATATGAATGGTTCTTGAGAACCATTTTCTGTTCACATTCCCTTTCCAATTGGTGTTAATGAGCAAGTCAATAGCTACAACAATACTGAATTTTCAAGCAGCTGCAAATAAACTGAACAAATGTTCAAAAACTGCTGGACTCAAAACAGGCATGAGGGTGAGTATGTCATTGTCAATTCAAAACGCTCTTTTCTATTTACAAAGGAAAGCGAACCCAGGTGCACCAGGATATTATAATCATTCAGAAGGAAAACACAGCAAAGGTTGTATATTTCAAATATATGCAATTAAATGTAGTTGCCTGCCCGACTGATTGATTGTGTGCCATCAAGTTAGTTTCAAATCCTAATAGAGATAGATAGATAGATAGATAGATAGATAGATAGATAGATAGATAGATAGATAGATGATAGATAGATAGATAGATAGATAGATAGATAGATAGATAGATAGATAGATAGATAGATGAACGGATGGACAGACAGACAGACAGACAGACAGACAGACAACTATCCCAATATGCTAACCAGTAAACTCCTGAGACATAAAGACTATACTTTACTGAAAAACCATGCGGGTACAGAAATGGAAAAGCCAGTTCTAACATTTCACGCATGAAAAGCATAAGATAAATTCTCCTCCCACCATCCCGGTCCTACCATTTTCCTTTGTCCATCAATCAGTTGCACTTAGGTTGTTTTGAGAATGATCTGTCTGCTTTGGACTTTCTCAGAGTTTGTGACCTTGGGGTGGAACTGTCTCAAGGCTTCCAGATGGCAGCCTTACATTCCAGAGTTTGCCTCCCAAACCTCCCTCACATTCCAATCAGTGGTGGGATTCAAAGATTTTTACCAGCAGTTCGGTGGGTGTGGCTTGGTGGGTGCACTTTCTGCATATGCACACTCTTGCATGCATGCATGCAACAAAACATGCACTTTGCACAGGCGCAGAGGCGTTCCCACTCACCTCCTGCAAGCCTGTACTCTCCCTGTCACTCTTCTGTGCCGTGCAAAGCAGCTGCGCTTCAGAAGCAGGGAATAAAAATGAGTATGGGAGCCCGGGCAGGTGGGTGGGCCCAACAGCAGAGCGGTGGAGAGAATTGGTTCGGTCCCCGCTGCTCATTGGTGCTACCGGCTCAGCCAAACCAGGCTGAACCAGTAGAACACCACCACTGATTCCAATGCTTTCCCTCCCCTCTCCCATTACTGTAGTCTGATTGCAAGCAAGTTGCAATCAGATAGATTGCATGCTAGATAGAACCATGCTAGATGGATGGATGGATGGATGGATGGATGGATGGATGGATGAAGATAGATAGATAGATAGATAGATAGATAGATAGATAGATAGGCAGGCAGATGCAAAAAAAACACCTGCTAATCCAGCCATCTCCCAACGATGATGAACACAGCCAGGAACAGCTTATACAGAGTTATATTCACCCTGAAGATAAGATTCCTTCACTTTTGAAACTTGGAGTTAATTTCCTTAGATGAATGTAATATGCCAAATGGCACAGATACTTAGGCTTTGTAACTACGTGTGCAGGGAAGAAGATTATGTATGTGGCCCAAGCTCACAAAATTATGGATAGTGTAGAGATAAAGTAAGATGTCTCCCACCTTCCGAATCCCAGCATGTATGGTTTTTCAGAAGATTGAACATGAGCTTCTGAACATGTTACAGAATGGGGTATTCCTTGCACTCAGCCATGGCCTCTTCCAGGAACCCCCATGCTGAACCTTTTAATTCTATAACAGCGTTCAGGAGCATATGGACAGATGAATTTGGATGAAGAGTAAGGTGAATTGGAACTCAGTTAGACCTCTTGGCATTAATTAAACCTTCATGCAAATTATGTTCTACATACTGCTTTCCAGAGTAGCATGGTGATTGCATTTAACAGGTCTCTTTAAAAAAAAAAGAGAGCCATGGGAATGGTCTAGGTCTAGGAAGCACAGAGAAATGAGTAAGGACAGTTGTAAACATTCCTGTTGGTTCTTTTGGAAGCAACCCAAAGAAGTTCCTATTTGCTCTGCATGTTTGATTTGTGTGCTTGAGTGTATATGCCTAATTTTCACATGGTGTCGGTGGTGGCAGATTTTCAGTGATCGTCAGCACTCCAGTTTGCCTTGTGGTGGAAAACACTGAACGTGGCCAAGTTTCATTTGTACAATTTCCAGTATTTGAGTTGCTCTCTTCTCATGCAGAGAAACTTGGAAATGTACCTGAGCCATCTGACTCATGCTGTTTGTCTTACTAGTCTGTCATTTAGTAAAGCCCCTGAACCTTTTGAAGTAAAAATAATTCACAAATGAAAAGATCCTTAATGGACCAAATTGATCATCTGTAATCTGTAAATTAAATTACGTTCTTATTGATGCTAGCATATGGTAGGCTGTGAATAACTAGATAATAGCTAGGATGCTAGCAATGACAGTTTTAACAGAATAACAGAGTTGGAAGAGATCTTAGAGGTTTTCTAGTTCAATCCCAGGGGCTGGTTCGCAAGAACTGCATGTTAACCTTACATCCAATTCGGCGAACTGGTAGTTCTGAAGACCAGATGGCCCTGCCCATCCGGCCCCACTCCTCACTGGAATCCCCACGAGGCCTGTCTGGCTACCATGTAAATGTAGGGTAGCCTCCTGTGAGCAAAAACGGGGCATGGAGGGGGGGTCCGGTGCTGCCCCCCACCCTGTTTTTGCTCCCAGGCAGGCATCCTGGGAGCATCCAGCCATCTAGTATGCCTGGATTCAGTGTTTAGCCAAAAGAACATCTGGAACTAATACAGTATTGATTTCTGCCTTGGGAATGTTCTAGGAGGTAAACAAAACTATGCAGCCTCCTAAAACTGTTCTTTCTTTCTTCCATATCTTCCTCTTCAAAACTAGTAAGTTGCTCTGCTTTTTCAGGCCGGGCTTTAGTGTGGTAAGTTCGGAGTGGGTTTTGTAGAGAACAGCTCACCTTTAGGTCTCATTCATTTGCTCAGTTTCAGAGCATACATTACACAATTTCCAAAACATAATTCAGACTATTCAGCAGTTTTTGCCTAGCTGCTGCTTTACTTCTATTGCTGTCACAACCTTTATGGAATGTCCAATGGCCGTTTTACAAGCAAAAAACACAGTAAATATTTCTCACAAATATTTTCCCTCTTCCACTTTGTGGTTCAATATTTAACATACAAAAGTATGTGCTGTGTTACTATTCATATTAGCTGGCTGGAGAATTCTGGGAGTTGAAGTCTACAAGTCTTAAAGTTGCCAAGTTTGGGGACCCCTGGTTTAAGTATAAAGAGGTTCCAGCTGAAAATATGCCACGAATAGCGTAGAGATACATGGTAGCTTTCTTTCTTTCTTTCTTTCTTTCTTTCTTTCTTTCTTTCTTTCTTTCTTTCTTTCTTTCTTTCTTTCTTTCTTTCTTTCTTCCTTCCTTCCTTCCTTCCTTCCTTCCTTCCTTCCTTCCTTCCTTCCTTCCTTCCTTCCTTTCTCTTAAAAGGAAGAAAAAAAAAAGAGGGAGGGATGGGAGAAAGAAAGAAAGGGAGGGAAGGGAGAAAGAGTGAAGGAAAAGGAACGTGAATGAGATATGAGATATGGATGGATGGATGGATGGATGGATGGATGGATAGAGGGAGGGAGGGAGGAAAGAAAAAAGGAGAGGAAGGAAGGACCATGATCCCTGGCACTAGATGCAGCTTCAGAGGATGCTTTGAAACAGCACAGCTGGAAGGGACCTCAGAGGTCATCTAGTCCAACCCCGCACCAAGAGCATTGTTAAAGTGAGTTTCTATCTTTTGACCCACCCAGTCACGTGACCACCAAGCCATGCTCAGCCAGTCACATGACCACCAAGCCATGCCCAGCCAACAAGCCACACCCAGCCAGTCACATTACCAGCAAGCCACACCCACAAATTAGGCCATGCCCACAGAACCGGTTGTTAAGAAATTTGAATCCCACCCCTTAAACAAATGGCTCTCTGGTCCCTTCTTAAAAGCCTCCGGTGTTGGAGCACCCACAACGTCTGAAGCAAGTTGTTCCACCGGTTGATTGTTCTTACTGCCTCTAAATTTCTCCTTACTTCTAGGCTGCTTCTCTCTTTATTCAGTTTCCATCCATTGCTTATCTTGTCTTCTGGTGCTTTGAAAAATAAGTTGAGCCCCTCTTCTTTGTGGCAGTCCCTCAAATATCGGAACACTGCTATCATGTCATTCCCAGTTCTTCTTTTCACTAGGCTACACAAATCCAATTCCAGCAAACCTTCTTCATACAGTATACACTCTTTCCAGAGTCTAAACATCTTTTTTATATTATGGAGATCAGAATTGGATGCAGTAGTCTAAGTGTGATCTTACCACAGTGGTAGTATCACTTCTTGTGTTCTTGATTCTATCCCTCTGTTAATGCAGCCTTTTCTGTGTCTTTGTGTTGTGATTTATTCATTATATCTCTCAACTCTATATATCTCCTTTCATTTGGAGACTCAAGGAGCTATATAGTGCAGTTCCTATTCCAATTATCCTTCTACCCTATTAGGAACAGTTAACTGAGATAAAATGCCTAGTCTAAGGTAACCTAGTGAAATTATGTGGCTAAGAGTTGACTTAGAATTTGCTTGATGTATCCAGCACCTTAACCATTACATCACACTGTCTTCATTTAATGCTTCCATGTATTTAGGCAACCCAAATCTTCCTCTATCACGGTTACAAAATTGGTTGCCATGAGCTACATGTAACAACGCCACTCAATTTTCCCATAATGGGGCACTAATCGAATTAAGGGGAAGCTTGCTGATTCTCCTGCACTTAAGATATCAGTGTACATATTCACATTTTACATTGTTTTAATATGCAAAGGAAAAGAGAGAAAGACAAGAAGAATCAGAAAAGGACAAAAACACCAAAAGATCTTATGTTATGAAAAGAATAATTTTTAAATTGATCATTAAGTTCTGACCACTCAGAAAACATTAATAACATTAATTTTGATTAATAAGTCTGTTATATTTATATAAAGTTTGCAAAAGGAAATTCTACTGTTGTTCCACAATTCTTTAGCCTCATGTTTTGGTAAACTCTAGCAGCATTTAATTTTTTAAAAAATTAATTACAATATGTTCTCCCATGCACAAACACAGAGAATCTGATGTGATATAAAATGATAATGCCATCATAAAATAGGCAAAATGTCAAAGTAAGCTGACTAAAACCCATACACATTATAAAGAACTTAGAGTTTTAGAAGGAAAACATTTTGTTTTGTTTTCGGGACCTCTAAATAAAGTGTAGAGTTCATTTTACTTTCAGACAGAATGAAAGCAGCATATTGTATGAGTAAGCTCGGCTTAAATTTATTTAGGGAAGCAGATAGTAATGCAGCAGGGCTTCAGATAGCCCTATGCCCCAGTTAACCTGTTTTTATGTCACTAAGAATGTAAGGATAAATTGTTATTTTATTCCTTTGGATTCCCTGCCAATTATTATTTCTAGTGTGTTAGAATTAAAGTCCAGGTTTACTTTAAATGATTAAATGAAACAGAGTAAATAAAAGGAAATGATGAAATAAAAACAAAACAAAACAAAATAAAAAATATAAAACACAGGCAGTTCTCAACGTACAGCCACAACTGAGCCAGCATTTCTGTTTCATAAGTGAGAAATTTGTTAAGTGAGTTTTGTGACTTTTCTTGCCACATTTGACAAGTGAATTATTGCAGTTGTTAAATTAAAAACATAGTTGTTAAGTGAATCTGGCTTTCCCATTGACTTTGTTTGTTAGAAGGTCACAATAGGTCAAGGCTCTTCAAACTTGGGCAAGTTTAAGACTTGTGGACTTCAACTCCCAGAATTCCTGAGCTAACATGACTGGAGGAGGAATTCTGGGAGTTGAAGTCCACAAGTCTTAATAAAAACTTGACAAGACTGTCAAGTTTGAAAACCCCTGCAATAGGTGATCACATTAACCCAGAGCACTGCAACTATCATCAATATGAATCCAAGTTGCCAAGTGTCTGAATTTTGATTGCATGATCATGAGGATGCTGCAATGGTCATAAGTATGAAAAATGGTCATAAATCACTTTTTTCAGTGCTTTTATAACTTTGAACAGTCACCAAATGAATTATTGTTAACTCGAGGACCACCTGTAAAATAAGCAAAGCAAAGCAAAGCAAACCTTTGACCCAGCATCCCTTGTATGCTAGCCGGTCTTCAGGTTTTCAACAACCGGCATGATTTAGAACTATTCAACATGCTTCTTTGCTAATTTCTCTCTCTTTTTTTTTCATTACTATAAGGGAACAAAACCCATATAAAATATTCATAATAGAACTGGATGCCTATACTATGGGTGAATGTAGTTATTCTCCATGTAATTTCCAGTGGCACAATATCAAATGAACAGTGTTAAATAGCTGGATATTTTTTTTATGGCAAGATGAAGAGCAACTAGCTGTGCTAAGCTTTAGAAAAAAGTGTGTTGCATGCATTTGCAGAGAGTTTAGAAACAGAGACGGCCAAGAGCATTCATTTCCCTCCTGTTCATTCTGTGTTAGTGAAAAGCATCCCCACATGATTGAACAATGCTAGGCTAATGTTGACTTAATTCATCTTGGCTTTATACTGAGGAAATTACTGTGGCTTTAATCCAAGTGCCTGTGGGATTCTATAATTAACAACCAGTTCTGTTGAATGCATACATTCTTCATTCTTTACTGCTAGCTTGTTCAACCCACTGGTCTTAAAGACTGCATCACAATGATAGTTACATTCAAGAGCAAGTTGCATGAGGCAAAATTCCATTCAATGAGTAATCTCACATCTGAAAATAAGCAGAGAATGATGAAATTGATGTGTTCTGTTCTTTGGGTCCCCATCTGGAATAGATAGAATAGGATAATTTTGTTGTCACTGTAAATATACACTAATCGGCATACATTAAAATGAAATTTTGTTGCCTACAGCTCTCTGTCCAATCAAAGAAACAGAAGACAGCAACACAACCCATAATTCTTACTTTGAGATTCAGAGGTTTATTTCACTAATAATTTGGAACATGAACAGCCATCATAACATCACAACATTACTTACATTAGTAACCCATTGCAATGAGGTCCACTGACACAGCAGGTCCAGGAGGGACAAATATAGGCCAGTGGCTCCAAACTCATCTCAAGCCACACTTTTTATGCTTTTCTGCACACATATCACAACTTACCTCCTTGTTCTTTCTTACTGACAGTTTCCACTTATACCCATGTACATCACATCTAAAACCTTCCTCTATCTGCTACTTTCAGTTCCTTATTTCCATGCTTTCATCCTTCTTATTCCAAATATGCTCATGAAACTATTTACTTTGCACACACTGCAACTGTTCATCAGTTTACAAAGATTTCTGGTACTTTATGAAATCCTCCTTGCTAAATCTTTGGTTCATGTCACTTTCCAGGGGCCTGTTATTTTCCACTTAAAGGTAAAGGTTCCCCTCACACATAGGTGCTAGTCATTTCCAGCTCTAGGGGGCGGTGCTCATCTCTGTTACAAAGCTGAAGAGCCAGCACTATCCGAAGACGTCTCCGTGGTCATGTGGCCGGCATGACTAAATACAGAAGGCGCATGGAATGCTGTTACCTTCCCACCAAAGTGGTCCCTATTTTTCTACTTGCATTTTTAGATGCTTTTGAACTGCTAGGTTCACAGAAGCTGGGACAAATAATAGGAGATCACTCTATTATGTGGTGCTAGGGATTCAAACTGCTGAATTGCTGATCTTTCTGATTGACAAGCTCAGCGTCTTAGCCACTGAGCCACCACATCCCTAATTTTCCACTGAGGCTCCATCAAATCCAATAGATCAATAGGCTATATTTTTGTTTCCCACATCTCAAAGGCTCACCACTTCCAATATACACTACATAACCATGACAAAATAAATAAATACAAAATTATTCATATACCCACATATATTATATGACACAGAAACAACATAGTCTTGTTCGGATGTATACATGTACATGGCAAGAAAAATTGTGAAAACAGAGAAAAATTCGGGTGCACATTTCAAAAATCTGTGGCAATTAATATCAACTGAGTATGAGAGGGATGATGCTAGATGGTAATCTTGCTCCTGTTCCTTTCATAGTGCATACTTGGCATTATTCAAGCAGTTTCCATTGGATAAGACACAAAATTCTTGGGAATGGTTGATGAATGTTACCCTTCAGCTTAGTTTCAACTGTTTTGGGTTTTGTACTTTTGAGTCAGTGTTTGAACTTGGCAACTTCTTCATGAGAATTTGGAAGCAGTTTGCTATTCCCTGCTTCTTAGGACAGAGAAAGAAGAACTGGCCCAAGGTCACCCCATTGACTTTATGCATCAGAGCAAATTTAGAATTCACATTCTCCTGGTCTTTACCTCGATGCCTTAACCAGTTCATCAAACTGGTTCTAACTTTCAATGGATTACCTTTTATTTTCCATTATCCCTTTCCTCCTTCCACATGTCAACTTATTCTTATGTTTATTTCTCAGTGCAAATAAATAATGGTACATTACAACCAGTTGCCTCAAACAACCAAATAGATATTGTGATAGTCTGATATTGTGAACTGAAGCTGCTGCACCAGAGTAAGTGCCATGTTAGTCAGCTAACAATTTGCTAACAATTGCTTGCCAGGGTTTTCCATTATTTCATGCTCCCCTTGGAGGAGAGAGAGAAGATATTGTCTACCTATCAGCTTTCTTGGCTTTTGAGAAGATGCACTGATGACTACAGAGTACCAAGACAGCACAGCTGAGATGTATTTTTAAATGTTCAGTTCCTGGTAGGTAAAGATGCTCTTTTAGGAACTCTGGTTGCCTCTATGGTTACCACTTTCCCCCTGACTTCTGCAGCTTTGAAATAATTAGTTGCTCAAGAATTGAAACATGCACAAGCTGGTCACAGCTGGCTATGAGCAGATTTGTTCTTACCTGAATCCTTCTCATTAGCTGTCAAACATGATCTCTTATTAAGCAAATAGCACTGCTTGAATATATCTGAGATTAGGAAGTCAAATGCCTTGACCAATCTACAATATAATCACACAGTCTTCAGTTAAAAGGATTTGTCCCTATATACTGAAGAGTATGGCTATTGTAGTCCAACAGAAATTGGAAACTCAAATTATTAGGTGATGGAAGAAAGCTAACAGCATTCCAAATTGAAGCGTTTGTTATTGTTTAAGATTCCTGTCAGCTTTATCAAATGTAGTACTCTCTAGCAAATGGGGTAGCAATCCATTCTGGCCAGAAGCCAGATATCAAATTTGCTTTATTATCTGACTCTCAAAAAGGATTCCTAGGGCTGACCCCATTTCAAAAATTGCTGTGATTGATTCATGGTGGCTGGATATTTTTTGAATACTAATACTAAGGGAAAATACTTAGTATTTTTCCCTAATACTTAGGGAAAAAATGTAATACAGTCCAGTTGGAGTGCTTGATGCGATATCAAGAAGAGACATTAAATATTTACTGTACAGATTTTGAAGTTACTGGCTTTGATACTATTAAGACTACTGTATTTGAAAGAACATACATTTTTCAGTAATATTTCCAAGATTTTTGGACTCTTGGCTAGGGATCACATTATTTAAGTCAACACCCATTCAATCAGTGATATTCATTGGGACAAATAGAATAATAAATACATGTGTCATTGAAAAGGAAGGTCTAAAATTCCACTTACACTGTGTGATTAATTTGGAAAGCTACATTTGACAAGAAACCATCTTTAATCATTGTATGATCACTAAGAGTCTATACTGACTTGTTGGCACATAATAAATCAATCATTAAACTTGATAGAGGATACTCCATAAATTTCTCAATTCTTAACATAGTTGTACTACTGAAGTTAGCACACATATATATTTCCTTCCCTTTCAGCATAAATATTCTAACAAAAATATGAAATATTATGTGATTGGATGGGTGAAAATGGAACAGATGTGATATACAAATACATTAACCAATAACTAAGGGTGGAATTTTATTTAAATTATACATTTTTACAATTCAAAAAACAACTTGATGGGATGTAGCTTTTGTAGACTATTATGATCAATGAAGATGGTGGCAAGAAAAGTAGAGTTTACTCTAAAAAAGATGTATGAACATTGCAGTTTGTATGCAATGTCAAAAGCCAAAATGTATATGTATTATATATTAAAACTCTGGCACAACAAATAACCTGAGCATAATTTTAATAAAATTTAATTTTAATGTAAGTAAGCAGACATGTCTTAGAAAACTTTGATTACATGAATTCAGGTAGTAAACACTTAAAATTGTTTCAAATATTCATTTTTGAAGTTAACAAAAATGCACATTTAGTCCTTAGAGTGATGACTAAGAAGGAGGACTGGGAATAAACATGAATAAATATTAAGGGCCACCTAGGGGTTTAATTAAATGTGGGGTTTAATTAAATGTAGACCTATTATCTATGCCAGTTTAATTTCAAGGCAAACGAGTATGTTCAAGTTTCTTCTAAATGGATTTTACTTGTTCCCAATGGCTTTGAAATGACCATAGTTCATTTTCATTTTTGGTTCTTTTCTGAAATCATATGAAGCTACTCAATTAATAATTCAAAGCTTTCATCTTAGTTTAAAAAAAAAAAACTAGTCAATTATTATTTTAGCACTTTCTCCTTCATTTCTCTATTCCTTATTTACTGAGAGAACAATGCTTCATTCACATGTTCTTTGAAAATGGAAATGAAAATATAGGAAACTGAATGATGGATGATTTACTTTGATGGTTCTTCAACGGATGCATCCATTCAAATGATTCAATGATGTGCAGCATTCATGTTTCAAGACATTGGAGCAGAACAATCCCCAAATGTCTTGAACAATTGTTTTACTTTAATGAACAGAATTCAGTGCAGAAGCCTAGTTTGGTGATGGAAGGCAGCCAACTGTGATGGGGCAACCTTTTTTTTCAATAGTTGTCATGAAACATTTTATGATAGAATGCTCTGCTGCGCCCTCCTGCAGGTCTGCATATAGTTTCATTCCTGCTTCCCTTTAGTTACACGCTACACAAGTTGAATAATTGCAAAGTAACCAATCCAACCACAAGAATGTTAAAGATATATGCTGTTTCACCAAAACTGGTTTATTGACAACATGGACCCACATTAAACAAGTTTAATTTTTTAATTGAATTAAAGCCTGGAAACAAAAGTCACAACAATCATTTTGAGTTGTGGACTTTGCCTTCACCCATTATTGCATTGATCAGTATTTTGGGTTGATCAGGAAGTAATTGACTAATTAAGGTAATTATGGACAATAGGCCTAGTCTTTAATTTGAGGGGGAAACAAAACTCTCTTTCCCCAAACTCTTCAGTGGTATTGGACTGCAATTCCCATCATTTTCAAGCAGCCAACATACCTAGAAGGTACTAACTCAACAATAGTCTCTACTTTTCATAAATAAACTTATTGTGGCAGTATTTATTTCACACATTTTTTTCTCTTCCTTTGCAGGCAGACCAGGTTTCCACAAAAGAATATATTAGGCATTGGCGATGCACCCAATGGCCTCTCACTTGATGTACATGTTTTTGCTTCTAATGGAGGAGCTGATCCACATCTGTCAGCTGTTTTGCAGGATGTGGTGATGCTTGTTGGATTTACCAGCTGTGTCAAAACTCAAGTACAAACAGAAGGAAGACCACAGAGAGAAGAGATGAGAGTGGGTCTGAAAGAAGGGAAGGGGTTCTACTTGTTATTTCATCTCTTTGTGTTGTCAGATAAAAATTCAGGAGGAATTCCATAGAAATCTTCTTGGAAGAGAATTTGGAGGTTTTCTTCTTCATCATGATCAGAAAAGTTAGCAGTGAGAAGTTTATCTGGCTTTGTCTCATCAATTATCCAATTTTCCCCATATGGTTTCCTCCCCCCCTCTTTGTTTCCATTTCTTCCAAAATCAATGCGTTCATGGAGTGTTGCTGATTAAAGTAGTTCTGGGGGGAACTTTCAATTCCTGAGTGAAATATCTGAGAACTGACCAAATTCAAAATGCATTTGTCATTAGCTGAAAAACACAGTTCTAAAACATGTCATGTTGTTCAGAATGGACTGCCCTCTGAGTAGGTTGTTTGCTTCCCTAAAACCCCAGATGATAATGCATACATATACACCTACAGAAACATATCTATATGAATTCCCATTCTTAAAATTCTAGTCCTTTCCCTCTTCTTTTGCCTATAATATGAACATTTAAAAAAAAAATGGCAGGCTTAAGAGGTCTGCTGAATTTCAGCATACAACCTTGCCAAACGATGTTGCAGTACTTATTCTCAATGTTTTCTATTATATCTGAGCCATGGGGGGAAATGAAGAATGTTGGGTATAACATTGATACCAAATATGGTTTGGGTGAATAAATATATAAAACTTAGATATCATGGTTTAAGTGCTTATCACTTTAAGCACAATGCAGCAGGCAATTAGCCGATTAAGGGTGCGGTTAGAAGTTACAATATAAGGAAGCATTAGAAGCTGGAAAGCTGTCTGTTGCTGGCTGTAACTGTGTGCTGCTGCGAGTAACTGTGTGTTACTGTGACTAACTGTGATTACTGACTGTGAGTGCCTGTGACTGAACTGTTATTGTTTGCTACTGTTTGCTGATTTACTGCGTAATTCTACTGAATATCCAGCGTTTGTTTCTCTGGAGAGTGAAACCGGAGGAGGAGAAGATATCTTTATCGGCTGATAAAGATATTGCAAGGACTCTTAACTTGGACTATACTAGTGAGTCTTACTGGATGGAAATACTGTGAATGATTTAATGGACTGAATGACAATGTTTAAACTCTAACTGGATTAAAAACTATTTAAACTACAAACAGTGTTTGTGTTCAGTGTGTGTATACTCTGGGGCCCTTCCGCTCTCCTTTGGCTTCCTGGCTTGACTACTGCTGCAATACTCTTCTAGGGGTTAATCCAAAAACCCTAACAAAGAAGTCCCATCCGATCTCCCCCCTTTTTAATAATATACATTACTTTAGACACATGCATCTATCCATCCTGACCTTGCAAACAAACCTCCTTTTAAAACTGAGTTCTGAACGTAGCTGTAGTAAATTGACTTAACCTGAAGGTAGAAATGACAAAGAGACGAACCTACCATGAGAAAAAGGAGCCTCAAACATTGCACTGTGTATTCTTGAGAGAGAGAGAGGGGGAGGGAGGGAGAGAGAGAGATGTTTAATGACCCCATAATCCTTTGTATTGGAGTGGAGTCAGGGCAACTGAATGGAGCTGAGTGATTACTGGCCGGATGCCCTTCCTGTTGCCAATGCAGAGTTTCCAGCTGATATTTACTCAGCGTGCCCACAGAGAGAAATACTAGCCACTAGGAGCAAACTCACAGCTGCCTGATTATGAGGTGAGAGCTCCACCTCTAGGCCACTGCACCACTCACTATGTATTCTTTATATGATATCGGAAAAAATAAAGTAAATGGTTGCCTTTGAACACATTTCCTGCCTCCATAGGGACAGCTCTTTAAAAATTAAGTGCAGGTGGGCCCAAAAAGGAGGTAGACTAGGAGCACACTTGATTTAATAAAACTGAAATTAAATAACATGAAATTCGATTAACATAATATTTCTCACATTTAAATTCTTCTTTTGTCACATGACAAATTGCAGTATAATGACAACTTCTGGAAGAGCTATGAAACTCCATCCAAGAAACTGCAAGGCCACGGGCACTGAAGTGCTAGCTGCTATTGGATCACAGACTTTTTAATTCCCTTCTGTTTTTCCACTGATTCAGTTATAATTTGACACAGAGTGGGAAAGATATAAACCACATTATGGAGGATCACCAGTAATGTAATCAATCCATCTCCCCTAGAAGCACACAATCTCAAACAGTATTGTTATAATAAGACCCTTAGGTCTACCAATACTTGATTACAGAAATTCAAGCACCAATAAGAAACTATAGAAAAATCTAACTTTCTGCTGCTGTCTGATAGTCATATGGAGTTTCCCAGTCATTTTAACAATAAATAAATAAATAAATAAAAGAATTGTTCTCACCTCTTTCAAAAGCTACAAGATTTTCAGTGTTTTTAGGGGAAAAGTCCATTTCTACATGTGTAAAGGCTCAAATGATATACTTCCAGTAAATTACCTTTGAACTGAGAGAGAGTTTTATCCAAGAAAAAAAAATGTTATAGAAAAAGAAAGAAAGCTTAATGGTGATCTCCTGCAGAGTTTCAAAGGGGTGCTTTATTTTGATAAATTTATTTTTAAGAGCACAATTTCCAAACTAATTCATGAAAGAGTGTGCCATATCGTAGTCCCCCCAACAATTTTGGCCTGCTTTACACTAACTTGTCTTTTCATTTGAAGTAAGTACAAAAATTAGACAGAGCAAATCTAAGTTGGGAACATTAAAAACTGAAGAAAACCAAAGTTGTTCCATTCCTTCACATCTCATATACTCAATAGCCTAATTAAATGATCTGCGAGAGGACTTTCCCTTCCAGGTTAAAGAGCAAAATTTTCTCTTTGCTTGGATCGTTTATAATGATGCGTGATAATACGATGAGTGGTAATTTAAGACAGAATGGATTTTGAAATTTTATTTGAAAAACCTCAGAGTTAATTTCCTTCTTTGCTTTAATTAGAAAAGGGGATCAACTTCATCTTATTTCCTGGAAGTCATGGTAAAGTGGCAGGTTTTTGTTTTTTTTAGGAAAGAGGGATCACATTCCAGACAGAGGAGCAAGATAAGAGGCAGCACAGCCCAATTGATAGAATGAGAAAGTTAGGTTAGCCATTCTCTAGAATCTTATAAGGTATTACAGTGAGAGTAGTGAATGTTTAGTCTGGCAAGATTCCGTCTACAGTGTGTAAGCAAATAAATAAACTGAATTTTGGCTGGATTGCTGTATATCATTCTTGGGCTTAGGTTGTCACAGACTAATATTATGTATGAATGAAATACTTACCTGACAGGGGAGATACCTTCATCATGAGTGATATTTATACTTAGGTTATACATGAAAATGGCCTAGGTGTGCATTTTTTTTACACGATATAGGTAGTCCTTGACTTACAACAGTTCATTTAGTGACCAGTCAAAATTACAATGGCACTGAAAAAGTGTCTTATTGTCAGGTGACAATAAAAAAATCCAAGAAAGACTCCATTGTTATAGAGAAAAGGACTTTTACTGAATTTGAAATGGTAGCATCAGTAGAAATACGAGATCTGAGGCAATAGGCACGAAAAATCACATATAGAAAGTTATCCCATGTTCCCACCCCTAATAGTTCAAACTGGCCATCCAATCTGAGATGTGTATAATGTCAAGTGGGGCATTTTCAGGTGGCATTTTACACATCTGGTATGCCTTGGCCTAGAGAGATAAGAGGCTACAGCTGCGCAGTAAGCAAATGAGCATAGTCAAGAAAACATCCCAACTTTTTTACATTTCACCAACTTAAACCTCCAGCACCCTTTCCCCCATGAAGCCCAATTATTCTTCCCTCCCCCCATTTCTATGGCAGCTGGAAAGACAAGCAGAAGAAGGATTCTTGGAGGCTGACATTTATGACCATTTTTCACAGTTACGACCTTTGCAGCATCGCCATGGGTCATGTGGACAAAATTCAGGTGCTTGGCAACTGGTTCACACTTATGGCCATTGCTGTGTTCCAAGGTCATGTGATCATTTTTTTGTGACCTTCTGACAAGCAAAGTTAACGGGGAAGCCAAATTCACTTAACAACTGTGTTAATAACTTATCAGCTGCAGTGATTCACTTAACTGAGGCAAGAAAAGTCATAAAATGGGGCAAAAGTCACTTAACAAATGTTTCACGCAGCAGCAGAAATTTTGGACTCAATTGTGGTCATAAGTCGAGGACCACCTGTATCAAGACTCCTCAAGCTCCATACCTTTGAGGAGATATAAATGAGCAATATAAACAATTGAAAGACTGCAGTAAGAAGCTTGCCTTCATTAAATCCATTTGCGTATAAATAGTAGGCTGGGCAAATATGATTAGATATGATTTGAAGGCAATTCAGCCAAATAATATATTTGAACATAATTTTTTAATTAATCAATGTATCAAATTAAATATGATTCTACCATCCAGGATGCATTGCACATCACCTTGTTTGTGCATACCCGTTTTTTTTATAAAACCACTAAATTTGTTTTCACATATTTGGTTCAATGTATTGAATGAATTAAAATGATTCCCACATCCCTAAAAAACAGCAATCCTTAACTTTTACTTTCTACATGAAGATCATAATCCGTTAGATAGCGATCAAATGTCTGGTTTAAAGTAAGCTTATAATGCCAGGCATAGACCGAAGAACTTAAAGGAATAACAGTAGCACAGATTTTACAAGCATGACTAGGATAAGAATTGGCAACTTCACACTACATGTCATTACAGGCTGTTAAGATTAATGATTATGACAGATAGCAACTTGACAGAAAGATTATATCATTAAATTTATGTTTTACTATGGCATTTCAACACTTTATCCCCCAAATTTCATCCTATTGATGCAGTTTAAAAAAATCTGGTTTACATAACAGATTCTAGAAGATGGAGAACAATGCTCTCTCTCACACACACACACATCTCACACACACACACATATATATAATATAAATATACAATACATCCATTTTTTTATTTATCCAAGTGTTTTGATGTATGCAGCGGAAGCAACATGCAATTTAAAAGAATGTCCTCATCCAGAGTAAACCTTGCATGCTAAGAGATTTATGAAATTTTGCTTTCTCCACCAACTATTTCTTATCCATTATAGCTGGACTGATACTCTGAAACCAAGTTCATTCTGCTAATTTATAAAAGCTTAGATAGCCTGGGTTCAGCATCTGTAAAATTACTTAATATTTTATATTTCAGATCAGCCATAAACATTTATACCATCTAAAGTCCGTAGAAGTGCTTCAAAAAACCATTCACAAACTATCCTGTAAATAGATTGTTTTCCATAGATCTCCCCTCTTCGTGTGTTTACTCTTTATGCCGCTAGCTATGTCAATTCGGTTTATCATTTTAAGTGTCTTTTCCTAATGTCGCCATTAATTAGCTGGCTTGAAATAACTAATTAGTGGTAAATATCTATGGAGATTCTCAGTCATCCATGTCATGGTTCTTCAGAGCTGAAGAAACTTCTTGGATGAGAAATGAAAAATCTTCAAAGAATCAGGTTTTTCTTTGAAGATGTTTCGTTTCTCATCCAAGAATCCAAGTCCAGTTTCTTCCTGAGAAAGCACCTTTGGCGTGATCAGTGGTAAGAATTGATCCACTGGAGCATTTAAGTGATAACACAAGGAGCAAGGTTCTGAATACATTTACCAGCTATGAGTCCACATGTCAACTTGCAGTCCAGACAGACATCTGAGAATAAGAAATATGATGATGCCTAAAAATTAGTTAGGTACACTGTATTTATTTTATTTTTATTTATTTTTATTTTAGGAAAGGGCACCTAGTAGTGAATAAATACTTCTATTTTTTTATTTTAAAATGCCATAGTTTAAACTTTGAAATGAAATGTTTGCAAAATACATATACAAATTACAATGTATTTATTAGAATTATTTATTACACTCTTATGCCATCCATCCACCCTATAAGGTGACTCTGGGTGACTTACAGATTATAAAAAGACAAATACAAAATTATTTAAAATATTTAAATTAAACTATATTAAAAACAATATTGTCGTCATAGTGATCTTTTTGGAAAAACGTGTAAGTCATACTGTCGTATGCAAAATCTGAAGAGAGTTACATTGATTATGCTGCAATGTAAATATAATTAAAAATAAGTTTTTATAAGTTCTTCAGAGTTTTTTTATTGTTATTGAGATCGTAGGATTTTAACAAGGATTTGGAAGGATTTCTTCAGACTTTGACTATGCACAGCATCTGTCTGCTATTCATTAAAGCATCCTAGTCACCTGACTTTTTAAAGCAGCTATTTATCCATCCATCCATTTATTTCAGGAATGAGTAAAATCCTATAAAAAGGATGTTTGTTTGAATGAGCTATAGAAAAGTGCTGCACTCATATAAATTCAAACTCCCCCCTCCAAAAAAAAAATTTGCCAACTCATTTTTGAAAACACGAACAGCAAACTAACCCAAAAGAATTGCATATTTATTTGCTTTGAATTCTGTACAGAACAGAATTGTTTACCTTCATTTTCTTCACTTTGAATGCTGTTGGCTCTTCAGAAAAAATAATAGCATGATAGGTATGTGTCGTTTCTAGATAGTTTACTTAGATATATCTCTAAAGTATTTTCCTCATCTCCTGGCCAACTAGTGGGATTCTTATCCCTGAAAAAAAAAATGGCATATTTCAAGATAGGAGTCTGGTATTTTTAGATAATCCAAAAGTCAAAAAACCATGGTTTGTGTAAAATCTGCAAGATATTTTATTTGTCTATACAGCTGGGATTTGCTTGATAGTTTTAACTGGAGGGTAAAGGTAAAGGTTGCCCTCACACATACGTGCTAGTCATTTCCGGCTCTAGGGGGCGGTGCTCATCTCCGTTTCAAAGAGCCAGTCCTGTCCGAAGACATCTCCGTGGTCATGTGGCCCGCATGACTAAACACTGAAGGCACACAGAATGCTGTTGCCTTCCCCCCAAAGGTGGTCCCTATTTTTCTACTTGCATTTTTACATGCTTTAGAACTGCTAGGTTGGCAGAAGTAACTGGAGAGTATCACTTAGCAAAAACAACTAAATAACCAAAAACCCTAAGTATCTCAGCATTTTAACTGTAATGTTGATTTGTATTTTGCTGGAGTTTCCCAGAGAGGTATAGCACTGAAATTGTGATTAGCGGAGTCTTAATACTCCTTCAGTTTATGTTTGAGTGCTCCATGGATGCTTAAATTTCAGATCCTGAAGCTAATTTTGAAGGGAATTTAGCATCTTTCTAACGAACAGTAAGCAAAAGAAAATGAAAAAAGAAAAAGAAAAGAAAGGTAGTTTAGTGTAATTATTTCACTATTTTTAACTCCAGAAGTATTTCAAAGATCTTCAGACATTCCCTAGCCTATATATTAATCTTAGTTCACTTAAATGGACATTCAGATATCCTTATGTCCTCCGGCAGTTTAGAACAACATTTCATCAAGGGAGATGTAACTTGTTTACTTACGATAGAACCACAAAGCTTTCTTGGTGTTAGATAAATGGCACTCCGTTTCTATTTTCAAAAGAGCTTTTATGAAAGAGACTTTGGGATAGCTGTGTCTGTAGCTTATGATGCACTTTAAAGTGACTTAGCTTCAGTGATAGATATTGATTTCAAAGAAGGGGAACCATCTATATGTTTCAAACAAGGAAAGTGTAACTAAAGCACAACTCAGAGCTATCGATGGAACAAAAAAAAAAAAGAATGACCTTGAGAAAAAGAAAAAAATAATACAAAGACAAAGCTTTAAGAGTGGCCCCTTTCCGTTAGAAAAGCGATAAAAATCAATGTGCATAGTGGATCATCTAAGTTGATCATCTATTCTCCAATTGCAGAATTACTCAGATCTCTGAATTTGAGTGACACATCAATTGAAGTGTTCCAAGTTTACCAAAGGAAAGACAACAGATCCTGTTTGTCAAAATGTTGTGCTGACCATATGAATCATACCTGTTTTAATCAGCATCAATGACTTAACTTAGTGGTTATTTGTAGAAGTTTTTCTTTCACAAATGTGTACCTTGGCACTCAACTGCTTTGAAATGCATCAAATTTGGTACTCCACACATTTTGATGCAAAAATTTTGTCCCAGTACTCATTGTTTCTTTAGTACTCAATGTAGAAGTTAGAACTTGTTGGTTTTGGCTGCCTTGTGACTCACTACATTATTCCTTATGGGAAAAAATTGTCTGACACTCTTAATTTTTGGTACTTATTGCATCTCCTAGAACCAATTAACAATGAGTACCAAGATACCATTGTATTATGATTTATCACATAAGCTTGATATTTAGCTTAAAGAAACTTTTTAAAAAAATGATTGTTTTACTACTAAGGAGAAAACAAAACAGAGCAAAGGTGCAATTTAATTTTGCTTCATATATTATCCTTGTTTATCCAGCATGAAAAATGAATGAAAATGTTTGCTTAAGCTTTTACGTTAAAGGTATGTGTATGCTCACAGCTTGTATGTTTATAAATTTACAGAGTTATAAGAAACATCTGGTGGTTTTAAAAAGAATACTTTAAAATACCATAATTTAAAATGCCATAATTCAAAAGCTCTGAAAACTTCCTAGATTATTTCTCTTTCCTATAGCCTTATACCTTATATTATATACCTAATATTATATTATATTATGCCTTAAATTGGTGTATTTCTGTGGATATGATAAATGTGACCCTTTTGGATTGGCATTTTTATTGTTGTTGTTGTTTAAATTATAAAGTGGTTGTCTTTCAGATGCCCATGAATGAATAAAAATAGTGATTTTGTTGACCTAGAAAAAATCTGTTTTGAATTCAAAGTCTATTCATATATATTTATTGTAAATGAATGTCTATAAATCTAGCAACATAATTTAATCTTGCAAGATTTGGAGACGATGGAGAGACGTGTGAAGGAGAATCACACAGGTCTTCAAGTTCAACCTCCTACTCAGGCAGGAAACCCTGTACAATTTCAGACAAATTGTTGTCCAATCTCTTCTTAAAAACTTCTAGAGTTGCATTCACAACTTCTGGAGGCAAATGGTCTCACTGATTAATTGTTCTAACTATTGGGAAATGTATCCTTAGTTCTAGGTTGCTTCTCTCCTTGATTAGTTTCCATCCATTGCTTCTTGTCCTGCCTTTAGGTGCTTTGGAGAATAGCTTGACTGCCTCTTCTTTGTGGCAATCCCTGAGATATTAAAACACTGCTATCATGTCACCTTGAGTGCTTCTTTTCATTAAGCTAAACATACCCAATTCCAGCAACCATTCTTTATGTTTTAGCCTCCGGTCCCCCAATCGTCTTTGTTGCTCTTCTCTGCACACCTTTTAGAGTCTTAACAACTTTGTTTACTTCATGGCAACCAAAACTGGATGCAGTATTCCAAGTGTGTTCTTACCAAGAACATTATAAAGTGGTATTAACACGTGATCTTGATTCTATCCCTCTATTAATGCAGCCTAGAACTGTGTTGGCTTTTTTGCCAGCTGCAGCACACAGCTGGCACATATTTAAGTGATTGACCACTAGGACTCCAAGATCCATTTGACATTTGCTACTATTGAGTCAGGTACCACCTATACCCTCTTATCCGTGCATAACCTTTTTGGCGTGCGTGATGCAAACAAGAAGGCCTTGCTTTTTGCCGGTGACCTCACGGAAGCGACTGCCCCTCCAAAAGAGGCGGCCTTGTGCGTGCTTGCCGGGGGGGGTCCCCCCGGAAAGCTCCCGGCTTTTCTAAGGAAGCGCCCGGTAGGGTCCACGGACCGGTGCGGTCCGCGACCGGTGGGGACCCCGACCATATATATCTGTGCATTTGCCTAAATGAAGAACCTTGTTTTTTTCCACTATTTTATTAGATAGTACCCAATGTTCAAGTCTATCAAGATCCTTTTGTATCTTAAGCCTATCTTCTGGAGTGTTGGCTATTCCTGCCAGCTTGGTGTCATCTGCAAATTTGATGAATTCCCTATCTATGTACATGTATATGTATATTGTATATGGGTATGTACATGCACATACCCACATACAGTCCATTCTGGAAAGCTGATGCATTTTAATTACCTGACAGATGTCTCCCAGTTTTACTCTGTGTTGACGATGCAGTTATTCTCTCCTTGACTTCATTAGGCATAAAGCAAGCACTAACTTAATAAGGAACAATTAATAATCAATTATTATATTAATTATAATTATAATTATATTAATATTTAAGTTTTTTTCCCAGTAAAAGACAAAAAGCACAGATTCTCATGAATTAGAACATGCCAAATGTTTTAAATACCTGTGCATAATATTTCAGGCCTCTAGGAAATTAACAGCCCAGGTAAATTATGCTTCTTTTGCTGCACAAAAGAACTCACAAGCAACAACTAGGTTTTATAGACAACAGCATTCCAGTAGCAATTAAACTGTTTTTTGGCTAAAACAACTGCCTGATTACTATATGGGATGCAGCTTGGCCCATACATTAACCAAAGGGAGTATGAAACTATTCAATCAAGTTTTCTGAGGACTTTGTTTGGTACCCAGAATGCACCCTTAATGCTGTTTTAAGGGAGAGAGGGGGATGGAAAGGAGAGAGAGGTGATGGAGATAAGAGAAAGAAAGAGGGGAGAGCAAGATGGATGAGAGAAATGATAGAGATGGTGATAGAGATGGATGAGAGAAATGAGAGAAAGAGAGAGAAATGAGAGAGAGAGAGAGAAACTAGAGAGAGAGGGAGGGAGGGAGGGAGAGAGATCAGAACAATGTAAAGGATGATGAAAAGTATCTACTATCTCTTTTCGAATGGACCAGAACATAGCATTGAGGTATACTATTGGAAGCACTTCCTTCATATTTGTTTTGCTCTCTGTTTTTATAAAAATGGTTAAGAAAAACCATTCCCACCCACCTCATTACTTTTTAAAATGTCTGTTTCTAATTTTGAACAGAATTTTAAAATTTATGTTATTGGTTATAATGAACTTAAGTTGTGCCCTGTGTGCTTCTGTTGTACCAAAAATTACATTTAAAAAAACCATACAATTTCTGCTTCTCTTGCTTCGTTAGTTTCTGCTGATTTTATTTATTTAGATTAACAGCCTCATATTCAATAGAATTATTCAGCAAAAAAATCATCTTTTTTTATGGAAGAGGAGACTGGAGGTAGGGATTCAATCTCTAGCAGAGAATGTTATAGAATCCCCTTAAGGTTGTTGTCATACCAAATAGATGGGCACAGTCATTTTACTGTAATGTTAAAGATAAGACTTCTAGAAGTTGCCATGTTATATGCTGGCATCCAGTCTATATTATACAATCATAGCCTCGGGCATTGGCTAGAACTGCTATCGTTATTGAAAACCAGCTAAGCTAAGATTAATGTAAAATAAGCAAAATATAGTATACTGTTTATTCACATTTAAAGAAAAACAAAAACTTGTATCCATGCTATATCCATGCTAAGAGCTGGTGGCGCAGTAGTTATAATGCAGGCTCATTCTGCTGACTGCCGGCTGCCTGCAATTTGGCAGTTCGAATCTCACCAGGCTCAAGGTTGACTTCCATCCTTCCGAGGTGAGTAAAATGAGGACCCAGGTTGTTGGGGGCAATAGGCTGACTCTGTAAACCACTTAGAGAGGGCTGTAAAGCACTGTGAAGTGATATATATGTCCAAGTGTTATTGCTATTGCTATGTCCTTTGAGCAATTGGGAGACATTTTAAGAATAGAACTCTTGGGAGATTCTAGTGAGTAAGAAGTATAAAAGGAATCATGGATCAAATCTGATTAATCTTATAGGCTGCTTATGAATTTTCCCAGTTTCATGTGCACCTTATAGAACCTGACTTTTCAATGTCACCCTTGCACATATCACTGGGCCATTTCAAAATTGGAAGGAACCAGATGTAAGTATTGGCCATACATTTTAAGAGGAAAAGCTAACTAGCTCAATAATGGATAGAGCTTGAACTAATAAAAGGACTTATGCAATAAATGGAATTAGAAAGCTGAAGTGTCCATGTGCTAGTGATATCTCTTTGTGGCAGAGATGGGTGGGTGTCAAAAGAGACAAGGCAGTGATCATAGCATTGCAACTGACCCCCTTTCCCCTTTTCTATTTGTTTGATCTTTCATGCATGTACAAAGGAGCAAGGCTTCAATCACAATGTAACTTCTGTCATACCCATTCTCACTTCCTCCTGCAGACATTACTGCTCTGTCCGGACAGAAAATAGCTATTTAAACAGACCACATGATATATTTCCTGTATCTCTCTCTCTCTCTCTCTCTCTCTCTCTCTCTCTCTCTCTCTCTCTCTCTCTCTCTCTCCTCTCTCTCTCTCTCTCTCTTCCTCTTCTCTCCCTCTATCTATCTATCTATCTATCTATCTATCTATCTTCTATCTATCTATCTTATCTCTCTATCTTTATATCTCTATTATATCTGTATCTCTATCTGTCTATCTATCTATCTATCTATCTATCTATCTATCTATCTATCTATCTATCTATCTATCTTATCTCTCTATCTTATCTCTATCTTTATATCTCTCTACTATATCTGTATCTCTATCTGTCTATCTATCTATCTATCTATCTTATCTCTCTATCTTTATATCTCTCTACTATATCTGTATCTCTATCTGTCTATCTATCTATCTATCTATCTATCTATCTATCTATCTATCTATCTATCTATCTTATCTCTCTATCTTTATATCTCTCTACTATATCTGTATCTCTATCTGTCTGTCTATCTATCTATCTATCTATCTATCTATCTATCTATCTATCTATCTTATCTCTCTATCTTTATATCTCTCTACTATATCTGTATCTCTATCTGTCTGTCTGTCTATCTATCTATCTATCTATCTATCTATCTATCTATCTATCTATCTATCGAACTATATCTAACATCTCTATCATTTCTATCTCTATCATCATTATCATCTTCATCATCATCATCATCATTTTAGTCATTCTATATCCACTCCATCTTATCTTACCTTACTTATCTTACCTTACTTTACCCTACCTTACCTCTCTCTCTCTCTCTCTCTCTCTCTCTCTCTCTCTCTCTCTTTCTCTCCCTCCCTCCCTCCCTCCCTCCATGCATCCACCCATCCATAATTTTTAGGAGATATTCAAACATTGTCTGCTGATACAATTTGCCCACCATCGCTATTATTATTATTATTATTATTATTATTATTATTATTATTATTATTATTATTATTATTATTATTATTATCATTGTTGTTGTTGTTGTTATTGGCATTGTCATCGTCATTTTTTGAGAATATTGACAATCTATTCTTAAATAGTTTTTAAGTTTTTGTTTATACCCTCTAAATAAGTAGCATTTCCAAATTCCTTGGGGTATCTCTTTCCTGCCCTTGCCTAGGTAGACATCATTGCCCAAGTCCATCATAACTTTTACAAGGTTATCTTTAAACATCTTTTCATGCCTTGACATTGTCTATTTCACAGAGTTTTATACTGATATAGTAAATGCAATATGTTTCTATTTCAATTTGAAAGAGAACTATGTGCAAATAATGTTATTGCTAAAAGATATAAACTTTGAAATGAAAAAAGGACAAGTAAAAGAACGTATGATAAAATGGGCTAAAATTGTGGCTATAATATAAAAATCAAAGAATGGAATTATATGTGCATGAAAAGATTGAAATTCACATTATGTTAGCCCCTTAAAGAGAACTTTTATAAAACCATGTATCGTTGGTATTTGTCACTGGAAAAAAATGTTTAAAATGTATTAAACATACATTGAATTTATTTTGTAAATGTGAACAACAAGGGACTTTTTATCGTGCTTGGTGGACATGTAAAAATCTCAAAAGGTTTTTGATTCAAAATACATTAATTTAGAAGAGTTTAAAGATGAATATCCAACTGAAGCCAGATATGTTTCTTTTGGGGCTGATTGACAAAGCTAGAAAAAAAAATCATGGAACTTTAAAAAAAAAATCTATGATAACAGCAGCAAAACAAAGGTGAAAGAATCAGATATTACACAGAATGGAAGAAGGGCTAGGGAAGTTAATGAAGCTGATTGAGATGGAAAAAAAATAAACTGCTTTGATTAGCAAAACTCACTGATTAATGTTAATGCTTATTGGAAACCCCTTTTGGACTTTCTGTGAGAAACAGAAAAAAATGGAATTATGTGTTTGATGATTGGGAAAACCAGTTTTTTTTTTTTTTTAAAAAAAGAATGAAAATTATATTGTAACCTTAGACTAAGAGATAAATATAAATTGATACTTATGACTGTTGTAAAACAAAATTGGAAGCTATTTCTCTCTTCTTCTTTTTTTGTACACTTGGCTTTATTTTATCTTTGTTTATTTATTTTTTCATCTTTCACATATTAACTTTTAATTCCTGTCTGTTTTTATCTTTCTAGGTTTGTTTTTTTTTTTTAAAAAAAAACCTAATATATTTATTTTTAAAGGTGAATGTTGCAGATGAAGAATTGCATGATTTTTGGGGGATTTACTTTTGCTACTTTTTAAAAGGTGTATTAGAGTAATAATAAATAATTTAGTAAGCCCTGGCATAAATATGCACCCTCTTTTGTATCTCCGCCTTTTGGGAATTTAAACTATGCATTACCCTGTGCATTTAAATCCTTTATGTGAATGAACAAAATATTTTCTTTTAAGAACAGAAGAGAAGAGAAGAGAAGAGACTTGAACAGAACAGAACAGAATGGAATAGAATAGAATAGAATAGAATATTGGCCAAGTGTAATTGGATACACAAGGAATTTGTCTTTGATGCGTATGTTCTCAATGTACATAAAGAAAAAATAAAATACATTCATCAAGAATCATAAGATACAATACTTAGCGGTAGTCATAGATTACTAATAAGCGATCAAATCATACTAGGAAACAAATAAAACAATATAAATTGTAAAGATATATGCAACATGGTTATAGTCATAAATGGGAAGAGATAGGTACTAGTAAGGATGAGAAGATTAATAGTAATATAATCTTGGTAAATAGTTGGACAGTGTTGTGGGAATTAGTCGTTTAGCAGAGTGATGGCATTCAGAAAACTGTCCTTGTGTCTAGTTGTTCTGGTGTGCAGTGCCCTATAGCATCGTTTTAAGGGTAGAAGGTTGGGGGTAGAAGTAAAATGATCTATGATTTCAGAAGCACAGGCATAGATCCTTTGCAAAGATTGTGTTATATCCTAATGACCATGTACCATGTCAGATGTTTATGGGATTTTGATTGTATATTTTTCAAGATTTGGATTAATCTGTATTTTTCAAGACATTGGTCCTGTATATCAAAATCCCACTGTTTCTGGATGCCTGAAGACTGATTTCCATGTGATTTAACTCTATTTTTACAAAGTTTTTCCCTCTTTCTCCTGAGACCTGCATGCACTTCTACTGCTGTAGGGCTGGGAACATTGAGATATTGGACAATAAAAGTTGTGACACTTTTACTCTCAAAAAGCTATTTTAGGTCATGTTAGAAGCTTTACAGTTCCCTCTGGATCTATAGATTGACTTCAAGTAAAAGCAAGAGGCTTTATCAAAGAAAAATCCCCAAACAGAGATTAATTTTTTAAAAGAAATAATCAGTGTATGAAACTTTCTACATTTTATTTCACCTCTTCATAAGGAGCACACATGACAAGTAGATGGAGAGGTCTCATCGCAGATAGCTACAGAGTTTGATAAAGGGAGAAAAATTCTATAAATGTTATTTCAGCCACAAAGTATCATCTGAATATGATCAGTAATCAAGCAGAAGGGATCCACTCTAAGGGTGGTTCTAACCATTGGTTTGGGAGTCATTCCAGGATGGTTGAATACCATGCTGATATTTTTTTGGATTCCAGAAAAAATAAAATAACTTCTAATATTAAATCTTGAACTGGAAAGCAGGCAGTTTGCCCTATTTTCATCCTCCTCCAGTTAATTACATAAATTTTCTATAATATATTACTCTGATTATTGTGTGTATTATAAATTACTGCATCACAAACAAATATGGACCCTAATCTTTACATATATAGACATCATGGTGCAATTTTTATCTGCTATCTGAAAAATGAATCTGTTCTCCTGCATATTAGTATAACACCATAAAGGATAGAATCTCCCTTTTTACAACCCTGTAGTACCTATTTGTGGTAGAGTCCGGGTGACTGGTTAGAACTAAGCATTTACTGGCCATGCCCTTCCTGGCACCTACACAGAGTTCACAACATTTTTTTTTTCTTGAGCCCTAGGAGAAGAACTTCTGCCACTATCTAGGATTTGAACTCTCAAATTTCCAAGTGGGAGGCAAGTATCTTTACTATTAGGCCACCACGTTTCTCATACTATCTCTCCACCATCTAAATAAAGTATAGGAAGTATAGGGTCAGGAAACCCAGATTCAAGTTTAAACTAAACAAAATTCAAAACATCATTGGCTGACTTTGAGCTATTCATGCTTTTTCAGCCCAACTTACTTCACAGGATTTATATTGGGATTCTATCAAGGGAGATACTTGAGTTTCCTCTGAGATCCTAGAAAAAAGGTAAGCTGTAAATCTAATAGATAAAACATCTAAAGACAGGCACGTTGGGAAATTATTTTCCATTAATTCCATTGAAAAGCATTGAGTGAAACAAAACAGCACTGAAAGGTTACCTTCATTTGCCTTCCAGTTTCTCTTTATGTTCGAAGTTCTTTTGTTTGTTCTTGTTTTTTTTTTGTTTTTTTTTTTTAAAAACAATCCTCTCTCTCCCTCCCTCTCCTTAATCTTTAAATTGATATTTATTCAGAACTGGCTCAAGAGGATTTCCTAGAATTTTCTGAGAGCAGTTATTTATCTTCATAAAACACTGCCATTGTCTCAGTATGCATGTTCTAGGCTTTGTGAAACAGGAAAATTATTATTAAAATTGAGCACTGCACTTAAATGGTTTATAAACATCAACTTTCATGGAAATATAGTAGTTAAATATAATGTCATGTAAGGGAAGGCATGCCTGGAGAGGAGACATTAGGAATGAATATCAGTTGGTTGTTTAGATATCAATTACTCTTTTCAGAAACAATGTAAATAAGCACTTAAATCAGACTTCAAGGAAGTTTTGCTTTGCTTTGCTTTGCTTGGGATGAATGAGGCTTTGAACCTACAGATTTTTCAGATTGGTATATAGCCAGTCCACGGTTTAACATTTTTAAGGGTTTATAATATTTTTCTGTTTTCTTGATTTTCTTTTGAAAAAAAAAGAAAAGAGAACATATGCCAATTTTCTCAGTGTACCCTTCTTTCTCCCACCACACTTCTATTTTTCTATTTATCTTCCTTCTCTGTGCAAGCTACATGTCAAACCAAGTGGCAAAGTTAATTAGGTTGTGTAGTTAATTCTTCCAACTGCGGGAGGGTTTCAATGGAATTGTCACTATATTTTTTACTAGACAATTTGGGGACAGTGAGGAAATTTCAGCATCTGTTTCCAGTGCGTGTCCAGATCACAATGTTCTAAAATAAATGAAACCTAATGATTTGCTAGGACATGGTGAGCCATGGGCTTCACATCAGGCAGTTAATCTGGGATGACAACATGGGAATGCACTCAACAGAACTTTGATGACCATATGGTTTTAAGAAATCACCCCTAGAAGAGTTCAATTATGAGATCTGGTGCTTAGATAAAGTTTCAAAAGGTGACACATTGTGGAAGCTGAAACTTTTTAGATAGCAAGATGAAATTGGTATGGCTGGAGAGAATAAACATACTAATTGTAGCCATCTTGCATCTCATAATCAAGAGACTGAACTCAAATACCACATTGCCATTTAGTAATTAAAGCTGCAGTTCTAAATACATTTATAAGAGTGAACACAATTATTTTTTGACTAGACATTGGTGAACCTGTCAACTTCAATGTTATTCCTTTAAAAAAAAGTTAGGTTTGTCTTATCCTATTTCCATGTCAAGATATATTTTTTTTTAAAAAAAACAAAACCTGATTAAATATATATAAAAATCTGACTCATGTTTGCATTTCTCTCAGACAATATTCAAAAGAGATGTAATTTTTCTTACTTAGGGTTTACTTACTTAAAAACTTTTTTCTTGTCCTTTCTTACAGCAACACCTATTTACTATATAAATGTAAACAAGTGGGAAGTAGAGGAGTATAAAATCAGTCATATTTAAAACAGGAGCAAATGCAATTCTTTGTTGATTATGATTTGCTGGCTCCCCTGTCTATCACCACTCATGATTATCAAGAATCTCCTCTCCTTTCCTCACATTTTCCAGATTTGAAAAACAAAGGGCATTTTCATTTTTTCCCCACCTCGTTGATCCCCTAAATTTGAAGTGAGAATTTGGTCTTGATTTATTTTAATTTGCTATATTACCCAAGAAAAAAAATAAAAATGACCCAAAGAGAGGAGAGATTCCTGCTCAGCCGAGTGACTGTCTCACCTGAAGCAACTGAAGCAGGTCCCTTCTCTTTATCTCCAATTAGTCTTCCATCAAATCAAGCTAGTAAAAAGTAGCTTTTAATCAAATGAATAGAAATAATGGAAATAGGAATAGGAGTGGAGCAGAGTAGAATAGAAGAGTTGGAAGCACCTTGGAGGTCTTCTAGTCCAATCCCCTGGTCAGGCAGGAAACCCTATAACATTTCAGACAATATCCCGCATCATACTGAAGTTTCCCCACCTTTTAGGATATGAACCCCATTAATAATACATCATTACAATATTATCAACTATTCTAAGACACTAAAAATAAATGAGGATGAAGAAACTGTTACATTCTACGTATCACTAAATTACCATTCCTAGCATCTATGGCGAGATTAGGAATTCTGGAAATTATAGTTTGCCAACATCGGGTTGAGTGAGGGAATCATAATTTTCTTATCTCCCTTGTAGAATATGGATGGTTACCACTCTGATTCTTCTGATTCATTGACTTGTGTAATTTGAACAATTTCTCAGGCTGTCAGGATTTTCCACTAGCTTAACCTGTTCTCTTAGCAAAGGCAGCCAGACCAGAGCTTGTGTATGTACATCAAAACTCTAGAGCTCAACCCTAAAAAATAATAGCAGTTTTACCATCCCATCGAGAAAAAGGGCATAACATAAATTTTGACCTCTGTTAAAGTCCCTTACATTATTCAGTCAGTCCCCTGGTACAACTCTGTGAAAGAAACTGTCTTCCAAACATCAGCAAGTAGGGCTTTTTGTGCATGTCATATCCTGACATTTACTTCCCCTGGTAATCTTTATGTTTCCCAGAGGTTCTCACTTTAATGTAAACAGTCTTTTTTGAGGGCCAGAAGTGTCAATAGGCAGTTCTGCTTACACATTTCTCTGCAGAGAGATGTTCTAAAGCATGTGTGGGTCTGTCTTGATTTCATGTTGCTGCAGATAATCAAGTAGAAAACTATATAGGAACGGTGGAGAGAACAGTTCTAACTGGATTTCTTTGGCTCTGTGGAGAATCGGTATGAAATTATTTCTGTTCTGTTCTGTTCTATTTTCTGCCATGTTTCTTCTTATCCTTCTATAATCTCATCTATTTTACTACAAAGTCCTAAAGTGGTGTCTTTGGTCAATATCTGTATTGAAAATTAAACTTATTCAGTTCACAATGGCATGTGGTATTTCGCCAATGTGAGACACTATTACAATTTTCTTTAGCACAATTCCTCACTTTACAAAGTCACATCTATGTATAGGACAAGGATAATTAACTCACAGCCTTTTAAGCCACGCTGATACAACTTTGGAGATTGAGTGCACAAGGAGAACTATTTTAATATTTGCCGGTGAAGCAAAAATATTTTCTGTATGAAATGCTTTGAAACAACAAAAATATCAGCAATTTCCCCTAATAGTTACCGGTGAAATGCATATATACGCACATATAAATACACACAGATGTTAGTAAACCTCATTAGAAAAAGCCACTGATTGAAAAGTTACTTAAATTATTCTTAGCAGGTCAAACTATTTTTAATCAATGGAAATTTCTATATTAAAAATACTCCCTACTCTTAAGGTTATTGAGAGTTTGAAAAAAAGTTTTTCTTTACAAATTAAGATACAGATATAGATTTTATTCTTATAATAGTACAACAATCTTCCATGCATTAAACCACTGTAATAACTCAACAAACAAAAAGGCTAATATATGACTACAGATAATAATACTAATACTACTACTACTACTAATAATAATATTTTTTGCTTCTTTTAAAGGAAAATTATTTTGCTTCTCTTTAGTCAGAGTGAATAGTTTCTGAGGCTGAACAATTTATTTGGTCATTTCAGGCACAAACTTCTATAAAGATAAATTCCACTTCCAGAAAGTAATTTCCTTGTGAATAAAAATCCAATAATAATAAATTATACGGTTTATAATTCACTGTCTTTACATGATAGCCAATCAGCTGCCTTAGTCATTTGTCTTGCTCTGTCTCAGGATAAGCCAGGTCCTGTGTTATCTACTGCATTTGGCTTAGTATCTATTGACTTCCTCTTTCTTGCCCTCCAAGGACATCATAATTATTTTTCTTCACTATCGGTGTAAGTTAATTTCTGTTTCAGAGTTGAACATGTCACTGAACAATCAGCAAGATCCATTAGGTACATATAGTTTTCCATTTCTTATACTACCTTGATGGCATTTTATTAATGGGTATTAATCAGTATGCTTCTACTGAATAATGCTATAATTAATAAAAAAAAGTAAAGAAGGATATGTTTCTAACTTTATATGTGTTGGGGTGTGCGGTTTTTATTGTATATGTAGCAGACAGATCACTCCGTGTTTTTTTTTAAATAATAATTCAACATTAGTGCTTTATATGTGAGCAAATTACTACTATTGACCTCACCCCTTTCCTAAGAGGCCTGTAGGGGGCGTGCATAAGCGCACCAACGTGCCTACCGTCCCTGTCCTATTGTTTCTCTTATTCTTTTATTTTTCTTATATGTACCCATTTCATGTATTCACAACTATATATACATTTATACTTATTATCTTGTAAACAATTGGCAAATCAAATAAATCAAATAAATAAATAAATTCAAATCAACTTTAACAGTACCTACAGTATTTCTACTCCATACTTCCATAATTCAGACTTAAAATTGTCAAATACTCTAGCATATCCCAGCACATGTATCTATAAATACCTGAATCCACAAGCTGATAAGTTGGGGAATGGATAATTTTAGAAAGAAATAGTCTTTTTTGAGTTCACCTTCACTTATGGACCCCTCCAGATAGTTTCCTTGTTTTCTTCTGATCTTTCTTTCTTTTCTCTCTCTCTCTCTCTTTTTTCTCCCTCTCCCTCTCCCTCTCCCTCTCTCTCTCTCTCTCTCTCTCTCTCTCTCTCTCTCTCTCTCTCTCTCTCTCTTTCTTTCTTTCTTTCTTAATATGAAAGTACTGTTAGGCAACTCCTGGAGAAAATACAGATTATATTTTCCTTCACCTCCTTCTCTGTTTCAACTCTCCTTCAGTCATAGGAACTTGGTTTTCAAAAATCATTACCATGACTTGATTTGTCCCTTAGACATTGAAAACATGGTCAAATTTGGTAATATTGTTGCTGTTATTTTAATATTCAAAGCTGAATATGCATTGAATCTGAATATATCCGGTCATGGTTTTTTTTTAAAAAAAAATTAGATATTATCAGCCCACAATATTTATATCTATCTGCTGAAATACTTTATAATTCACATAGTAATGATGAAATGTTTTGATTATTAAACCTTAACTTGCTAAACACTTAAATAAAAATATATTATTCACCTAAAATTATATCTTGTATATTCAGTTACAGTTACTAGGAATCCTTCCTAAGGGTAGAAATAATAAACATTTTGTTTTATCATAAAGCCATTGAAGATTAAGGATGAAATATTTTGTGGTGGAAAAGGGCCTCAATTTCTGATATTTCCAAAAAGTAAGAAAAAAATTATTAATGGTATGAAATCATAAAAACCAATCTGATTTATATATGGCCACTTAGGTCATCAACATTTAGAATGCCCCATACACTTTTCCTCTATGTATCACAAGCTGGAAGAATACATTGAAATTCAATCCAACCATCCTCTATACCGATAATATTAAATCCAAACTTTTACAATAAGTTTGATAATGTCATTTATCCAAACTGGACTACCTTAATTCCCAAGCAGCAGGCTATATTGTATATAAAACTCCAGTCCTAATTTGAACATATTAAGGCTCTAATAAAAAAATAACAAGACATAAATCAGATTATGTTCTGTTAGTTCAATTCAACAGGCAGAGAGGACTGACAAGTCACCTAAGCAAATGTTTGATCAACCCCTGGTTTTCAGTTATAAACATATGATGCTGAACTAACTAAAATGAAATGGAATTTTGTGTTGATAAGGTAGTTAAACAATATAAAATATCCATAGTTTATATCAATCTAAAGTTAGTTCTAACTATTCACAAATAGGTGGCATATTTATTTATGCTAGAGAAGCATGGAGATGAAACCTTCCAGTTTTTTGTGTGGTTGTTGTTGTTGTTATTGTTGTTAGTTGTGAAGTCATGTCCAACCCATTGCGACCCCATGGACAACATTCCTCCAGGCCTTCCTGTCCTCTACCATATTCTGGAGTCCATTTAAGCTCATGCCTACTGCTTCAGTGACTCCATCCAGCCACCTCATTCTCTGTTGTTTCCTTCATCTTTGTCCTCAATCGTTCTCACCATTAGACTCTTCTCCAGTGAGTCCTTCCTTCTCATTAGGTGACCAAAGTATTTGAGTTTCATCTTCAGGATCTAGCCTTCTAAAGAGCAGTCAGGGTTGATCTCCTCTAGGACCGACCAGTTTGATCGCATTGCAGTCCAAGGGACTCGTAGGAGTCTTCTCCAGCACCACAGTTCAAAGGCCTCAATTCTGACAGAGGAGTTAAATTACATCCATGTCCTCCAGCAGAATCAAAATTAAGTCATTACTAGCTCATGAAATATAAAACATGTTCAAGAGATGCCTTCTTTTTTTCTCATCATCCAGACAAACATAGTCATAGTTCATAGATAAAAACATTCCTTGGACAGAAATAGAGGATTTGGAAGAGAAAGGTAGGGTGATGGTGGGAAGAATTATATTCATCTCTAATGATCTAAGTGCTAGAGTCCACTGTAACTACATAGCCAAAAAGGCATTAAGAGTTGTTAACCTAATCTTACGTAGCTTTTTCTCTGGTAATATTACACTAATAACTAGAGCATACAAAACATTTGCTAGACCAATACTCAAATACAGCTCATCAGTCTGGAACCCACATTGTGCATCTGATATTAACACAGTTGAGAAAGTCCAGAAAAAATTCACAAGAGTTCTCCACTCCTCTACTCATTGCAGAATACCTTATGCCACCAGACTTGAAATTCTAGACCTAGAAAACCTAGAACGCCTTTGGTCTGATCTAAGTATAGTATATAAAATCATACATTGCAATATGCTACCTGTCAATAAATACTTCAGCTTCAACCATAACAATACAAGAGCAAACAATAGATACAAACTCAAGGTTAATCACACCAAACTTGATTGAAGGAAATATGACTTCAGCAACAGAGTGGCCAATGTCTGGAATACTCTACCTGACTCTGTGGTTTCTTCCCCAAACCCCAAAAACTTTAACCTTAGACTTTCTAATATTGACCTCACCCCTTTCCTAAGAGGTCTGTAGGGGGCGTGCATAAGCGCACCAACGTGCCTACCGTCCCTGTCCTATTGTTTCTTTTATTTTTTCTTATATGTATCCATGTATTCATAACTATGTTTTTACTTATACCTAGTATCTTGTAAGCAATTGACAAACCAGACAATATAAATTTAAAAAATACATATTGGTGTGGGTGTGTGTATGGCTGCTTGCATATGCATTCCAGATTAGTCTAAACTTAATGGGTTATGCAAGGATGAGATACGAAATTGGGTAAGGAGTATCAATAATATTTTAAAAAAAAAACCTGACAATTTAAAGTAACAAGTTAGAAAACCAGCCTATGAGAATGACAAGAAGGAACCACTGAGTTTTGAAGAGTAAATGCTCTTCCACACCTTCCTACAATTGAACAGGAGGCTTTATGAGCACTTCCACAGAGGTTTGCAAAAATGTCAAACAGCTGTGGGCTTGCGAGAGCCCATGATGTTGACTCTGTTTGTTAGCGGAGTCTTGCTGTTGTGATTCCTTCCAAACTGAATCTGCTTTGTCTGTGTTTCCTTGTAAGGCTCCACCTGTGCAGCTCATGTAGTTTGGCTTTCCCCTGGCCAAAATTCTTGCGGTATCTTCAGCTCTAGCTGGATGATATTATTCCACTTCTCATGCTTTTATTTTTCCCCCATAGGACCCTATAAGTGCATTTGATTCAAACTAATGCTAAAAAAAATAGGTGTAGAAGTGGGCAAACTCTGTATTTCCTTCCCATTTTGGATAGAGTATGGACAATGGCATCATTGTTCTTCTAGAACCAGTGGTCCAACTCCTTGCTAAGCAGGAAACCCTATAACATTTCAGAGAAATGGTTGTCAAATCTCATCCATTGCTTCTTTTCCTGAATTCAGGTGTTTTGAAGAATAGGTTGACCAGTGGTGGGATGCAAAAATGTTTATTACTGGTTCTGTGGGCATGGCTTTGTGGATGTGGTGTGGCTTGGTGGGCATGGCTTGATGGGCATGGCAGGAAAAGGAGACTATAAAATCTCCATTTTCACCCCACTCCAGGGGGAAGGCTACTGCAAAATCTCATTCCCTCCTCACTCCAATAACCTGCTTTCCAGCTCCATTCTCCTTTGGCAGGGCAACAAAAGAAGACCCAGCCAATCAGCTGGGACTCGGGAGGCAGAGAATAGATGAGGCAGGGCCAGTCAGAGGTGGTATTTGCTGGTTCTCTAAAACTACTCAAAATTTCCACTATTAGTTCTCCAGAACTGGTCAGAACCTGCTGAATGCCACCTCTGAGGTTAACCCCCTCATCTTTGTGTCCACCCCTTAAATATTGAAACACTGCTAAAATGTACTTGAAATAGAGAAGTTTGTTATTCCTCCTTGGTCTCTTTCTCTCTTTACTTTTTAACTTTTCCTCCCTCCTTAGCTTGCTATCTCTCTACTTTGCCCTTCTCACCCTCTTTCTCTTTCCCTTTTCTGCCTGGTTTCCTCTTCTCCCTTTATTGCTTCCCTTCTTCTTATCACTATATCCTCTCATCAACCTTTGTTGATAATATACAAATTCTATTAAATAACATAAATTACAATAATGAAGCATCAGCTGCACCAAAGAGACAAAATGTTTGTTCTATCATAATTTATTCTTTTTACTCAAGGCCATTATTTATTCTAACATTGCATTACAATATTAAGGAAAGAATAAACTGAAAATAACTCCTCCAAGGTTGTTAGCAAGATATAGTAATTGTATTTTACAGGGTGTTCTTGTTTTCAAGGAATGAGCATTGCTGTAAGGAATAAGGAAGAATAACTCAGATTTGGGTTAAGATAAGGGATCCACCAGAAATAGAAAGAGGGGGAGACAAAATATAGTACAGCATCAGAAAAGAGCTTAACTGAGCTTTTGTCCAATTCAATTTTCAATGCAAAAACTGGGGTGGGGGGTGGGACAATCCCTCCCCCCAAAAGTCAGTCCTTCGTATTCTTTCAAATACTGTTTTCTCTATTCTCTTTCTCTTTGGTGTCATTTAAAAAAAATTAAAAAAATAAAATAAATAAAAGCTTGCTTGTTAGACACAGTGGAAAAAATCACCGAGTTCTCTAAAAAACAACAACTGCTGGGTAGAAGAAAGAAAGAAGGAACGTATTAAATGTATTATTGTCAGTTATCTGGAGTCCTATCAGGTAGAGAATGTATATTATATGTTATAATGCAGACATACAGACATTCATTTTATCAAAGAAGAAGAACCTATTTATCTCCCACATTTGCATGCTTTCAACCTGTTATGTGAGCAGGAGCTGGAGCAAGTAATGAGATATTACCCCATTGAACAGAGCTTGGGTCTTGAACCAAGTGGTGGGATTCAAATAATTTAACAACCGGTTTCCTGCCCTAAGGATTTCTTCCAACAACCAGTTCAACAAACTGCTCAGAAAGTTAACAACCGGTTCTCCTGAAGTGGTGCAAACTGACTGTATCCCACCACTGATCTTGAGCCACTGAGCAATCATTCCCCTTAGCTATCTGTAAAGACCTAAGCTTTTTCTTTTTGTTGTTGATACTACATTTATATTTATTCTGTGGTTCATGAGAGGCAGACATCCAACAGTTAGTTTTAAACTTTTGTTTACTGGATTTCAATCCTGGGTGACTTACAAAAATGAAAAATGCACAATTTAAGTAAACACAACCACCCTGGACAAACCAAACAAGTAACATTAAACAAATTCAGTGGGTACTCTACAAAAACCCTAACACAGGTCTTTGAATGGAGTCAATGTGATTGTGCAAACGGTGACACAGAAGATAGGTTCATTATTTTTTTTAAAAATGAAATCTAAGTAGTCTATAAGAGGGCAATAGTTACGAACTCCAGTGAAACAGGAAGAGAAAAATCAACTGAAAAATCCTCATTTCCTTATTTTAAGTCCCTTATTCAGCACTGTCAAAGGGAGAATGATATTGATTTGTTACCATTGTCTCCTGACACTAGCTACTCAAAAAAGGTAATGATTCTTCAAAGACTCATCATATATTTCTTCAGAGGTTTAAGTGTCAAGTTTTAAATAGCTACCACAGAACAGTTATTTTAGAAAAGCTGTCATTTCTGACCAGCCTTTCAATCACAGAATAATTTTCAGCTTGCCATCATTTGATCTGCCCTTTAAAAAGTCAACTACACTCAAGCTTAAAATGTTATAAATTAATCAATGAATGGTCAGTTCTCTCACTGTCCTATCATTGGTGCATGTGTATAATCTTCTCTTTATTTATAGCTAATGTGTTTTACCAAGTCAAGCCTTAATCTTGTAAAATTCCTATCTAGAATTACATCCTGTTTGACCACTCTTTTCTCCTAAAGTGGATGTAATGTTTTAGTCAATATACTTGGATAAAAGAAATAGTTTTATCCAATGTTATTAAACAAACAATTAAAGTAGACCACATATCTGAAATTTGTGTAATTCACAAATTCACATTAAAGTTCTAATAAGAAAATAATGAACATATTTTTGTAATACTTCTTTTCAGGTATTAGCTAGTATAGTATTTTTATAATATAAAAAGTGTCCTAAATAACTATATTGTCATTTAAACATCAAGAAAAAAATCGGTTTTCAACATCTACCATGTTAGAGAACAAACAACTAAACAATACAAGTGAAACATTTTTTTTTCTATTTTAATACTGGCAAACTGCAACTAATTTATCAAGCATAGGATACAATCTTTTTCCATTTTAAAACCTTAAAGTGTAACTTACAAACATTTCAAGTTTGCATTCTTCTTGGTGTCTTATTTTGTAAGTCATAGACTTGCTTCTATAACAGTTGCATGAGTCTATGGAGATTCTCAGTCACCAGGTCAAGGTTCTCCCAAAGGTGCTTTTTTAAGAGGCAATGGACTTTCTTGTTTTTCTTCAAATATGTTTATTTTCATCCAAGAAGCTTCTTCAGCTCTGACTGGATAGTGACAATGGAAGGATTTATATTCTTTTGTAGACACCTGGTTGTTTGCATTTTTAAGAGAGTCATTGAGGCCACTTGGAGACTTATCCAACATCTTGAAGCCAAGAAGGCTCCACACCTATTTGCACCACTCTGGTGACCCTGAGGACACAGATAAACCTCCAAGTGCTTCAAAGACCTTCTAAAAGGATGCAAATGACCCGCTCTATATTTATAAAGGTAAATGTTTCCCTGTCAATTGTATCATGTTCTTGACCAAGGAAGCTAGCATTGTCTGAAGACAATTTTCTTGATCATGTGGTCAGCTATATGCTGAATCATTCAGCTATATGCTGAATATGCCCATAATGCTATGACATTTCCACTGAAGTAGTACCTATTAATCAACTTGCATTTACATGTTTTTGAATTTCTAGGTGGACAGGAGCTGGGGCAAGTAATGCATGAAACTCAGGTCTCAAACCTGGGCCATCAGCCCTCCAGCTGACAAACTCAGTGTCTTTAATCACTGAGCCATCATTCCCCCTTAACTATATTTATAAAGAACATTATATCATATATTATCAATGTTGTGAATGAAAGAAATTAATAAAGATTCATTTGCATAGCAGGATCGTAATCCTGCTCATTCTATTGGCCTATAAATGGCAAGTTGTGATTGGTCCAGTCCGAGCAATCTGACTGGCTGTTGGCGGGCCGCGCCAACATTCAAACGCTGTAACTCCATCCATTGGGTATCCGGATAGCAGCTTACGCTATAAAAGAGTGACTGCTAGCTGGGGGTCTTTTGTCTCTGTTATGCTTGTAAATGAAGAGCTGAAGTTCACGGTTTACAGTCTGGTCTCCGTCATTGAACCCATGCCTCAAACTTAACACTGGCGACGAGGGTGGGATTCGGAGACAATAGAGCTGAATAAACCCTACAGAGCACCAACCGAAGCACATGGCTGAGAGCGCATCTACATTGGCAGGATGTCAGGTGGTGCTATACCACCCGCTCCTTTTGATCCGGAAAAGGAAGACTGGGAGTCGTATATGGATCGGTTCCAAATGTTCCTTGAAACCAACAATTTGAAGGACGCAACAGCCGGAAAGAAGCGGGCGGTGTTCTTGACCCATTGTGGACCAGCCGTTTTTAGAATGGCAAAGGCGCTCGCGAAACCGGCTGAAGTGACAGCAATGGATTGGGACAACCTTGAGCCTATCCTACGGGCTCACTATGCCCCCGCCATCCCAACAATGGTTCGGAGACACGAATTTTATCAACGGGATCAGCGCAAGGGTGAAAGTATTGCAGACTTCATCGCTGACCTAAGGAACCTGGGAGGCCTATGTGGGTTTTCAGACCTAGAAGAAGCTATGCGAGACCGCATAGTTCTGGGGTTAGACGACCACGCAGTCCAAAGCAAGATCATGGCAAAGGGGGACATCGATCTTGCAGATGCCATTGCTGACGCTACTTCAGCAGAGGCAACCAAGAAGTCAGCCGCCAATGCGCCGCACAAACGCACCGCTCCGTCAATTCGCCCATGAAGCCTTGCCTCAACCAGAAAGACACTCAGCGACAGCACACCATGAGGACCTCGAGTCCCAATCCGAGAGTGATGAAGAAGAGGTCAACAGACTTCAGGCCAAATGAGATCAACAAACGCTAAAACTTCAGCACCCATGTGCGGGTTGCGGGGGAACCCACCCGCGATCCAGTTGCAAATTCCTCGACGTAATCTGCCGTTCCTGTGGGAAAAGAGGCCACATTGCTCGGGTCTGCAGAAGTAAGAGGGAATTCAACACAAATAGAAGGGAGAACAACCTCCGCCAGACCACAGGAAACCTCCCTGCAAATCGGGATCGTTTGAATAACCAATGGAACAACCATGCCTACAACAGTAAAACATCTACTCTTCCAGCACGATGAGAAGAGACTCACCAGACTATTATTATCGGCCACGCTTCTTCATTAGATAAACAAAAGATCCGAGTGGAAGTGGCCATCGAGAACAAACCTTGCCTGATGGAAGTCGACTCTGGATCATTCCTCTCGATGGTTTCCTGGAAGACCCTTAAACAGCTGATCCCTACCGTCCGTCGGCAAGACCTCAGGACACAGAAAATCATCCTCAGAGATTACCAGGGGAACTCTATCCCAGTCGCCGGAGTGAGTCAAGTCCGTGTTTCCTTTAAAGATCGTGCCGTGTCTCTCCATTAACTGTCGTCGATGGGGACCGACCCAGCTTACTAGGCCTACAATGGTTCGCCCCACTCGGGATCGAGGTGGCCGGCATTCACCAGGCCGGAAGCGACGATTGGGAAGAGAACATCGTCCAGGAGTTCCACGACGTGTTTTCGGAAAACTTAGGCAAGTACAAGGGGACCCCTATAGCATTCAGCCTCAATCCCGAGGTAGCCCCTATCCGCCTTAAGCCTCATCGGGTTCCGTTTGCCCTTAAACCCAAGATTGACGAACAACTTGATAAGTTAATAGCCCAAGAGGTATTGGAGCCTATTGACCAAGCCCGTTGGGAAACCCCAATCGTAACCCCCATCAAACCGGATGGGTCGATCAGAATTTGTGGAGACTACCGCGCCACTCTGAACCACGCACTTCAACAGAGCGCTTATCCGGTGCCGGTAGTTCAACATCTTCTCCACTACCTGGGCGGCGGGAAGATTTTCGCAAAGTTAGACTTAGCGCAAGCGTATCAACAACTACCCGTTGATGCAGAGACCGCAGAGGCACAGACTATCGTTACCCACCGCGGTGCCTTTAAATGCAACAGGCTCCAGTTCGGGGTGAGTGTAGCTCCCAGGATATTTCAGATTCTAATGGAGAGACTTTTGCAAGGCATCAAAGGGGTTGTATCGTATTTTGATGATGTTTTAATTGCCGCTCCTAATAAAGAGGAGCTCGAACGGCGTCTCAAACTAGTTCTACAGAGATTCAAAGACGCCGGCCTCAAGGTGAAAAAAAATAAGTGTCAACTGTGTACTGAGTGGGTGGAGTTTCTTGGGTATCTCCTCGATAAACAAGGAATTCACCCGACCGAAAACAAACTCAGGGCAATCAAGAACGCCCCAAGACCTAGAAATAAGACTGATCTCCAGACTTTCCTTGGACTTATTAACTTTTACAACATCTTCTTGTCCCAGAAGGTGACCGTAGCTGAGCCCCTACATAGACTTCTCGACAAGAAAGCCACCTGGGTCTGGGGACATCGAGAAGAACGCTCTTTTCAAAAAGTGAAAGATTTATTAACATCCAATACTGTTCTGATGCAGTACAATGAGACCTTGCCACTCAACATTACGTGTGACGCATCACCATTTGGGGTTGGAGCCATCTTGAGTCACGTGTTACCAAATGGGCATGAAGCTCCCATTGCGTACTTTTCGCGGACATTAGCGAAGGCTGAACGAAACTATAGCCAACTGGACAAAGAGGCTCTTGCTATTGTATCGGCCGTAAAGCGATTCCATGAATATGTTTACGGGCGGCCTTTTACTCTAGTTACAGACCACAAGCCCTTACTTGGCATTTTAGCAGGTGGTAAACCAACCCCATACATAGTATCGCCTAGAATGACTCGTTGGTCAGAATTCCTAGCAGCCTACAGCTACGTACTACAGCATCACCCGGGGAAAGCCATTCCCCATGCTGACGCTTTGAGCCGTTCCCCACTTCCGGAAACCGTCAGCGACCCAGTTCCAACCCTCACCACATTGCAAATTGAAACCCTCAACTCGCCGCCACTAACGGCGAGAGATATCGCTGCCGGCACAAAACGAGACTCCATCCTCGCAAAAGTTCTTAGTTGGGTCGAATGCGGGTGGCCAGTCGAAGAAACACCCGCCATTTTCACGCCGTTCAAGCACCGGCAAACGGAACTATTCTCCCAAAAGGGCTGCATCCTATGGGGAGATAGAGTCGTCGTGCCAGAGAAACTACAGCGACTCGTGCTGCAAACACTACACGAAGGACACCCGCCATCATCCGTATGAAGGCCCTCGCCGGTTACGCGTGGTGGCCAGGCATCGATAAACAAATTGAAGCCTGGGTTACCACGTGTAAAAACTGCCAAGAAGTCAGCAACGCCCCACCAAGAGCAATTCCCACCGAATGAGAAACTCCTCGAGGCCCGTGGTCCCGCATCCACATTGTTTTTGCGGGACCCACGAAAGGACACACTTTTCTTCTAACCGTGGATGCCTACTCCAACTGGCTCGAAATCCACAAGATGAAAAGCACAACCACTGATGCGGTCATTAAAAAGTAGATAGATTATTTGCAACGCACGGGTTCCCGGACGTTCTAGTTTCCGACAACAGACCCCAGTTTACGGCCCTCACCTTCGAACAATACTTAGCAGACCGGGGCATCCGCCACGCCCTAACTTCGCCGGCTCACCCTGCGGCAAACGGTAGGGCTGAACAAATGGTCCAATTCCTTAAAAAGATACTCCAAAAAATGGATCCGGGAGACATCGACGCGAGATTGAACAAAATTCTCTTACTACAACACATTACCCCCACAGTGTCACCAACAAGACCCCAGCCGAACTTTTAATGGGGCGGAAACTTCGCTCCCACCTCGACCGACTACACCCAGCTTACTCGGCCGAGAAACCCTGTGGATCCAGCGGAACGTATTGCCAATTCAAGGTAGGCGACCTGGTCTACGCAAAAAACCTTTCCGGCGAACCTCTGTGGGTCCCAGCCACCGTAGTCTACCTTACTGGCCCTAGATCCTACCGCCTTAAGACGACAGACAGCAGGATTTGGAAACGCCACATAGACCAACTCCGATCTCATTTACAATCAAACATCAGCGGCCCCCCGGACTTCCAAACTGAGGGGGTAGGGAATACCATAGGGGACGAAGACCACATAGACGACGACGTAATCGGGGACAGACGGCCACTAAACCGAATGCTCGCGCCACCTGAAGAAGGCCCGGGATCGGGGGCATCCTCCCCGCAGAGGAACACCATAGCGGAAACATGCTCGCCCGATCCAGGAAAAGACTTAAGGGACTCTGATAGTGTCGCGGAATCAACCCCCGGACGAAGACGAGCCTTGCGTTCCACCGGCACCGAACCTTAAACAAAAACCGGTGGAACAGCGGAAATCGGTTAGATAGGTAAAACAACCTGCATACCTGCGTGATGGAACAGCGGAAATCGGTTAGATAGGTAAAACAACCTGCATACCTGCGTGATTACGTCACCACGGCCATCAAACGAAACCTAGGGGGGAGGGGTGTTGTGAACGAAAGAAATTAATAAAGATTCATTTGCATAGCAGGATCGTAATCCTGCTCGTTCTATTGGCCTATAAATGGCAAGTTGTGATTGGTCCAGTCCGAGCAATCTGACTGGCTGTTGGCGGGCTGCGCCAACATTCAAACGCTGTAACTCCACCCATTGGGTATCCGGATAGCAGCTTACGCTATAAAAGAGTGACTGCTAGCCGGGGGTCTTTTCTCTCTGTTACGTTTGTAAATAAAGAGCTGAAGTTCACGGTTTACAGTCTGGTCTCCGTCATTGAACCCATGCCTCAAACTTAACAATCAAGGCTCTGCTTACTGAAAAGAATCACTTTGTAATGCTTAATATTGGGCAGAGACTGAAGTTAATGGCCTTCCAGATATTGTTGAATTATCAGTTTTAGCATTCTTTATCACTGGTGGAGCTACTCCTGGTTCGGACTGGTTCAGGCGAACTCCCTAGCTCCAATGATCAGCTGGCTTTGAACCAGTTCACTCCAATGATCATGTGGGCCCGCCCACCTGCCCCTGCGCTCTACTCATCTATATCTACTCAGCTGTGGATTGCTGCAACTCAGCTGTGCTACTTTCCCAAAGTAACATTGAATGTAAGTAATTTTGAAAGCTGTGCATGTGTGCAATTAGTGAACTGGTTGTTACACCGACAGCATCCCACCACTGGCTACTTGGAACTCTAAAGATTTCTAAAGGTGCTGGATATTGCCTGCTCATTTATGCAATCAAACTGGTTGCAGCTGAGTTCAGAAACAAAGAAGGAACTGAAGTTTGGTGCAAAACCAGGAAGGTGTGCATTAAGCTGATACACAATTTGAGGGATCTTCCTGGATTCATGGCTCCTACTTGATGACAACCATGATTTGCAGAGATCTGCCTTGTGCATCAATTATGCCCTTTTCTGAACCAGGAGGCCTTGCTCATTGTCATTCACACCTTAATCACTTCCTGTTTGAAAAAGTGAAAATGGTTTATATGAGAGTGTAATGAAAATAATTCAGGAGTTACAATTGGTCCAGAATGCAGTATCATGCGAAGTATTGGGTGGTATAGGTTTCTCCATGATACACCTCTGCTGTATAACTTGCACTGGATCCCAGTTTTCAGCCAGGTGCAATTCAAGATGCTGATTGTGATCTGTAAAGATTTACATGGCATGGAACATGGCTATTTGCAGGACCACCTCTGTCTAAGAATATCTACCATCCCACCAATTTCACTACAGCATGCACACTCCAGACACCTTCTCTGAAATCCTGCCACCTAGTAGAATCTCAGAAACATGCCATTTTGGACAACCATTTGTCTGAAATGGTATATGGCAGGGGTGTCAAACTGGTGGCCTATGGATCGGATGTGTCATGCACAGGCCATGCCCACCCCAGCTCCATGAAGGGAAAAACAGCACGTGATGACAACATGAAGTGGCAAGTTTGATACCTGTGGTATAGGGTTTCCTGCCAGTAGAACTAGGCTGAACTAGAAAACTTCCAAGTACCTTCCAATTCTGTTATTCTGTGGCTATAGAAAACTGCAGAGCATCTCAAGGGAATTATTAAGGTGCTGGTTTTTGTTTTATCGTTTCATTGCTTCATGGTTATGTTTTATAGTTATTGGGATTTATTGCTGTGTTAAGTTGCCCAAGAGTTGTTTAAGTTGGGCAGCCATAGAAATCTTTTAAATAAATAATATAGTTAAACACCATGGATAATGCTTTGCAGAATGGTTTCCACATCCATGAACAAGTGTCACTTGAGACATTTTATCGTAAGGAAGGGACTTTATTTTTCCTCCAAGCCATCTAACACTGAGAATTAGAACTCCTATGTGATGTAATAATAGGTGATACACATGGAATATTGTTGCTTTTTCCGGGCATCAGTTGAATTTCTGCTGAAATTTATTGACATTCTCAGTGAGGCTTACTGAAGCATTCAGGGACAAGATTATGGCATCAGTGGGCATCTTGTGTAGACTTTTCAAGCATATCCTAGGCAGGGGTGGGATTCAAATTTTTTAACAACCCGTTCTGTGGATGTGGCTTAGTTGGTGGGCGTGGCTTGGTAGTAATGTTATTGGCTGGGCATGGTCAACTCAACATCACTCACATCGAGGCACGTATCTCCTCGCCTGGCCTCTCATGACTATCGGGATGCTGCAACAGCTGTAAGTGTGAAAAACGGTCATAAGTCACTTTTTTCAGTGACACTGTAACTTTGAATGGTAACTCCACACAAGCAAAGTACCAGCAAAGAAGGGGGAAAAAACTCCAGAGAAGTTCCTGAGACAGGAAGTCTAGTCCTTCCAAGAATGTAATAAGGATTAACAGAGAGGCAGTTTCTGTAAGCAACACCACAGTGTTTCCTTCCTGCCTTCCTTACAGGATTAGGCCAATAATTTCTTCTAACAACCGGTTCTCCAAACTGCTTAGAATGTTAACAACTGGTTCTAGTGAATAGGTGTGAACTGGTAGAATCCCACCCCTGATCCTAGGGATATGTTTTATAGATAGGTTTGTGACGAAATAAAGTTCACTACCAACAGTTTTGTAGAAAGGAACTTGATTTGTGGAAATCAGCATCAGAAAAGAATTTAAGGTCAGGAGGAGACAAGGAGAAAAGTGGACATTGGCATTTGTTCATAGATGCTACAGTTGGTCAAGTATGACTAACTGTAGTACATATTTTATTATTTAATAAGCTTAAACTTATATTTATAATTATAAACTTATTTTATCAGTTATAAACACTTATTTATTCATAACAGTTCTGTGCCTAGCAATTACCCAGCATAATGTTACCCATGGAGTTGATCCTAATCTCTTGCTAATAGACTATGGAGTACTTTCCCAAAATATGATCCTTTCAACCCAAATATGGAGATAGTGACCATTTTCCAGGATTTTTAACCATCTAAGTTTCCACCACACATTTCCCCCCCTGACTTGTGCTGTATTAGTACAGAGGAAGATAAATTCTGTTCCAAAGGAGTGCCACAACAAAGAGAAACTGATCTTTAGTATCCTAAAATATGTTTTAGTTC